>NW_020664543.1:2059535-2374775 GCF_002925995.2 Terrapene triunguis | reverse complement strand
GGGGGCTGCAGGTCAGGATTGAGGGGCATCCGCAGAGCTATGTTCCTGGGAGCATATCTGTGACTGCCCATGTTATGCTCATCCCTGGCCAGCATTATCCAGTCCCTCGTTTTCATGGGAACTACCTTCTCAGCAAGATGAAACCCAGTAGCTCCTGGGCAGGCTGTCATCCCTCCAGTGAGTGCACACCGCACAGCGGATGTTATGGCTGCGAACACTCTTTGTTTAAATAAACAATACTGTAGTATAGTCCCTGCAGTTGATTAGAACACACAACAGACAGTGCACCTTTGGGGTTACTATAGTAACGCGGTTTTCACCAGCTAACCACACTGCCGATTCATCTTCAGTAGCCGTCTGCAGCTGCTTAAGTTATTTCTTATTGCTGCTGTATCTCACAGAGACCCTTTGTTTTCCCACACTCTGCTGACAAGCTTCCTCCACACAGAAAGGTCCCAGTTAGATGAGAGGCTTGCAGGCGGCACCTTGCCATGCCAGACCCCGCAGAGTAAAACATTAGAGCCGTTTATCCAAACTGTCTGCTCTGCCAAAGCTACCAGACTCAGGGGATTTATTCCCCACCCCCACTCTAACAAAAGCCTCTCGAGAAGCTGTTTCAGGGAATGAGCTGATAGAGATCTAATCACCCAATCTCTCTCAGCAAAGGGAACCTCCAAGCTCTGACTGCAACAGGAAGGGCTTCTTCTGACACTGCCAAGGGAAAAAGGTTCACCTTTCGGGGACAGGATGTGCTCTGAGATGTCCCTTTCAGCCTTCCACTCAGACACCCTGTGTCATGGTGAGCCACCCTGCAGGTAGAGGAATGCTCCCACATGAGCCTGTCAACCAATCCGTTCTAGCCCCATCTAGTCTATAGCACTTCTTGTGCTGCGCTCATCACTGTAGTATCTGAGTGCCTTCCAGCTGTGCATTAAGCAACACGACTAACATCTGTCACAGGTTTGTTCTCTCATCCTCTCCCTGGCAGGAGATGTGCGTGCAGTGGAATGTATTGCTTTGGACACCCCCCCCCCCCATGTTAGACAAGGCAAAGTCAAAGGAACGTACCTTGCACTCAGAGCAGAAGGTGGTGAGGTTTATGATAGTCCTCAGGTCCTGGGAGAGTTCATTCCGTCTTGGGCTGGTCCCGGGGAAAGCTCCATCTCCTGCACAAATGAGCTTTACCCTTATTGTAGAAAGTTCCATTGTGCCAGAGGAATGAAGTCGTCGACCGTGGTCTTCCTCCAAGAGCTTTAGTCGATCTTTTAGATACCTTGGGCCCAGGCTGTGGAACGCTGTGAAGATAAGGCCTGAGACCATGAACTTGAGTCGATATTCAATGGGGAGTTGAATATCAGTATAAGGAGTGCAGGAGAGGTGTGATGAATGCGTGGTAGCCAGTGCTGTTTCTGTACCAGGTATATTGCGGTGCTGTAATCCAGCCAAGAGAGGATGACGGCAGACCATTGTTCATCAGGATGGGGTAGTCTCTCCTAACTAACCAGATATGGCAGTAAGCGTCACTCATGGATAAGGCTACATTTTAATCACCGGTATTTTCAGTAAAAGTCATGGACAGGCTACGGTCAGTTAACAAAATTCATGGCCCACAACCTGTCCATGATTTGTACTATATACCCCTAACTAAAACTTGGGGCAGGGGGCCACGGGTGCTCTGGGGGGGGCAGTCCGGAGGCCCTGCGGGTGCTGGGGGGGGCATGTGGTGGCACATGGCCCGGGACCCCCGCTGGTGCTGGGGGGGAGGGTTGGCGGGGCTGGTAGGTTCCCTATCTGTCTCCGCACAGCTCCCTGGAAGCAGCCGGCATGTCCTTGCAGCTCCTAGTGGGAGGGAAGGCCAGGGGGGCTCCGCGCGCTGCCCATGCCACATGCTGCAGGGGTGGTGTCTGCAGGCAGGGACAGCGTGCAGAGCCCCCCGGCCCCTCTGCCTAGGAGCTGCAGGAAAATGCCGGCCGCTTCTGAGGTGCCCCCCTGAGGTAAGCACCGCCCTGCACCCAACCCTCTGCCCCAGGCCTGAGACCCCTCCCACACCCAAACTGCTGCTGGCTCAGGGGCTACCCAAGTGCTCACGCAGCCCCGGAGCCAGCCGCACTGGCTGCTGCAGAAGTCATGGAGGTCACGGACAGTCACAGAATCCGTGACTTCCATGACAGACACGCAGCCTTACTCATGGAGGCTGCTATAATGTGAGAGCTCAGAGTCAGTGGGGCATGCACGAGCCTCCTCCCCTATGGACTGAATTGATCAGCTGTGTGTGTGTGAACCTTCAACCAAAGGAGACTGCACCACTGCTCCTCACAATGCTTTCCTCTTCCCACCAGCATCACCTCTGCCTTGCTCAGCTTCAGCTTCAGCCAGCTGTTCTTCATCCGTGAGCTGATCTCATCCAGGCACTGGGTCATCGTGGTGGTAGTGGTATGGGGGCATGTGCTGAAGGATCGGTAGAGCTGTCTCATCTGCATATTGCTGGCACTTGAGTCCATATAGTTTGACCCGTTCGCTAGTGGTTGCATATCGATGTTGAACAGGACCAGAGAGAAAATTGTTCCTTGTGGGACTCCACATGTGAGGGATCTAGTAGTGGAGGTGGAGTCTCCCATCACTATTGTTAGGTGAATCCTTCCAGGAAGAGCTCTGTCATGGATTCACAGGGCCTGGTCTATGCCCCAGCCTGTACCCAGTTCCTTGGGAGTGACCCCTTTAGGGTGCCAAACTCCCAGGATCCACAGTTCCACAGGGAAAAGCTGTGAAAGCTGCAGGGCCTCCCTTCTTCCTTTCCCTCTGTCAAAGATCCCTTCACATCCCCAATGGCGCCCCACAGATGCTCCCATTCCCTCCCTCCTGCTGGAGCTCTTAGGCTTTGCCCCATACTGCGATGAGCCTGCCACTATTGACTGATGAATGCTAAAGCCTAACGTAATCCGATCAAAAGCAACTCAACGACAGTGCCACACTCTTCCCCACAGAGAACCCCAAGTGCACTGAAGCACGGAGTTGTTGGCTCTTTCTTACATGCTCATGGGGAAACGATTAGAAATAGTACAAGTGCAAATGACAAGGGCCTTTCACCTGTGATCTCAAAAAGCAGAATCGTGCCCATTTAGCAGATGGGAAAACTGAGGCACAGAATGACTTGTCCATGGTCACCTAGCAAGTCATTGGCAGAATCAGAACTAGAAGCCAGAAAGATAGGAAGTGTGGTCAGAGGCCACCCTGGCTTACCCAGGAATTCTTCACTGACCTGCATGTAGGGCCAAAATTAGAAAGGCCAGGGCACAAAATGAGGCTAAACTAGGTAGGGATATAAACAGTAACAAGAAAACATTCCACCAATAGATGAGAAGTAAGAGGAAGACACGGGACAGGATAGGCTCATTACTCAAGGAGGAGGGAAAGACAACAGAAGGCACAGCAATGGCTGAAGTGTTAAATGCCTTTTTTGTTTCAGCTTTCACCAAAAAAGATAGCAGTGATCAGACAACTAACATAGTGAACATCAGTGTAAACGGGGTAGGATCTGCGTGAGGCTAAAACAGGAAACGAACACGTAGAGAATTATTTAGACAAGTTAAATGGTAGATGACAAGTTAGGGGCTGATTAAATACATCCTAGAATACTTAAGGAACTGGCTTAAGAGAACTCTGAGCCATTAGCAATTATCTTTGAGAACTCAGAGGATGGGAGAGATCCCAGAGGACTTGAAAAGGGCAACTATAGTACTCATCTATCAAAACGGGAATAAAGACAACCCAGGGAATCAACAAGTCGGTTTAACTTTGGTACCGGGAAACATAATGGAGCAAATAGTCCATCTATCTGTAAGCAGTTAGAAGAAAATAAGGTGACAAGTAACAGTCCACATAGATTTGTCAAGAACAAATCATGTCAAACCAACCTAACACCCATCTTGGACTGGGTAACAAGCCTTATGGGTGGGTGGGAGAAGCAGAAGATGTCATCTATCTCGAGTTTAGAAAGGCTTTTATACTGTCTCACAAGACCTTCTCATGAACAAACTACAGAAATATAGCTTAGATTAACTTGATATAAAGGTGGGTGCACAACTGGCTGGAAAACCATACTCGGAGAGTAGTTATCAACGGTTCAAAATCAAGCCGGAAGGGCAGATTGAAAGAGGTCCCGCACGGATCTGTCCTGGGTCTGGTTCTATTCAATATCTTCATAAATGATTTGGATAATGGCATAGAGAGTACCCTTATAAAGTTTGCAGATGATATCAAGCTGGGAGGGGTTGCAAGCACTTTGGAGGATAGGATTAGAATCCAAAATGATCTTGAGAAAATGGAGAAATGGTCTGAATCACATAGGATGAAACTCAATATGCAGAAATGCAACGTACTACACTTAGGAAGGAATAATCAATTGCACAAATACAAAATGGCAAATGACTGCCTAGGGAGTACTGTAGAAAAGGATTTGGGGGCTATAATGGATCACAAACTAAATAAAACTAAATGTTGCAAAAAAAAAGTGAACGTCATTCTGGGATGTATTAGCAGGAGTGTCATAAGGAAGACATGAGAAGTAATTCTCCCACTTTCGTCAGTACTGATAAGGCCTCAGCTGGAGTACTGTGTCCAGTTCTGGACAGTACACTTCAGGAAAGATGTGGACAAACTGGAGAAATTCCAGAGGAGAGCAACTAAAATGATAAAAGATCTAGGAAAACATGACCTACGAGGAAAGATTAAAAAAATGTTTTTTTTTTACTCTGGAGAAGAGAAGGCTGAGGCGGGACATGATAATAGTCTTCAAATACACCTCTACCCTGATATAACGCGACCTGATATAACACGAATTCGGATATAATGCGGTAAAGCAGTGCTCCGGGGGGGCAGGGCTGCGCACTCTGGTGGATCAAAGCAAGTTCGATATAATGCAGTTTCACCTATAACGCGGTAAGATTTTTTGGCTCCTGAGGACAGCGTTATGTTGGGGGTAGAGGTGTACGTAAAAGGTTGTTATAAAGAGGAGCGTGATATATTGTTCTCCTTAACCATTGAGGACAGGACAAGAAGTAATGGGCTTAACTTGCAGCAAAGGAGATTTAGGTTAGACATTAGGAAAAACTTTAACTGTCAGGGTGGTTAAGCATTGGAACAAATTACCCAGCGAGGTTATGGGTTCTCCATCATTGGAGATTTTGAACAACAGGTTAGACAAACACCTGTCAGGGATGATCTAGATAATACTTAATCCTGCCTCAGTGCAGGGACTGGATCAGATGACATATTGAGGTCCCTTCCAGTCCTACATTTTTATGATTTCCCCCCCACCCTACACAGCCCTTTTTCCTGCTCTCAAGACTAGGCAACACTAACTCCTCCCATTCGTTACAATAAAACGACCTGACCACAGGATGTTTCTGCATTTATATTTTATTAACCATTTATTGTTTGTATTTATTTTACTCTCACAATACAATCTCGGAGTTTATTTTTTTTAATATCTTTTTTATTTTTGTAAAATAAATAGAGAGAAGTGAACTTTTAGGTAGGATGCTCTCCAGAGCCTTGGTTAAACTTCATGATTGAATTTTTGCATCAGCCCTGTGCAAACAGAGCCCAGACACGCACACGCTTAGATGAAAGCTCAACAGGCTGAGTCAGTTAAAAACCCTACTCCTGGCTGCACCGGCTGGGAGGGTGCTCAGGGAATGCTGGTATGAAGACAAAGCAGCTTCCCACAATGCATCTTTGCATTTCGCCAGGTATCGCTTGTTCTTTAAACAAATCCACTGATTGAGGTTAAAAATCTCTGGTGTTTGTAAATAGTGCATGTTAGTCAGTTATCTGCAAATCCCAACCTCTGTCTCAATGCTGACCAGCACACCTGGCCTTGGCCATTCCCTGAGCTCAGAGCCATGCGCAGAGGGACAGGCATGGTAATCAGAGGGGCGAGACTGGTACCACTGCAACAGACACTGGGGCAAGTAAATCTGTGTATAACAGCAGCTCAATGGGCCACCAAGAGAGGCAATTTTTTTTTTTAGCCCATCACTAACTTTTGGTAGTCCACATATTAGAAAACCACAGAGTGTTAGGTAAAACAGCAGCTCCTCCAGATTTCCTTCCACAGCTTTCGATTCAGCATCCTGCGAGGCGGCCCGTAGATCACCGGAGGGTAGAGAAGACTGCAGTTGTACTTGCGAGTGGGGAAAGTGCCCCAGCTGGGGTACCTGCCTCAGTCCCCACAGCTCAAGCCACCTTGCAACAGGAATACTTTGAGATTTGCAGACAGCGGCGTTTTACTATTTGACTCTTAATGGCAGAGCACAACAGGATCCTGGCTGATTCTGATGCCATGGCATTGCCTGGCTGCATTCAGGCTGCGTGAATGCTGAATGAGCATCTCTGGAAGCAAAATGATCTGGCAAGGTCAGCCATCCCCAGCTGAGTTCAGTGGGGGAGGTGAAGCTACTGCCCACAACAAAAAGCAGCAACAAAGTTGTTCATTTCTTTTCTCATTAACACTACTGTCATTGACTTAGGCACCTCTGCTAGCCTGTGAGTAACGGTGATGCCAGAACCAGAATGGAGAGAGTTTTCCTAGATTTGGATAGCTTAGCATCATCACTGTTACTTTACAGGGTTTTGTTCTTCCCGCCCAGCTGATTCACATCTAGACAGTACTTTATTGGGGAAATGCTCCCTTCAGCTTTGCCACCTCCTTCCCCAAATCAATCTCGAGACTCATTATGGATTCCAAGGGACAGGAATCTTCATTACCGACGTGAGAGAGGGGATCAGCTTTCCCTAGAGATTGGGGACAAGATGGTCTTGCGCCAGGCAGAATGATCTGCTGTTGGCCCCTCTCCCTCCAGGACGGCAGTGATTCTCTTGTAATCAGAACATACATGTGGATGCCCAGATGTGTGGACACACAAGGACATGCCAATGCAATGCGTATCTGCCTGGGTTCATACAGACACATACAAATATGCCCAGATGCATATAGATCAAGGTGCATGCAAATGCACATGTATACAGCTGGGTGCATACAGTTACGTCCATTAGCTAGCAGAATATTAGCACTTCTGAGCAAAATGAAAGCCTATGGTTTAAGGCAGGGGTAGAACGAGCCCTCTGTCTGTCTGTGCAGTTGTCAGGACATCTCACGTGCTGTGGGCAAAGGGACAGCGACTCCTGAAACAATGGAGTGAATATGACAAAGTCTCTCACCCCACTCACCTGCACTGACATAGGTACGTGCCCATGAACAGAGAGTAGTTACATCAATGACAATCCAATTTCCTTAGGGCACTGAGGATGTTGCTCATTTTCTTGTTTCTCCTCCATCTGGATGCAGAGCTTTATGGCCTGTCAGTGTTCCACACTGCTACTGTTCTCCTCCCCTCCGACTCCCTTCCCTCTTCCTCCTGCTGCCACGCACGCTCGTCCGCTCGCTCTGGCCGTACCTCCACTGGAGAAGGAACACGAGAGAGGGAGGCCAGCGAGCCCAGCAGATGATTTCCCGTCTTCCTTCTCTCGGTTACACACAGATTGCTCAAGACCGGGTGTGATATTCTGCAGGCGGCCAGCTGGGATCCTGTTGCCTGCCAGAGGGGCTGCTCTTTGGCACAGGGTAGGTAACAGGTAGAGGGGTCACTTGGTAGGGTGAGAAAACATGGAGCTGTAGGCGAGTCCTGACTTCATTCCTTAAGTTACCTAGACCCCCACGAAACAAAGGAACAAAGACTGAAATAAAAAGCCCCTCACAAAGGTATTGTCTCATCCAGTCCTTCGGAGCCTTGGAACCATGTTTGTAACAGAAGCAACCATTGAAAACAAAAAATAAATGTTCTTTTTCTGTAGTTTTTAGAGGTTCTGGCTGAAAAGAAATAGAAGAATGTCTCTCTTTCCACCTCTCCAAATCATCAGTAGCTGAGTCAGAAGAAAAAAAAATGTTCAAGTTATGGGTTGCAGCAGCAGCAGCCAACACTAAACATTCAAGTCGATCATTTCTCTATATACATTACAGGGGAGACATGGCCCTGCCCGCTGCGACGCTCCCTTTCTCCGATGAGGCTGCTGTTATCTGATCCGCTTTTCCACCGAGTACACGGAGATGTAGTAGTCATTGCTTCCAACCGCCAGGTGAGGCTGTAGGACGGAGAGCAAACAAGTGAAATATGGAGGAGTCATGGGGGGAGGGGAAAAGAAAAGAAAGGGGCAAAGCAACTTGGGCTACAAGATACAAATGAATCCAGGTGGTGAGTCGCAGCATTCTGAGCACTGCTGGCCAGATGCCAGGGAACTCCTAGCCGGGTCTGCCAAGGTAGCTACAACAGCCTGTTTCCTCCACCTATCTCGGGCTATATGTCCGCACACTGTAGGCCACTGTTTCAGCTGAAGGAAAAAGTTATGGTGGCCATTAGCTGCCAACTTCTAGTATCATTCTTCTAAATGTGTTTGTTACAAACAATCCCCTGGATTGAAAACTAGCGCGCTGTCTATCGAGAACCCCAGGAGCAATTCCAGGCTTCGAAGAGACCAGGACTAGAGGGTTTCTTTGTTTGCTTATTTTAAAGGAGACACAATTTTCAGACTTGCTAACCCCTCTTCCCATCCCCCAAACCCAAGGACCAAATCAGTTATTAGGTGTTTGACTTCTTGCAGGGTGATTTTCCAAGGCAAAGCAGCAGCAGACTGAGATGCCCAAGCTCCCCTTTATTGTCTTCCTCCTCAGGATGTAAAATGCACATAACCCCTACCAGCAACCCAGAGAAACACCCACCCCTGCCCCCCCACCCCGCCCCCGGATCGGAGGGCCAATAGCATGTCACAGCATAGCTCACCTTCCTCTCACTGCTCTGTCCACTGCTTCAGGCCCTTCATCAAATGCCACTGTCCTTTCTCATTAAATTAAATGTAAACCACTTATGTCCTGACTCTCAAGGTTCTAACATGACTCCGCCCCCTTACGTGTCCCCTTTAACCTTCTCCTGCTCCCTATTCCCCATCCAGCTACTTTCTGCTACTCCTTCCAACTCCCTCACCTATTCCTATCTCCAGCCGTCTCAGGCCATGCTGCAAATGTGTGACACCTCCTAATTAAACAACCGCCTGCCACCCTCCTTCCCCTCCTTCCCAAGACGAGTGCAGAACCACCGGCTCTGTGACACATTCCCATTGCAAGACCTCTCTCCACCCTGTTTTGTTCTGAATTTTAAGAGCTCGTGCCTTTACATTGTGCAGGAACTCTTACTTTTTCAGCCTTTTTTTTTTGCTGCACAGCACCATGCACACCTACAGTACTATATGGTGGTAAGGTGGGTTCGGACAGCAGCCATTTCCGAGGCCTTTGGTGATGGTATCAGTTTTAGAGGAAGAGCCACAGAATAGAGAGGTGCACCGTAACCTGGGCAAATTTTGGCTTGTCTCATGTGTATGTGCTGGCGGAGCTGGCTCTTGTGGTGCTCAGCTGAGTCCTAGGCTAACACACCTTACAGAACATCTCTGGCATAAGCTGCCACGAGCGAAAAGCTAAATCAAAAGGCAGTTCCAGAGTGAAGTGAAAAAACGGGCAGTCAACCAGTGAGCAAAAGTGGCTCAGAAGTTTGGAGTCCTGTTCTAGCCCTTAGTGGACATTTCTGCACAGTAAATAGCTTTGGTGCAACTGGCCGTATTTGCACGTGCTGCTGTTGGGATAGGATTGCAATGCATTGACAGAGCAGGGTGGCTTCGAGGACTGAAGCAGCTAGGTTGCAGAACTGTGCTGGGCAAGACGGTGTAGCACCCTCCTGTACAAAGGGGAGGTCTTTAGTCATTGTGACCAGCCCCTTTTCCCACAGACATTCATGCAGAACTGCAAAAAAAATTCCAAAGTTAAAAAGAAAATACAGACCCAATGAGGATGGAAAGCCAGGCAGCTGATGGCTCCGACTCTCTGTCCCATAAATCCATCATAGTATTTGATATTGTTGATCAGCTCTCCATTCCCATTGTAGATCGCAGTGAACTGATTCATTGAGCCACTGGAAGGAAGAGAGAACATCATGTACTCACCACATTCTGACAATACTATTCATTTCTACATAAAGGATTTTCTACTCACTACTGCTGGGCTATGGAGACAGGAGTCATTTAGAAAGCAAAAGTGTGTACCACGCGCTCTTATAAGCAAAGAGGTTGGTTTTAATCCACGCTGCAGCAGCCTCACCACAGAGAGATTTACAGACAGGCTCAAACTGAGTATTTATCTGTTATGCTGTAAATTCAAGATGTAAAATATATAGAGCCAATGAAAGTGCATGTTCACCTAAGGTGGTTCTCCCACAGCTACCATGGCACCGTGATCGTGAAGCGGATGCTGGGGCCCCCCTCTCAGCCCAGCCATACACCTGCTGCCTTTGGGTAGGGAGTCTGAGACATTGAGAACTGGCAACACCCTGCACCATCACTCTGAGTCACCAGTGCAAAGGTTTCAATAACACACGAAAGGGTTAAAATACCTGAACTGCACACATGGGAAGGAAGCGGCACTGGTCGTAGCAAAGGGAAAAAAGAGACATGAACGTATTTGTAATGATGGATTTCTTCTCTCTTTGTTCCACAGAGGAGGTGGGCTGGGGTCAGAACCTACCATGCAAACAGATTGGCCTGTGGGTGAATGTCCAGGGCGGTCAGCCCTTTGACTATCTGAAGGACCTTCACAGACTCTGGCATCCTGGGGTCGAAGAAACGGACATCTCCATTCACGCTATCAACAGAGGAGGTTCACAAGATTAGACTCTGTCCCACTGGAAGTGCAGCCTCGAAAGCCCCCGAGAAAAGGCCATTCACTTGCCTGTGAACAGACCACCATTACGCACGGCAGAGCCATAATTGGCATTTTAGCGCCCGGGGCGAGCAAGCCTACTTGCGCCCCCTACAGTTTTATTCTGTCATTTCTCTGCCCCCGCGGCTTTGCGCCCTGGGCGGCTGCACTGCCCTGGTTATAGCGCTGACAGAAGGACTACACCCGAGGAGAGATTCAGCCCAGTACCACCTCTCCCGCTCTACGTCCAGCATGGTGACCGTATCCACCCCAGCATCATTTGTTTCCAGTAGGATCCGCAGTAGGCGAGGTGCTGTACGCACACAGAAAGGAAAGAACGTTCACTGTCCCCAAGAGTGACTATTATCTTACTCCACCCCCATCGACATGATAAAGTGCTTTCGTTGGTATGTCGCGCAATACAACAAGCTGTGTATGAGGCCCCAGTTCCTTTTCCTCCTTCCAGTGCGACTGCTCCATTCCAGCAGCAGGCAGTAATCTGAGGGGCTCCTATGCAACCGCTCAAGATGCCAGTTATTTGGACTCTGGTCCATAAGTCCCTTGCTGTTCAGAGTACTCTTTGGAGCAGGTATCAGCAAACGCTGATTAACAGCTTGTATCTTCTAAGGGTCGATCCAGGCAAAGCTACCAGTGCAGAACAGAACTGGCCCTAGACAGGCCAACAGGGTATGGCAGCAACAAGGAAAAGATTGGCTCTGACCCAATGAAACAGACACCAGGTGATGAGATAAGCAAGATTTAAACTGAATAATAGCAGGTTCTAACTAGTATGAGGATGTCAGACTCCACTGGGTCTTATGCTACTGAGAGGCCCAGTGATAATCAACAGAGACAGTGATCCTGAACCAGCAGTACTTAGAAAGACACTGATCACCTTTAACACAATTGTTTCTGAACGGTGGTGCTTATGTAAAGATGATTGAACCTTCATAGAAAGTTCAGTCTGCACAAGCCGGGGCTGGAGTGTTTCAAGGAACTAGACCCAGCCCCAAACAATGGAGTTTTGAGATCAGATGAAAATTTAAAAACTCGGTTGCTGATTATTCCTTAAGCAGAGGGATTATTAAAGCTAGATGACTTTATGGGCACAGGTGGCTCTCTATACCATACATGCTGTTCCCCTTCCCCTCCCCGCAATTGACGTATTTTCCCCACAATTAAGCACAATTAGGAAGTGAGCCTAAGGCACAGTTAGCTAGGCCTACCTCTTGCAATGCTCTATGAATCTGTAAGGCTGAGATTTTGGAATAAGAATCCTTAAAGGGCTATTAGAGAATAGGACAATCTAATCATGGCCCTAGTGGTTAGATCAAAATGGCTGGACAAAGGACCACATGACTATCTAGCCTAGGTGTCATAATCCCTTCAGCCGTATGAGTGAGCTTCCCCTGGTGATCTGGTTACAATGGTCAATTCTAGGTTATAAACTCATTCTCTCGTGCTTTTTGATCCAGATGAGGGTCCTCTAGGATTCCACTGGGTAATTATTGCCAGCGTTGCCAACTTAGCGACTTTGTCCCTAGATTTAGTGACTTTTTGGTTTCCCTAGCGAGAAAGTAAGTGTCCAACTGACCAGTGATAAATCTAGCGACGGTCACTGCCAATCACAGTGCCAGTCAGAGAAAGACGTCACCAATATGTATAGTGACAAAATCATTCACAAACAGCGCAAGGGTCTTAATAAAATCCATTCCGTGCTCTTCTTACTATGTTCTGTTGCACCCCAAGTCAATGTCATTACGTCTCAATGGAGCGTGTCCTCGGAAGGAATCGCATCCCAGGGCTGCTTGGGCTGAGATCACTATAATCTGCAGGCGAGGAAATGAAATCTGTGGAGGCTAATTAAATACTTTGCTAAAGCCAGGCGCACGTTGGCGAGAGCAGCACATTTGCCAGGGCTTGTTTTTACCCAAATGTTCTTTCTCGCTGCTCCGTAGTAGGCAGCACACCCTGTGATGCAGGGAAAGCCGGCTAATGAAGCGGGCTGGGTGGGGGAGGCAGGTTAGCCAGCGAGGAGAGCCGCACGGATGGAAGGTGGGGTGGGGTGAGACAGGGCCATGTGCCCCAATGGGGCGGGGGGCACCGTGCCTCCAGGGATGAAGCCCTTACTACAGGATCAAAGGTGGAGCTAGCTTGATTTCAGCTCCCCTTTCCTCCTTCCCCTGGCTTGGCCTGGGGTTAGCTGCCCAGCCCTTTTCAGAAATCAAACCCTGGAAGTGGGGGGGAGGGGTCCAGCTAGCGGCTCTCCCTTCCACTAACCTGTGGGCTCAAATCCAGGCTGGCAAGAAAGGGAGGCTCAGATGAAATTAACCAACCCCAGCCATGCTGGGCTGCTGTGTACAGAGCGCCCTTCCCAATGAGCAGAGGGCTGCAGTTTCCTTCCCAATGAGCAGAGGGTTGCAGTTTCCTTCCCAATGAGCAGAGGGCGCCCTCCTGACGAGGATGGTGTACTGTTGTAGTTGCTTCTGGTGTGCAATAAAATGTAGTAAGAGCATGGAATGGATTTTATTAACACTATTGAGCTGCTTGTGAATGCTTTTGTGACGTGTGTGTGTGTGTGTGTGGTGACTTCCTGCTATGTGGAGTTGGCAACACAAATGTCTGAGGCATTTCAGGAAATAGTTATACTGGAACCAGTTGCTGGTGAGAATTCTTTTATAAAAGCCACTCTTCATGGATACCGTAGTTATTCCAAGCCCGAAGGCATTCCTTTCAGGAGAGGAAATGAACTGCAGGATGGCTGGTTTGACCAGAGTCCAGTTGCTTTGGGATGGGGACCAGAGATTTTCCCCTGTCTTTCTGACACTGCTGAGGAGGATGTGGAGGAGAGGAAGCGAATGTTTGTTCCTTCAGACAGAGGCATGCAAGGCAGGGATGCCAACCTGGCTCCCTGGGATTGCTGAGGGAGATTATGAGGAAGATTAAAAACTCTAATATGGGAGCACTACAAATCTGGCAGCTGCACCATTTAAGCCCCTTTCTAAAAATCGTGATAAATTTTGCCACTCTATCCCCTGCCTCAGGAAAGCATTACATCTTGGAGAATTATGTTCTGTTTACATTCTGTAAACAAGGAAGAAGAGCATCTCGGTGGACAAATTGCAGCTTTGTGACCGTAAATTGTATTCTGCTGTCCCTTTAACAGGCAAATAAATATCGGCTGCTCTCCACACAGTATTTACTGAGCAGCAGAAATAGATTTATGTGTAGAAAATTGCTAGACGGTGAAGTAATCCAGCAAACAATATGCCCAGGGGATGCAGAGTGAACGTCCTCCTTTCTTATGTCCTCTCACCTAGGACCCCCACAAGGCCATTTGCAACAAGGAGGCAGAAACAGAGCATACAATGTCTCCTAGAACCCCCGCATGCACTTCCAGGTAGGCTACAGGTTTCTTTCCTTCTCCCTCCCTTCCCTCACCAACTTTTGGAGCAGGAGTTAACTGCTGAGCTGAAATGCCAGAGTGCAGAGCTTTACCTTCTTTGGTGTTGACATATCAGTCACCAATTTTTAAAGGGAGAAGAAAATGTCTCCAATATTCAAGACTCTTTTACCTGACGCTCATGATGTTGCCTTCAGGATGTTTCTGCAAATATGCTTTCACGACCCAGGCTGTGTGCTCCCGGTAGGTCATGACGCGGCTGAGGAGCAAGCAGAGAAAGGGGAAACTTTTTGGAAGGAAGACAGAGGAAATCTGAGGAGGCACAGTGAGCACCTCCAATATCTGCAGCCGGAACTCTGCAGCTGGGGACCTTCTGAGTCCTGCTGGCTGAAATCACAGAGGTGAAGAAAAGGGCCACTCCTTCTCACACCTCTGGCCTTTGTTAGCAAACCTGGGGGTCTAATGATGCAGGACATGATCCTTGTCACTAGGCAGGCAAGCACCACAGAGCTCTGAGTCAGCTGAGACAATCCCTGAACCAACAGGCTTGCAGCAAGGTTGCTGAAGTGGGACAATATTAACGAACGGGACTGGGCACACGTACTATAACGAAGGCTATAAAGGGCTTACTGAAACATTACAAATTCTTTCAGTGACACATTCTAGTTACTGAAGCCAGTGTGACAACTGGTAAGTGCACTGTGAATGTGAAGCCTTTACAACAAGAGACCAGTAAGACTCAGGGAGGAGACCATTTGCCAGTCAGGGGGACTGCAGTGGGCAAAAGGGAATGCTGCAGTTAGTTACCATTCACTCAGAGCCATCCTCCTGTCATAGACACGGATGGAGCCATCACCGAGCCCTGCCACAATCAACGAGCGGTGAGAGTCACACGACAGGCTGGTCACACAGCTGTCAGCTCCTGTGGGGATATCCTAGGGACAAAGCACACACATAAGCCAGGCTGAAAGAGTAAAGAGCCTCCAAAGTCCACAGCCCAAAATAGGAAACATTGGGTACATCTACACGGCAATAAAAAACCCGTGGCACCGAGTCTCAGAGCACGGGTCAAACGACTTGGGCTCGCGGGGCTCAGGCTGTGGGACTACAAATTGCAGCATAGATGTTTGGGCTAAGGCTGGTGCCCAGGGTCTGAGACTCACCCCCCTCAGATGTCTACACTTCAATTTTTAGCCCTGCAGCCCGAGCCCCATTAGCCTGAGTCAGCTGACCTGAGCCAACCATGGCCATGCTGTGGGTCTTTTATTGCAGTGTAGATGTACTCATTAGGTACCTTCAAAAGGGCCTTCTGCTGGACCCAGGCTCGCCTACATGTTTCAAGGAATCTCCTCTCTCCTTTACCCTGATCACAACCCAATTTAAACTGTGATTTTCACACATTCTCCCTCCCCTGTAAGGTTATTAACCCTGCAGTTCTGCGCTCACATGGGGGCAGAACTGAACCTCCAGCTGGGACAAAAGGAATATGTCTACACAGCATTTCGCAAGGAGCCTCCGAGCTCACGACTTGCACTGGCGCTTTAAAAGCAGCTGTGTAGACAGCACTTGGAAGTTATGGCTCGGGCTGGAGCTCAGGTTCGGAAGCCTAGGGAAGGGGGTGGGCTTCAGAACCAGAGTAACAAACTTCAAAGAGCTGTCACACGGCTATTTTTAGAGCGCTTGCGCAAGCCCTGCTAACTCAAGTCTGCAGACCCGGCCTAAGAGGCTCGCTCCAAAACGCTGTGTAGACATACCCAGGGATGGCTAGCTTTCTGCCAGGCTGTTGTCAAGGCAATTACAGGAATCAGTGACGGTGAGTATGGGGTCACTGAATCAGGACTGTCCCTGCAGCCTGAATGAGTCACTGCCCTAATCCTCAAAGCTCAGCCTGGGCAGCGAGACACAAATGGGGGTTTCCTTTGGGGCAGCACAAAGAGCGCTGTTCAGAGATCAGCTTTTGGGAATAATTAAACTTTACACACCAAAATAAAGGAGAAAGTCCATTTCAGAAAGGAAGAATCATTGTTATTCTCCTCTTAAAAACACCTAATTAGTTAAGATAAATGTCTGCAAGGAATTCTTTCCATAAACCATCTTCAGCTTCTGTTGGTTGTAAATGCTGCTAGAAAGGCAGGGTGGATAATAAAAAGGCAGGAGGAGATGAGCCACTGAAGAGACACACACTTGCTGAAAATAAATAGCTTGCAGCTAAGTCAGACATGTAGAAAAGAAACCAAACCTACATGAAAAGGGGAGATACAGCACTTGTTATAGGCAGCAGCCTCTACTTAACCTCCTGTTAAAGGAACGGACCTGCAGAGTCATAACTCTGCACCAAACCAACACACAGACCAATCTTGCGAGGCAGTTTGTACGTGCCTCTGAGAAAGGAGTAACAAACTTGTAGAGGACTGAAAGGCAGTAGGACACTGGATCTGATCAAAGAATAGATCGGTTAAGAGGGAGCCATTCCCATGCATCAAACCAAAATTTATTTCCTGGAAGAGCCGTTACCTTGGCAATGGAGGGCACCTAGAAGTAACAGACCTGTTAAGAAAAGCTTTGGTACAACAGGAGGCCTTTTCATTTCACAGGTTTCTACTGTATATCATAATATATACCAGGGGTCGGCAACCTTTGGGAAGTGGTGTGCCAAGTCTTCATTAATGTAAGGTTTCGCGTGCCGCCTTTGGCACGCGTGCCGCAGGTTGCCAACCCCGAGATATACCATGGGAGCACTTAATCTGCCATTAGTTCTGAAACCCTCTTTGTCCTCTGGAAAGAATAAAATCATTTTGCCAGAAAATGTCTCCCATTAGTCATAATTAGAGTCATTCTGGGTAGTAACAGCCATTCTGTTTTGTCATTTCCATTTTTACTTTATCAGTGTTTTGGCTCTCTCTTACACCTCTCATCAGTGGATCTCAAAACCCTTTACAACCCCCCTGTAAGGCTGGGAATTATTACTCCCATTTTACAGATGGATAAGTTAAGGCATCGTGTCATTAAGTGACTTGCTGTTTACAGTGTTGTTGTAGAAATGTTGGTCCCAGGATATTAGCGAGAAAAGGTGGAATTTAAATTCCAGTTTGTGTGAGAGTATCTGATGATTTCTTGTCTCATTAAGTGACTTGTGTATGAGAACAGAGTGCAACAGTGCCAAGCCATGCCTAGAACCCAGCAGTCCTCTCTCCCACTTCCCTGCACTAGGATAAAACAGTTTGTACTTTTGGGGTATCATCAGAAGCCAGAGACTGCAAACATTTTTAAAAGTATTGATTTGGAGAAGAAGAATGTAACGCACCAGGATACTGGTGAAATACACCCTACACTATTATTCTAATGTTGTAGCTTTGCCCTCTTTATCTGCTACAAACAAAAGAATCAGTCGAAATAATAGGTGTACAACTGGGAAGAAGAATTAAACAGCTAAAACTGAGCAACATTTTCAAGCCAGGGTAACAATCGAAGAGGCACTTTGGAATTGCATTAGCTAATTTCACACCCGAATCCTGGTTTTGTTCCTGTGTGCATTCACCTTCTCTAGCTGTCATTTGCAGTCTTTGCTGAATTAACTGTTTGCTGGAGACACCTAACTTTGGGGGCTGTTTTTACACGCTTATTCTAACGCCATAAGATCCACGTTTGGATTTTATTCTCTGTGCCAGGAACATGCAGCTAGTGTGGAAAGAAAGTACTTGCTCCGCCACGATATGCAGCGTGCCCCCAAAGGTATTCTCGCAGTGGTTCAAAGGGTGGGAAGGCATCTTGATTAGCTTGGATTACACGGCTCCCCTGCTCTCGGTGTTGAATCTCAGCTTCGTAGAGCGACTGAGGAAGTTTTGATCGTCAGGATCGCCACAAAACCAATTTGCACAATTAAAAAAACCAACGCTTTTCGATACTCTCAATACAATCATTAACGATTCTAATTTAAAATATTTTCACCCTACTGATTTCTGATGTTCCTTAATTTACACAGATAAAATAATGTTTGAAAATAATTAAGATTAGCATAGGCTTAATTATGCTGCATTGCAGGGTCAGAAGTGTCATAATTAATGTTCATCGAGAGGTAATTAATCTCTAAAAGCTTTGGAGACTAGTTTTCATTTTCCCCTGCATGGTGACTTTATTCTTGCAGATCTGCTGCTTCTCCTTACATACCTAAACATCATTTTAATTGGATCACGGTTGACATGCAAGCTGACAGTTTTTGTCCTCATTTATTTTAAATGGAAATATATGTGCTTTGGTGCAGGAGCATTTTAAAGGTGGGAAGCATTTGATTGTTATGAAAGTAATGGTAAGCCTTGGAGTCCTGAAAGGCAAATTCAGCAGAGCCCCATAGATCTGAAAGGAAACTGTCTAAGACAGTGGTTCTCAACCTTCCCAGACTACTGCACCCCTTTCAGGAGTCTGATTTGTCTTGCATACCCCAAGTTTCACCTCACTTAACAACTCTCCGGCTGCCCAGCTCTGACGACAGGACCGCTGCCAGCAACAGCGCAGAAGTAAGAATGGCAATACCATACCGTGCCACCCTTCTGAGCTGCTGCTAGTGGCGGTGCTGCCTTCAGACCAGGGCAGCTGGAGAGTGGTGACAAACTCAAAGAGCTCAATCTGTTTGGCTGAAAACAAGGTGTAACAGTGAAAGTAAATAACCAATGGAACAATTTACCAAGTGTCGCGGTGGATTCTCTATTGCTGACAATTTTTAAAATCAAGACTGGATATTTTTCTAAAAAATATTTATTTTGGGGATCTTCTGCGGCCTGTGTTACACAGGAGTTCAGACTAGATCAGCGGTTCTCAAACTGTGGGTCGGGGCCCCAAAGTGGGTCGGGACCCCATTTTAACGGGGTCGCCAAGGGCTGGCATTAGCCTTGCTGGGGCCCAGGGCTGAAGCCCAAGCCCCACTGCCTGGGGCCAAAGCCCAAGGGCTTCAGCCCTGAGTGTGGGGGCAGCTCAGATTACAGACCCCACCCCAGCCTGGGGCAGAAGGCCTTGGGATTTGGCTTTGGCCGCCTTGCCAAGAGTGGTGGGGCTCTGGCTTTGGCCCTGGCCCCCCTGCCTGGCGTTGCGTAGCAATTTTTGTTGTTAGAAGGGGGTCGTGGAGCAAAAAAGTTTGAGAATCCCTGGACTAGATGATCCAAGGGGTACCTTCTGGCCTTGGAATCCATGAAAGCACTTCAATGCATGCTTAAGTACCTTTCTGAATAAAGATGCTTTCCTGAATCGGGCCTCGGAGGGCAGGTGGGAAGGAAAATGACAGTGTTTTAAGGATTAGCCCTGTATAATGTCAAGAGAATTCTAGGAGCTGAAGCTACAGAGTCTGAGGGGTGCTTGACCCTCTCCATCACGGCACTTTACCCTCTCAAGGTGTTTTATAGCACGACTATACTGTAACCGGGAGACCGTATCATACACGTGGCCTCCCATTCGTGACTGCCTGCTCTCCTCCTCTCCCAAATGCAATTGCATAACATTCAGCTTCAGCAATTTCCTACAGGGAAAAGCACGGTAATGTTAGGAAAGTATTAAAGTATTTTTAGCTGTCTCATAATGGGACTTTGCAGCTGGAAAAGGGGAGAGCCAGCATCATGTAACAAATCTGCTCTCTGGAGACCACAGTTTGAGAACCTGTGAACTGTGTTTGTTAAATTGCTGGATGGTATGTGTCCTGGAAATACGCTCCCTGGTGCCTAAGTCCAGGGAGTCAGCTAGGAGACCTGTAAGCTCCAGTAGCAGTGAACGAGTTAAAGGGGCAAACATGCAGCTGTTACCTGTACTTTCATTTCTCGATCTGTGTCCCAGATCCGGATAATCCGCACATCTCCTGATGTCATGAGAAGCCCAGTCTCTTGTTCCCAGTCCACCACCATCCCTGCTCCTAGAAAAGACACAGGACATGGAATTTATTCTTCACATAAACACAAGCAGAGCTTGACAGAGCCAAAGACCAAGTTTTGTGATCTGACACTTTTTAGTATAGCTAGGAGAATCTTAAAATCACACACACACTCACTCAAAACTGGGCCAAACCAGCTGTTCCTGAGTTCTAAACGACGCCCCTCAATCATTGGACTAGGTGTGCTATAGAAGACACTTGCTCCCCCTCGAGCTGGAAGGGGAATCTCTCTGCTCAGCAAAGTCCCCTTCTGGCAGACGCTCCAAAAGGTCCAGATGGCCTCTACAGGAAAATGGAACCAGCCCTCTGCAGGACGATGGAGCCATAAATTATTAATCACCCTGTAAAAATACTAGGCTAAAGACTGTCTTGAGTAGACTGGACTGGCGTGAGTTAAGGCACCCAGCATGGCCACAGCATTGCTTTCAAAGGACTATGGAATCCATGGATTGCCATGATTTCTTATCCCCACTCAAATTGAAATATTGGCTGTGATTAAGAGGACGTTTTTACACACAGAATTGTGAAGCTGTGGAATTTGCTGCTGCAAGATATTGAGTTAAATAGCTCAGTAAGACTCCAAAAAAAAAAAAAAGTAGTGTGTATGGATAAGGAGAACATTCTGCAGTTACACTAGCCAGAATACATGTACAAGGGCTCTCAATCCTCATGCTTCAGGGCATAAACTGATTGCCAGCAGGGGTCTAGCAGAAATTTCCTCCCATGGTACTGGAGCATTACAAGGGCTTTACTTTATCCTGAAGCATCTGATACGGACCCCTACTACAGAGAGGTTGGCCGACTATACGTACCAGTGATCTTTGCTGGTATGGCAATTTCTATTCAACAAATGACTGGCTTTCACCCCTTCTCCCATTGAGAGGATTAAGTGGTAAAAACCATAGAGAGAGTCAACAGTGCATAAGTACACAGCATACTAATGTCAGAGCTAGGTAGCTACTTTGGACTTGGGAAATAGCAGGCTCTGCAAACTCCTAATTGGTGGGGTAATCTCCAAGGAAGAATTCCAGTACATTTAATTAGAATGGTCTTTACACTAGCTACAAGCTGCCAGCGCAGTGCCTAAACGTTCTGCTTTAAGCAGAAAGCCATATACCAATTACCTTTTGCTTCCTCTGCTGGGAGACGGACTGACCCTGGATCTGTGGGTTTCCCAGAGAGATTTCTATACATACGAACATACAGAGATGAAAAAAAAAAAAATGCCAGGGCAAGGAAACCTGAAATGAATTTCACTGCACAGATGTTTGCGTTCTCTTACATGCACAAGTTCTCTTTTATACAAGCCAAGATAGAATCTAGTGTCGCCTCGCTTTGCACTGGTGCTCTCATAGTACAGATTAGAACATGGTGCCAAACATATTACAGCAGAAGACTCACAAGGGTCAGACACTAACCCTGTAATAGATTAGGATTGCAGCCTCATTTTTCTTGCTTCCATCAGGACCTTTTGTGAAAGAGTCTAACGCTAGAAAGACCCCAAAGAGACACACGGAGGTGCCTTCTCAAAAAGGGATTCAGTGGGGCATTTTCTTATCTTGCTCTTCAAAATTAGCACTAGCAGGAACTTAAATACCTTGCAATGCTCTGGTTGCCATTAGAGGCCCACTGACACCATTTAGCAAAGCAAACATCCACCACAAGGAAAGAGGTCAGGCTGCCAGAATTGGACAGGGCATGAAGCACAGAAGTTGAAGCACTCATGAATAGTAAGCTGCTTTGAAGACAATGGGATGACAGTGTTTTGTGCAGATGCAGACCTAATTTGCTACCTACTTCCCTTCCTGGAAAAGCACAACCGAGCCCTCTCCTGATCTCACCTCATATTGCAGGATCAGAAGACACTGACATTGGTGGGCTCATCTTATTACAGGAAATTCAGGACCCACAGCTAAGCCGACAGCTCATATCTTTATCTTGTGAGTTACTTTGGATTGCCCAGCCGCTCTGAGGGCTGCTAGACATCCAAAGCAAACAAGCAGGCAGTGGTTTAGCTTATAAGCACCCCCAAAGTGTTTTCATTTGTCATCTTGTTTATGGTCCATGTGACAAGATATACCTGGCAGGCCTGAGATGGATACGGCCATTACATCACTGATGGAGTTAAATAGGCAAGGCTCTGCTAGGCAGTTTTAAAGCTCCCAAATTTCCATTCATGTTCCCCACAGTTTGAAGACCATTATCTTCTTCAGTTTGATCAGCAGCAATAATCCCTAAACCAGCTGGAACCTGAAGATTTTACTCCACTGGGAGGGATAAGAAGTCGTAGGATTTTGGCTGGCATTGTTGGTGCCAATTATTAATAAGCTTGTTCTGGGGTAGCCATGGGGAATTTGTTCTTTTTATAGTCACTGGGATCTTCAGGAGGGTAAGGGGAAATTTTTGTTTCTTACAAAGGTGGAGGTTTCTCATCATGAGAGATTTCACAAGTTGGAAAGAGCGAGAATTCACACCAAAGAAGGGCGCCGTGAGAGATTCCACTTCTGGAGAGGAAGAGGGATGGAATTTAATTTTGAAGAGGATGCTTCACATATGTAGGAGTCCCCTCCAGCTGGGGGAACATGTGGAGAGACTGCATCTTGCAGAAGGGACTTCCCTTTCTTCAGTGCCCAACAAAACTAAAGTTCAAATTGGAGAAAGGTGTGTAGGAATGGGTGGACCGACTTACAGAGTCATAGATTCTAAGGCCAGAGGAAACGTGATCATCTAGTCTGAACTCCTGTATAATGCAGGACAGAGAACGTCCCCAAAATAATTCCTAGAGCAGATGTCAGAAAAACATCCAATCTTGATTTAAAAATGGTCAGCGATGGAGGATTCACCACAGCCCGTGGTAAATTGTTCCAATGGTTATTTATCCTCACTGTTAAAAAATTAAACCTTATTTCCAGTCTGAATTTGTCTAGCTTCGGCTTCCAGCCATTGGATTGTGTTATACCTTTCTCAGCCCATGATCAAATATTTGTTCCCCATGTAGGTACTTATAGACTGTAATCAATTCACCCCTTAACTTTCTCTTTGTTAAGCTAAATAGATTGAGTTCCTTGAGTCTACACTCTCAGGCAGGTTTTCCAATCCTTTAATCAGTCTCATGGCTCTTCACTGGGCCCTCCCCAATTTATCAACGTCCTTCTTGAATTGCGGGCACCAGAACTGGACACAGGATGAAAGAACCTCTCCACTCCTATTCGAGAGTCCCCCGTTTATGTACCCCAGGATCACACTGGCTCTTTTGGTCACAGTATCACACTGGGAGATCACATTCAGTTGATTATTCACCACAACCCCCACATTTTTTTCAGTCACTGTTTCCCAGGATAGAGTCCCTCAGCCTGTCAGTATGGCCTGCATTCTTCGCTCCCAGATGCATACATTTACATTTAACCATATTCAAAAAACCCATAGTTTGCGTGTGCCCAGTTTACCAAAATATCTAGATCACTCTGAATCGGTGACCTGTCCTCTTCATTGTTTTCTACTCCCCCAATTCTTGTGTGTCATCTGTAAGCTCTGTGAATGATGATTTTATGTTTTCTTCCATGTCATTGATAAAGATGTTAAATAGCACAGGGCCAAGAACCGATCCCTGCAGGACCCCGCTGGTAACACGCCCACTCGATGACGATTCCCTGTTTTAAATGACATTTTGAGACCCACCAGCTAAGCAGTTTTTAATCCATGTAATGTGGCCAACATCCAAATGCACAGTCCTATGGGTTGCACTATATCCCCCACTATCCACTAATGCTTTGATGGGCTCCATCATTGTAGTATCTGATCACCTCTCTTTCCTGAGACTGGACAGGCTGCATCTCAGATTTCAATAACCACAGCTTTAATGACCTCTCTAGTGTGCCCTTCTGAGCAACCTTCCTCGACAAAATGGGAAATACAATTTTGACCTCATCTGACACACATTGCTCCAAGGGGGGGCCCCGTGGTTCTCATATTACCCCAAATAACCCAGGCACGAGAGAGAAAAAACTCTTGGCATTCTCCTTAATGAGAGACTTTGAATACCCGCAACCTGAGAGCTGTTCAACCTCTCGTCACCAGAGGCTGCACGTGTGCTGAATTCCAGGCACGCATGACATCCCAGGAAATCTCAGCTTCCAGCCTCAATGGGCTGCAGCAGGTGACAAGAGCAACCGGTGAGAAACAAGAGGCTGATACGATACGTTTTCAAACCCGTTCACTGAGATGTGCTATAAGGAACAAATAACTAGAAAACTCCAAACAAGAAGCTTAACTTGTGTTGAAAAAGAGCAAAAGAACTGGCAACTTTTTATATAAATCTGAATTATTCACGAGTATGTAAACGAGAAGGCTTCTTTTGCCTGTGAAATATTAATCACAAGAAAACTCCACAACATACAGTGACGTTACTCCTACATGTTATCAATTATAGGGCAAGTTTATGTTTATTAAAGGAGGCAGAGGGTTTTAGTGTTTCAAGAATGGAAACTTGGTCCATTATTGGCTCAGGTTAACCTCTTAAATTCCCGGCACCATTGGTATGAAAAACAGAAGTGGGGGCTGGTCTACACAACTGCTTAAGTCAATGTAACTTATGTTGCTCGGGGGGTGTGAAAACGACACCTCCCTTAGAGACGTAAGTTACATCGACTTAAAGCGGTGTCCACACCGCGCGATGTCAGCAGGAGATGCTCTCCTATCGGCATAGCGCATCGTCTCCAGACATGCTACAGTGGTGCAGCTGTGCCGATGTAGCACGGTGGCATGGACTTGCCCTGGCACTCTGTTCACTAATGTTTCCTTTTTAAATTAAGAGGGACCCATCTCCAGGATGTTCGGACTTAGAGTGAGGTCTACCAGCTGTGTTTTGGTGTACAGGTTGGAGCATGTTGGGCAATCACTCTGCTCGGCCAGTGCTTTGCCCCAATGAGAAGGCAGCATATTGAAAGAGTACACGATCCTCCACTCTGAGTGAGCCATAGAGATGGAGTCTCTGATACGGATTTCCCCACATTCCTGCCTGCTCACCAGCATGGGGCAGACAAAGCAGGGAATGGTGCGATACACTTGCACCCATAGGAAAATCTGGTAACTGAATTTGTGGAATTTTTAAAAACCCGTGAATTTTAGGACCATGAACCTGGACAGTACAGATCCTTTAACAACATCATTTCTTGAGACCACGTCTTTCTTACATTCTTGGATGATAAAACACAACAAGTCTTCCACAACTCAAGAAAACAATTTTGATAGGGGTTTTAGCTGAGCCTTTTAACACAAGGGCTAGCAGTTCCGCATGATGTGAAAAGATATGCGGGCAATGCATATCAACAACTGTTCTTGAAGCGGTAACTTTCTACGGCTGTTCCCTGCAGGATTCCCTCTAAAAATCAGATATATATCTCGATGGGATAGTTCCCTGTATAAATTTCAATAAATAACCCTGGTGTTGAAAGCAGATTCATTCCAACTGTGTGCACTTATTTTTATCATTGCTGGAATGTGGCCAACCTGTACTTGGCATTTTGATGAGTTTGCAAATGCCTGTATGGACCACAATACCAAAGCATCTCAGAGACACCCTGCTGATCTTTTGAACAGGGGCCCTCCCGGGTAAGCAATGAGGTGTATCTCCATTTTAATTTCAAAGAAGCAGTGGGAAGACTGCATTACCTCATTCTTCATTCATTCCTAAAATGTATCTTTAAGTGACACTCTTTCCATGCCAAGCACTACCTCCAGTGACACAGAGAGAAAAGGAAAAGTATCTGTGACTCTGGGAATTTAATTTAAAACACCCAAAACCCTTGTCCTGGAGTTGCAGCTTCTCCAATTACTTTATTTCCACAAAGGAACTGTCTTTACCTAAGGTGCTTCTCTCTATTTCTCCACCCTCAAAGGAGCAGATACCAACCCTCAAGAGAGATTTGGGGTTTCACTTTTACCTTCCTCTTCCCGTGCTGGCCCTCTCTGGCTTTTATCTCACTAGCACCTGGCCCCTGTTGGCTAGCTGTGTATTAGGGCAGGCAGTCGGTCTGCTGCAGCCTCCTCCATAGCACAGCTGACAAACTCCTGTACACTCTAGCTCGACATCTCTTCTTGGAATCCGGCACCCCCTCCCCCGGCTGCTAACTTTAATACCTTGAGATCTCAACTGCTGCATCCCCCCCGCAGCCCCCACCTCTCTTATCCAGATTGCTTACTTACTGCCAGAGAAAGTGTCAGTTTTATTAAAAGGCAGAGTGGAGGCCTTGAGAGGCCAAGCTCCTGTTCTTTCAGAATATGATATTTGAAATTTTTCATTTTGTTTTGGGAGTGCTGGGGGAACGGATGGGAGGGAATGAGCTGGCGAGCACATGCTGTTTTCTCTTCCCTGGGATGAAAAGAATAGAGCCATTCGTGAGGTAAGAGTGAATACATGTATTTCGTATCTGAATCAACAAACCCCACAGAGCCAACTAAGGTGGAAAGTGGGTGGAGGGGAGACAGAAAAGGTTTCCTACTCCAGCCTTCTCTCCACACACACAGAGCCGCAAGGCTAGAAAATCAAGAGGATGCTCAAGTTTATACGCTTTCAAGGATTTATACAATCCCTTCTGAGTTTATTTCATCCCCACCATTCGATTCTGATGCCTGGACTTTGTCTGCTCACCTGTGAATACTCCCAAAGGAAATCCCCTTTCCTCACTCACTTTCACAACCTGAGCTCACGTTGGCACATGGAGAGAGGTGATGTGTGGAAATGTCAATACTAACTGTAGAACGTTATTCAAAGGAACTCCATTGTGTACCTCCTCTTAACCAGAAGCCTTCTGCCTCTCTAGGGTGTGCTGAACTGAAAAATAACTAATTGGGTTTTAAATGTCTAGCCATTCTAGGCCATTCCTATTTTGGAACACCACAGCCTTGCATGGAAATAACAAAAGATGTGAATTAAAATTATTAATTTTAATAGTTATTTTGGCGCAACTTTGTCCTCTTTTCACACCAGCATTTTAAGGAGGCTCCAGGGCCAATCTAGACACAAACAAGAAGCTGTGGCCTCATGCCCTCTAGGTAGTTACTTAGCACCTTTGCTGCCATTGGGCTTTCATTATTTTTATTTATGTTATTGTAGTGTCTAAAAGCCCCATTCATGGACCAGGATCCTATTGTGCTTGGCGGTGTACAGACAGAGAACAAAACAATGGTCCCCTCGTGATGCTGGCAAACCAGGTGCCAGGACTTGCCCAGGCTTTAGGCCTCAGCCAAGCACAGACAAATTCCTTGCTGTAAACCAGTGTTTCCCCAGTGTGTTGGGGCTTGTGTACACTTACAGCACTGCAGAGGTGCCACTGTAGTGCTTCGTGAAGACACTACCTATGCCAATGGGAGAGTGTCTCCAGTCGCTGTATGTACTCCACCACCCTGAGGAGCAGGAACTATGTTGGTGGGAGAAGTCCTCCCATCGACACAGCGTCGTCCACAGCGGGAGCTCAGTTGGTCTAACTGCATCACTCAGGGGTGTGGATTTTCCACACTCCTGAGCAACAAAGTCATTCCAACGTATGTTTGTAGCGTAGAGCAGGGCTTAGTATGGTTAAGTTGGGTATTGAACTTATAATAATGTGTTTAGACTTTATGAAATGCTTGTACGTTGCTGCATGCAATAATCTCACTTACAATATCTTTATCACATGCTATAAAGTAATATTTAAGTTTTTGCTTTATAACTGTAAAAAGTGTTTGCCCTGAACCGGTCAGCCTGTCAGAAGGGATCATCTTTTGCCCATCAGGGAGGACAATCAAAACTAAATGGGCCACTGTGGAACATTACAATACAAATACTTTTCTAATTGCCCCAGCACAGGCTGTGTGCAAAAGGGCTCATCCCATCAGCTTGAATTCTGAAAGAAGGAAATAAAGATAGTGAACAAGAACATTTTTCAACCTGGGTTAGCCCTAAAAGACATTCAGTATTGACAGATTCCTACAGCTTTCCCACCTTTTAAAACCATAGACTGCAACTCGTTTGTGTTTATATGTTTGCCTGCTTTAACCTGTAAATAACTCTCATTTCTTTTTCCTAGTTAATGAAGCCTTAGTCAGTTTACGATACGACTGACAAGTGTTGTCTTTGGTGAGAGATCTGACCTGGGGTAAGTGCCTGATCTCTTGGGACTGAGAGTAACCTGAAACTTTTGTGATCTTTGGTGAATGGCAACCACCTATCACTTAGCCCAGCTTGCCCAGGTGGCCAGATAGACTGGAATGCCCAAGGGGACTGTCTGTGACTCCATGGTAAGACTGTTGAGGTGCTTCAGGAGTTCATACTTGTTAACGGGTTGGCGAAATTAATTCTAGAATGTCCAACCAGTTTGAGGTGGCTGCCTTGCCTTTTGACAGTCTGCTATAAGGTTGGCACTGCTGTCGTGAACCACTCCAGACAATGTGCCACCTTGCACCAGAGAGCTAACAATCTAAGTACCCCAGCTGTGGCCCATGAAGTCAATGGAATGTAAGGATGCCCCTGGGGCTTTAGCAGAACATGTGCATTTGACATGGGCGTATCTGGATTGTTTGGCCATCAGACAAATGGTTAAACTCGTACATTTTGGAGAACTCCCTCCACAACAGAGATGGGGAAATCCCTGCTACATTTTCCATTAGGAGAATGCCCGGGAGCTAAACAGTTGTGCTCGTTTTTATTGATTCACAGCTATTTCTGCGCTCTGGACAGAGTGCTGCTTGCATAGCATTGGCAGTATTGATCCTGCATGGGAGAGTCTGGCATTTCCTTAAGCTGATGCCCAGTTACTGAACAGGGAATTCCCTTTGGCCAAGACTTTCTAATTTTAGCCTTTCAATTTGCCAGTGAACGCCTAGCAAAGCCAGGATGCTATTAGTAACACATTAGCTTTGCACAGTCCAATCCCACAGCTCTGTTTCTTGAACAGTCAGACAGAGGGCAAAGGCCCTTAATTAGAGAGCTCTGAATCACGCACACTGATACAACCACTTTTGTTCTGCTAATCACTACAGACACATTCCTGCCCTTCTCAGCTAACGAATATTAATAGTTAATGAACAGCCTATGAAGATTACGTCAACTTTCACACACACACAGAAATGGTGTTCTGAGGAGTTCGCCATCTGTCTCGCTCTTCAGGGGCTCATTAGAGAGAAGGGATTCATGTCCAACAAACCCCCAGGCTTCCGCAGCCAAAGGCTGGGGAGTTACATACACTTTTATGGAAGGTAAAGGCAGGGCTTGAAATATTTACCAGACATGTACTAGCCAAAGGACTCAACCCACTAGACAGAGCCTGATAACAAAGATGCACCAGCTAGTCTCTTTCTCATCACTGTTTGATATAATGGATATGTCATACATTTAACTAACAACACGCAAACAAAAATCCCACTGACTCAGTGCGATATCTGTTGTCACCATTTGGAAGCCGTCATTCAAACCCTTTTATTCAAGGATGGTTTGAAACATTCCTACCGAAGAAGGAGCTTTATGTACTCAAAAGACTACCCACATCTCCCACCTGCAAAAGGCCCCCACACCACAGCAGCCACATTAGATTAACCTGCTGTCCTCGCCACTGAGCACCTTGGTCCCTCCAGATAGCATCAAATACTCGTCATTACACTCCCCATTGTTCATTAACTACATATATACAAGACAAGGAATGGGAGGGACAGAAGAAGCAAAGCCTTCCAGCTGACATTCAATGGGATGCCAAGTCTGACTAGAAGGCCCTTCCCACCCCAGCTGCTCATAGGTAAGAGGAAAGAAAGCACTCACCTCCCTGTTTACTTCTGTCAAGATAGATTGAAACCCTTCGGGCCAGACCTGTGAGAAGACAGGGAGTAAGGGGTGATGCTAAGGGTAAGTGGGTCAGCCAAAGCAAAATAAATCTGAAAGGGTTAGAAAGGCAACTCAAAGTAAAGGAAAAGAACAGTGAAGGGAAAAGCAGCAGCACCAAGTCAAGTACATGCTTCCAACCAGAGAAAAGGCACTGGTTTGGTTTTAATCACAGCAGCCTTTTCCTAGGAAGCCATTAACAAGCTTCAGTCTGTTCGCCAACACCACAGATTTGATTGGTAAGTTTCTCCCTGAACCTGGACGCTCTCTAGATCCTTTTTTATAGTTTTGTTCTTTGGTATACAATAAAATGCATCTCATTGGAGAGTGACAAAGGAAAATCAAAATGACCCATGACAAACATCTGTCTAGATCAAACCAAACACAAAACATTTCAGGCTGGAGTGTGGCTGAGCAGCAGTATAATGGGTTCTCCTGCACCATACTTCAGTGGATTGCTAATGAACACTCAGAGAAAATTTACAGATGCTCGTTAGGCAACTCTTAAGTGGGGAATTAGCTGTAGAACGGATTAGTTTTAAACCTTCATAAACCCTGGAGAGCAAAAGAAGCTGCAGGACGGCAGCACATTCACAGGGTATGGCTGTGTTTAAAGACTTGTTGAGACCCCTGCTTATGTCTTGCCTATGGACTCAACGTGTTCAGAAAGCGATCCTGGTAACAGGAAGGTCTCATACAGAGCCTTTTTTGGGAGTCACACGCTGGTTCTCTTTGCTAGTCCGGACAAAGGAAAGCAATGCAGGCTTATGCAAGTGGTATACAGGAGGAACTGGGAGGGGAACACAACACTTAAGTAGATGGATTCAAGGCAGCTGGTTGTGTTTCCACACACTCCTCTGAGTCCCAAAACCTGAGTTTTAAAAGAGCTGAGATGCTAAGATTGGAGGTGGCAGTTTATGTTCCATTCTACGGTTTATCTTGAAGGAACAATGTGAAAGTTGCACTTTCACTCATGGGAAGTGTTTGCACCATTTCTTGTCTTCAAAGACATAGCTGTGAAGCTGCATGACACACACTGTTGGGCCAGACCGTGCAAGTTTTGAGTGAAACCTGAGGACAGACAGAGTGCTACTCACCTATCTGACAGCCCTGGGATCTCCAGCCACTCACAAAGCCACTGACTTGCAAACCTCCCTATTTTTATGGTAAATGCTTGAACCCCAATGCCCACAGCAGTAGGACCACATCTTTACAGCAACTCCTACACTGCTCACTAGAAAATGCTCCAAGTTTTCCTTAAACGCCACATCAGTTTTGCACTTGCAGATCTCATTTTTGCCTAGTTCAAAACATTGGGCTATTAACAACATGCGTTTTGCCTCTTTTTCAGACTTCATCCTCTGGCCGGGGACTTAGGGATTGTCCACACAAGGAAGTTGCATTGTTTTAACCAATGGTGTGAACCCAAATTGGTGCAACCCCGATTAGACACTTTTATTTTGGTTTAAGAGCAGCTTCCCCCCCCACCCATTTCAGCTTAAATGGCTGGGGAAAAGGTTGAACTGGATCAAAATAAGAATCTCTTAAACCAGAATAAAAGTGTCAACACCGAGGGTTGCACCAGTTTAACTAAATCTGTTTAAAACCAATTTACGTTAAACTGCTGCAACTTTCCTATGTGGTTATGGCCTCACTTTGGTTTGGTTCAAGCATCTCAGCCAGGTGAGGATTGATGGACACTAGGCGAGACTACTTTGCCGTTGTGATATAAATTATTGCGCTAAAGCAGGGGTGGGCAAACTTTTTGGCCCGAGGGCCACATCTGGGTATGGAAATTGTTTGGCAGGCCATGAATGCTCATGAAATTGGGGTTGGGGTGCAGGAGGGGGTGAGGGCTCTGGCTGGGGGTGCGGGCTCCGGGGTGGGGCCAGAAATGAGGAGTTCCAGGTGCGGGAGGGGGCTCCAGGCTGGGACCGAGGGGCTTGGAGGGTGGGAGGGGGATCAGGACTGGGGTAAGGGGTTGGGACGTGGGGAGAGGCTCAGAGGGTGCAGGCTCTGGGTGGCCTCAAGTGGTTCCTGGAAGCAGCGGCATGTCACCCCTCCGGCTCCTACACGGAGGTGCAGCCAGGCAACTCTGCTGTGAGCTGCCCCGTCTGCAGGTGCCACCCCTGCAGCTCCCATTGGCTGCGATTCCTGGCCAATGGGAGTTGCAGGGGCAGTGCTTGGGGCGGAGGCAGCGTGCAGAGCAGAGCCCCCTGGCTGCCCCTACGCCTAGGAGCCAGAGAGGGGACATGCTGCTGCTTCCGGGAGCCGCGCAGAGTGGTCCCCAACCCTGCTCCCCGGCTGGAGCGGGACAAGCCCCAGACCCCGCTCCCCAGCAGGAGCTCGAGGGCCGGATTGAAATGGCTGGTGGGCCGGATGTGGCCCACAGTTTGCCCATCCCTGCGCTAAAGCCATGGAACTCCCATCACTTAAAACACCCTGCTGATGCCTTTCAGACCCCTGTAGGAAGTACCCTGGTTTCTCTATTAAGCGCTATGCGTACTCTTCCTTTCCCCACTCTAGCCTGTTCTTCACAAATGAGAGAATTGCACGGAAAGGTGTTGTGTTTCTTAATGTCTCATCTATTCCTGATGCTTACGCCCATGCAAAGTCAGCATCCTGGTTGCTGTGGAGAAGACGATCAAGTCACAGAGGAAAGATTCTGACACTGGGGGTGTGGATGAAGGGAGAGGAAGATCAACAGCAGGAGTAGCTGAACTCCAGTAAAACTCCTGGTTTAATGTAAACATCCTTAGTAAAAAAACAGGGAAGTGAGGCGCAGAAAATTGAGAATGCGAACATAACCGCTTCAGCGCTGGACTGTAACCTGAGTATCTGCAGCAAAAGCTAGCTCTTCAATCGAGAATCTCATTTCCCAGGGAATCATTTCATGTGGCTCTTTTGAAATGAATGAGTTTATTTCTCTCCCCACAAAGAAATCTACATTTCTCTTCTTCTGAATCTAATCCAATCACTCCCTGGTTGAAAAGCAAAGAAAGCAGCAAAGCCTGGACTTGCTGAGACCACAGGAAAGGAAAGGGTGTAGAGGATGCATAAGGGAAAAAGACTCAAAGTTTCAGCACTGCTGTCTTGGCAAGCACAACTTCTCGACACTTGCAACTAAATCGGTTTTTGCTTCTGTTCATCTATTCTGCAATGTCAAATATTGCTTCTGTGGACCTTCCTTTTGCTGCTGCTTTCAAGGTCTGCGGAGAGCAAGATGCAAGCCACAAATGCCCTGCTCTGATTAAAGGTGCGTGTAGGTATTGGGGGAGAAAATGGGAGCAAGCCCGAAGGGATTCAGTCTGCATTTGTCAGCATCTCCTGTGAACTCTACTCATTATGCAGCAAGGAGTGGATGATAATGGGAGCCTTGGGGAATTCCTAGAGGCCAGTGATTTGGGAGAGTCCATTACCAGGACAATGGAAATAATATCCTGATTCCTGGGAGGGAAAAGCTTAGGCAGCATCACTCAAAAAGGCTGATGTTAGGGAAAAAGAAATGGAGAAATGAGAAACCAACCGACTGAGAGTCAAAAGTGCAGCTTGACGTGTCTGGCTAGCGATTTTCTCTCCTCTGCTCCAGAGCAGAAGGAATAGGGAGCCAGGCACTTAACAGCTCAGTGCATCGGCTCCTTCCTGCTTTTGTCCCTGCAAAGAGCAGGTTTCAATCATGGCAATTTTCACAGCACGCTGCAAACTCCCAGCAGTTTGTAATTAATTATGTGCGTGTATGACAGTGTGGTACAGAGCCTGAAGTTACAGCGATCACACTTTCCCCTGACTAGACTACCACAGAGCCAGGGACACACTGTGAGGTGTGAAGGGAGAGGCACCAGTCCTGAATCCAACAAAGCAGCACAGGTAAAATCCAATGAATAGCTAAAAAGCCATCAAACAAGAGAAGCAGGAAAATGGGGGTGGGGGGTGGGGGATGTTAAAGGGAGACACATGGGAAGTAAGACTGAGCTGTAAAAATTGCTAGCCTTTGGACGTGTCTACACAAACATTTAGTTTGCTGCAAGCTTTTATCAAACAAATATCTCCAGCCTTGTAACAAAGGGCATGTCTACTCGAACATTTAGTTTGCAGCAAGCTGGGCTGTGAATCTACCCTGCACTAGCATCCTAGTCACAGTTCATGTGGACCCTGCATAAACTGATGGCGCCCATCAGCAAGGTGCGCATGGACAGTTAGCGGGAGGCCGGCAAGTGTGGGGCAGATTCACACCCAGCTCGCTGTGAATTAAATGTTCACGTACACAAGCCCTTTGTTACATGGGTGGAAATACTTGTTTGACAAGTCACCAAGAACCAAGTACAGGCTCGGACAGTATTACATAGGGTCTAACAGAGTTATACTGGATTAGCACCAGGGAGTTTTCAAGTGAACTATGCCAGACTCCTGAGATGAGCTACACAGGCTGAGAAATGAGAGCAGCCAGAGTTTAAGGCTATAATGGACCATTACGATCATCTAGTCGGACGTCCTGCACAGTGCAGGCCAGAGAATCTCACCCAGTGGTACGTGCATCAAACCCCAAACCGCTGGTTGTGCTACAGCAGATCTTTGTAAAAGACATCCAGCCTTGATTTACAGAATTCAAGTGACAGAGGAGAATTGTCAGACCACTGATGTATCCTCAGGCCTTGGACGGAGAGAGCATCCCCCCCAGTAATACCCTAAGACAGGTTTCACGGTCACCCGGATTAGACTCCTGGTTTCAGCATTGTGCACGGCTGGGTGGCCTTTCCGCATGCAGACTAGCTTGGTATTTTTTAAGATCCAAGGTGATTTGAGTCTGATTGTGCCACTGTCCTGTACATATCAGATGAGATTGCCCACTCTTCTACCAACTCTCAACCCACAATAAATGACAGGGAGTAAGTGCTAAAATGGAACACAAGCTTAGTGTGGTCACGAGTGCAACGTGCAAAGTTGTGCAAAGGGTGAGCAGCCAATCAAAGGGAAAGAGGAAATAGGTGAGCTATTCATAAAACCCAAATCGGGGAAGACATAACCACCTGCTACAACCAGTTCAGGGTAGGAAAGTGCTCAGTACACCCTTGTTCTACAGTTCTCTCCTCAGGAGCAAAATAAGTTAGCTTAGCTCCATGCAACTCCAGTGGCGCCTCTGATGGACAACGTGGCTGTACTCCTCTACTCCACTGTTGGAGAATTATCCTCCATCTCTACCCTCTTGCACGGCTACTCCCCACCTGGCTACTCTAGTCATGCTTCGCTCAGAAGAGCTTGTGTTTGAGGTTTATGTGGACAAGGGGAAAAGGAATCCCTGACCAAGGCTTGGTAAGACTCCACTCCAAGGCCCAGAGACTGTTAACAAGGATGTTACTGAAGGCTGAAATAGAACAACTTGTTCCACTTTGCCTATCCCTAGAAAAAGTCCCACCAGGGTAAGTTATTTCTACCCCCAGATGGGAATTCAGCACAGACCCACCTCGTGTGGTTGGCAGCATGTCCGACAAGCCCTGCCAGGCAGTCACCATCTCGGGATTCTTTTCAAGGTCTGCAAAGTTCTTCCACACTCTGATAGCACCGTCATCTTGAGGAGCATAGAAAAAAGGCAATGTCACTGCTGGTACAGATGTCACTTAGTTACGGGGGAGCAGATGGAGAAAGGAAAGATAACCTGGAATTGCAATCATGGACTCCTAAATGGAATGAAAATGTCACCTGACCTTCCAGGCCCCTTTCTGAATGATTTCTCCTACACCTGTTCACTAGGGTTCTTCTTCTCGCTAATCTTATGTCCATGCAACCAGGGGATTATTTCACAGGGGACTGCACTGGGAGAGTGAACACCTTAAATTAGTTGTAAATCCTTCTCTTTGAAACAGTTCATTTTCACTAGGACTTATCTCTTTTCCTTCCTTTCGATCAATGCTGAGAACCAAAGTACTCTACTAAATACCAAACACAACCCAGTACGAGAGCTTCACCAAAGCCCACCTTCTTGGCACAAGCCCTTCACACCAGCATCATGTCTCTTCTCGTTTTGTTCCCCCCCAGTGAAACTTTTTTGTGCTAAAAATCAGTAATTTGAAAGAGAAATGTCCTAGAGGTCTCAGAATCCCTCTCACACATTTCTTAATTATGCCATAATTGCACACTTCAGCACTGACTTTGAACAACAATTGAAAACACTCAGACCGTCAGATTTACAACAGTTCCCTGGAAGAAGTAAATCCCTCTCACAGCTCCAGAGGCCGACGAATGGAAAAAGCAGTACTTTGTGCTATCCTACAATAGGGCAATCTACAGAAGTTCTTTTCCCAGGTGATTTGTCAGGGACAGGGAAGAGACTTGCAGAGAAATTTGGAGCCATTTGAGAAATTATAATGTAAAAAAATATACCGGCAGGCCATGCCCACTCTACAGCTAAACCTGTGTTAGTAACAATATTTGACAGCATAGTTGTAGCATGGTTTCCCTGTCTGCTGTGGACAGGATTTCCTTTCCATTAAAAACAGTGCTGACTGAAATTGTGTTGCCTCCATGGGTCATCTATACAATAAGGTTGTAACATGGTTTGTAACTGTGTTGGGCGAGGACTCAAAACCATTCATCAAATGAATCAGGCGGCAATCGTGATTGAAAATGATACCAAGAAGTGTTTAGTGTATCAAGTTCAACTCAAAACAGTTAAATTATTCAAACCTGCTAGCCATAAACTTCTCCCAGGAGCCTCCCAGGCCTGGAATTCCCATGGAAGGGTGACTGGACCAGCCCCATAAAGGAGAGGGGAGGGATCAGAACATCTCACATGCATCTGAAGCCTGGAAATGATTCCTCCTCTCTCTTGCCCTTTGACCATTTGGTGACTGAGGCTGAACTCACCTGTGGCAGTCAGGAGCAGAGAGCAGTCTTGTCCATTCAGGTATTCCATTGCTGTGATCCTGGTGTAGCGAGGGTTCCCATTGTGGAAATAGTCCAGTTTCTCCCCCTTCTCCCAATCCCAAAAACTGGGAAAGGTAGCGGAATATCAGGTCAGATCTGCATTCACTGCACAAGCCGTAAAAAGCAGCTTTCTCACTAAAGTGCCACTAAAGGTTACATGCACTGGGTACCAATTTAATTTGTTTTTCTCCTTAAGAGTATTGAGTGTCTCTTTGTTAAAGCCTTTCTATAACATCTCCGGCTTCTGCAGAGGAAGTAATAAGATTAATATCCTAACCTGTTACAAATCTAGTTATAATGAGGATCCTCTACCTACTGACACAAAAGGCCACCTTATTTGTTTAACACAGGAGAGATGCAGACTTGTTCAGCCCGAGGCGGGGTGAATTATGTGTTGCTCTGGACAATACTAGCAACAATGCTGCGAGGCTACAGAAGGAGCCCTACCCGCCCCATCTCAGCTGGAAGGAGAATAGCTATGGAAGTGGATGGGGGAGAAAATGAGGACAAGCATATCATCCCCCCAACAAAGAATTCAGAGCACTTGGTATCCATCATTGTGGCTGACAGTCCTTACATGTGCAGTCATGACCCTGGAAGCCAATCCCTCAGGATCAGAAAGGCAGAAACTCTTACCAGATGCTGTCTTTATCAGCTACTGCTATACATGGTGTGAATGGATGGAACTTCACCACGGAAGGAACGCCTGGATTCCTGTTCAGAAAGATTTGATCATCTAGCCGTGAAATACCTGGGGGGGAGGAGACACAGGGAGCGGGGAAATGAGAGAAAACCCAGACTCAGTACCTGGGAATCAAACCACAAAAAGGATATTGCTCTCTTCTTTCTGTTCAATCCTCAACCCACCCTCCTATCCTTCCAAGCGTCACACTTGGCCAGTTCCTTTGTCCCACCAGACTTTGTGCCTTTTTCCACACCACCCCTTACTCCCAACTAGCATCTGCCAAATCCTCACCATTTTCTGCCTCCCAAAGCCTCCTTAACCGTAACCTATCTGGTGATCAGGAGTCCCTTCGGGACGCTGATCTACTGGTCTAGCAAAACTCTTTTGCTTAGCAGCACCACAGACACCTATGGTGCTACATAAACAATAAGGGTATGTCTACACTACGAGGGTAATTCGATTTTACTTAAATCGAATATGTGGAATCGATATTGCAAAGTCGAACGTGTGTGTCCACACTAAGGACACACTAAGGACAGTAATTCGACTTTGTGAGTCCACACTAACGGGGCGAGCGTCGATATTGGAAGCGGTGCACTGTGGGCAGCTATCCCACAGTTCCCGCAGTCCCCGCTGCCCATCGGAATTCTGGGTCGAGCCGCCAATGCCTTCTGGGTAAAAAAAATTTGTCGTCATCCGTCCGTCACTAACGCCCTCCCTCCCTCCATGAAAGCGCCGGCGGGAAATCAGTTCGCGCACTTTTCTGGTCAGTGACAGCGCGGACGCCACAGCACTGCGATCATGGATCACGCTGCGACCATCGCTGCACTTCTGGCCGTTCTCAACACCTCGCAGCTTATCATACACCTTTCCCTGAGGCAGATGCAGAGAAATCGGGCGAGGAGGCTACGGCACCGCCGTGAGAGCCTGAAGTCGGAGAGTGGCACAGAGCTGTCAGAAACCACGAGCCCCAGCGCCCAGGACATGACGTTGGCAATGGGGCATGTGGATTTTGTTGAACGGCGATTCTGGGCCCGGGAAACAAGCACGGACTGGTGGGACCGTATAGTGCTTCAGGTCTGGGATGAATCCCAGTGGCTGCGAAACTTTCGCATGCGGAAGGGGACTTTCCTCGAACTTTGTGAGTTGCTGTCCCCTGCCCTGAAGCGCAAGGACACCCGCATGCGAGCAGCCCTCACTGTCCAGAAGCGAGTGGCCATAGCCCTCTGGAAGCTTGCAACGCCGGACAGCTACCGGTCAGTCGCGAACCACTTTGGTGTGGGCAAATCTACCGTGGGGGTTATTGTCATGCAAGTAGCCAAGGCAATCGTCAAGGTACTGCTCCCAAAGGTAGTGACCCTGGGAAACGCGCAGGTCATCATAGATGGCTTTGCCGCGATGGGATTCCCAAACTGCGGTGGGGCTATAGATGGGACTCACATCCCTATCCTGGGACCGGACCACCAGGCCAGCCAGTACATCAATAGAAAGGGCTACTTTTCAATGGTGCTGCAAGCACTGGTGGACCATCGGGGACGGTTTACAAACATCTACGTCGGATGGCCGGGCAAGGTTCATGACGCTCGCGTGTTCAGGAACTCTGGTCTGTTTAGACGGCTGCAGGAAGGTATTTACTTCCCAGACCACAAAATAACTCTTGGGGATGTGGAGATGCCTACAGTCATCCTCGGGGACCCAGCCTACCCGCTAATGCCCTGGCTCATGAAGCCCTATACTGGCGCCCTGGACACAGAAAAAGAACTGTTCAACTACCGTCTGAGCAAGTGCAGAATGGTGGTGGAGTGTGCTTTTGGCCGTCTCAAAGGGAGATGGAGAAGCTTACTCACTCGCTGTGATCTCAGTGAAACCAATATCCCCATCGTTATTGCAGCTTGCTGTGTGCTCCACAACCTGTGTGAGAGCAAGGGGGAGACCTTTATGGCGGGGTGGGAGCTAGAGGCAAATAGCCTGGCTGCTGATTACGTCCAGCCAGACAGCCGGGCCATTAGAAGATCCCAGCGGGACGCCCTGTGCATCCGGGAGGCTTTGAAAGCTAGGTTCCTGAGTGAGCAGGGCAACCAGTGACTTTTCAGTTTGTGGACAGAAAAGCTGAACCTGCCCCCGTTTCTTTACCCAGTTCATTTTGACTATCCTCTCCAGTTACATACAACCTTCACCCCCTTCCCCTTCCCAAAAAATAAAATCATTTCGATTTTTTAATGAACACCGTTGTCTGTATTGCTGTTTTCGCGGGAATATTTTAAACCGGGGACGCAGACTGTGGCGGGGGGCGGGTTCAGTGTTCTGATGCAAATGATACTTCTAAACTCCCGGAATGACAGGCTCCGCACTGGTGGACTGGTTATTTCAATGGAGCCTGCCAGCACTCCTGGGGGGGACTGTGTGTATGTGTCGGCTATGTGACTTTCTGGCAGGGGGGGTAGGGTTACAGATCCCCTGCTGCGTGGATCTGTGAGCCAGGATAAGGACCGCTGCATAAGATCTGTAACTGCCCTCCCCCGCCACAAAGTCACAGAGCAACCCCCCCCCCCCCAAAACATGAAAAGCACCTCCCAGACTGACCAGGGTAACCAGTGACTGCACTGTGTATGTGTCCTGATGCTGGACCTGACCCCGCCTCTGTAGCCTGCTAAAGGTGACTGTCCTGTCCAATTACCAAGCCCCTTCCCCCCCTCCAGACAGACTCTCCCTCAAAAGAACCTGACCGAAACAGTAATGAACAGAAACAAACATTTTATTGCGAACCAGACATGAAACGTGGGGGGTGAAACTTGGACGGGGGCTTGTGTGAGGTGGGTAGGAAAGGACTTATGAAATTTTGGGGAATGTCAGCCTTCTACTGCTAGAGCAGTCTGCAGGGGTTGATTGAAAGTTTTAACGGCCCTTGCCGCCCCTCCTTCTTTGGACTTTGGGTGAGGGTGGTGTGGGACTTGGTGGCGGGTGAGGGCGGTTACAGATAGACTGCAGCGGGGCTCTGTCCTCCTGCCTCCGGTCTTGCAGAACATCCACAAGGCGCCGGAGCGTGTCCGTTTGCTCCCTCATTAGTCCAAGCAGCTTTTCAGTAGCCTGTTGGTCCTCCTGACGCCACCTCTCCTCCCGTTCCATGACTGCTCGGTGCATTTGTGACAAGTTCTCCCTCCACTGTGTCTGCTGGGCTGCCTGGGCTCGGGAGCAGCCCATTAGTTCTGTGAACATGTCTTCACGCGTCTTCTTCTTCCTCCGCCTAATCTGCGCTAGCCTCTGGGAGTGTGCTGACAGGCTGGGTTGGGAGACAGTCGCAGATGTGTCTGTGTGAATTTTAAAAAGGGAGTGAATTCCTGAGACAGATAAATGAAATTGTATACAAAGAACCTAGTCTTTCTCTGTGAACAAGACCATGCACTGAACCTCTCACATGCGCACTCAGGACAAGGTCGAATTTTCGGCCGTCGCCTTCAGTGCCTGTGGACTTGCGGAGGTCTTGGAGTGTTCAGAGAACTGTGGCTGGAGACCTGAACTTCTGGAGCGGGCAATAATGGTAAGCCGCAGACTTGTGGCTGCTTAAAACTCCAGCTGTAGCACTGGCCTCCTTTCACATTGAAAGCAATGCCAGTCTCTGCTGCCAGCAATCAGGACAGCATCAACTCTGCCCCTGTCCCACCCCCTCGCGGCTGTCCCAGGGAAAGATCCCTGTATGCTGCCCCTCTCCCTCCACCGCGTGGCTGTAAAGCAGTCCCAATACTAACAGTCCCCTCCCTAATTCAAAGCAGGGCGTCATGAGCGACATCACCCTCCTGAGGATCCCGGACACCCAGAGAGAACGCATGCTGCGGGAAAGCATGCAGAAACCGGGGCCGTATGCCGCCATGCTATGTCGGGCCATGATCCCCGAGTACCTGATTGTGGCATGGAGGGGACATGTCTGCTACCACGGAGGGCCCACTAAGATCGCCCTACCCCGGAACCTGATCAACAGGCTTGAGCTCTACCTCCACGAGACCTACGAGGAGTTCTCCTACGAGGATTTCTCGTCGATCCCCGGCCACATTGACCGGATTTTCGCGTAGGTGCACTGGGACTTTGGAGTGGAGCGTCTTGGGCCTGGGAATCATGTAGTAACGGACATTGTGAAATTTTTTTAAAATACTTGGGACTAAATTGAGAAGAGCCTAAGACAGAGAAATCATGCAAAACCCATTTGTTACCTTTGTAAATATTCCTGTTTTGTACCTGATTATTTTTTTACTAGTTTACAGCACTTTTATAAATATACATTGTTAATAGTATAAATATTACCGTTCTGTTTTAAATAAATGTTTACATGTTTACAGCACTTACTGCTTGATCCGTCCCCTGATTCTGTGTCCGGGGTAAGGGATGGGGACGGTTGGTACGGGATCTCGGTAAGGGTGATGAAGAGCTCCTGGCTGTCGGGGAAATCAGCGGTGCCAGCGCTGTCGACTGCCTCGTCCTCCTCATCTCCTTCCTCCTCTTCCCCGTCCGCTGTCATGTCCGACATGATCCCATCCTCGGAGTCCACGGTCAGGGGTGGGGTAGTGGTGGCGGCCGCTCCCAGGATGGAATGCAGTGCCTCGTAGAAACGGGATGTGTGGGGCTGGGATCCGGAGCGTCCGTTAGCCTCTTTGGTTTTTTGGTAGCCTTGTCTCAGCTCCTTGATTTTCACGCGGCACTGCGTTGCATCCCGGCTGTAGCCTCTCTCTGCCATGGCTTTGGAGATCTTCTCGTAGATCTTAGCATTCCTTCTTTTGGAGCGCAGCTCTGAAAGCACGGACTCATCGCCCCACACTGCGATGAGATCCAAGACTTCCCGATCAGTCCATGCTGGGGCCCTCTTTCTATTGGATTGCACGGCCATCTCTGCTGGAGAGCTCTGCATAGTTGCCACTGCTGCTGAGCTCCCCTCGATGTCCAAAGAGGAACTGAGATTCAAACTGCCCAGACAGGAAAATGAAAATGAATTCAAATTTTCCCGGGGGTGTGGCTGGTCAGAGCATCCGAGCTCGGACTGCTGTCCAGAGCGTCAACAGAGTGGTGCACTGTGGGATAGCTCCCGGAGCTATTACCGTCGATTTCCATCCACACCTAGCCTAATTCGATATGGCCATGTCGAATTTAGCGCTACTCCTCTCGTTGGGGAGGATTACAGAAATCGATTTAAAGAGAGCTTTATGTCGAACTAAATGGCTTCCTGGTGTGGACGGGTGCAGGGTTAATTCGATATAACGGCGCTAAAGTCGACATAAAAGCCTAGTGTAGACCAGGCCTAATAGTTTACGGTGCTCTCTCCCTAAACCAGAATCCTTCACTCTTGCCATGTTGCTCAGAGACCTAAAACTGTTGGCCTCCCCCAACTGGCCTATTTGGGACTGAATCTCTTCCTCCCCACCCCACTAGAGAAGAAAACATGCCACCTAGGAAGAGCCTATGCTGGAGATGCTTAGTCCGTGAGCTCTCTCCAGGACATGGGAGCTCATATCCTCTGTGAGAGTGAAAAGCTGCACAGCTCTTCTCACGGTCTCGCACTCCTGAAATTATAGTTGGGCATCTCTGGCAAATTTTAAACTGGATGCGAGCTTTTCTCTACCAGATAGCAAACGTCAGCACTGATCAGAGCAGTCTAGCGAGTGGGCTGGGTGTTCGTGGGCTCAGATCTCACATCAGGCCTTCAGTTCATATCCACTGCTGTAATAGAGGGCTGCCAAGTCCAGAAGTGTCGCTGAAACGATCCACGTCTACATCACTGTTGTAAAATGTTGATGTACCTTTTGTAGGAAAGGGGCCAAATCCTAATGGGAAATGCTCACAAAAGCCTGAAACACTGCCATTCGTTTACACGTCAAGCTGCTAAATATTCTGGGCTCTGGTATGTGGAATCTATGACGATCATTTCACAAAGGTTTTATTTATGCAGGCAGAGTTACACAGTGTGTGACTGTAGGATTTCTGACTTTGGGAATCATCATCAGGATAATCATGAGTCATTGCAAAATTTCTGAAAACCTAACTGATTACAAGGTAAGAATCCAAATCATTGCCAACGTATGCAGCTATACCCACTCCACCTTAGGTGCTAGTAATATCACCAAGGGCCGTGGTGGAAATGCAGAATCCTGAGCGGACAGCTTGTCAGCAGATATAGACTTTGAAATAGTTTGTTTTACAATGCATTGATTTAAGTCTATTTTAATTTGTTGTTAATATTTGGGATCTTGGGTGTGTGATTTTTACAAATATTTTGCATTTCACTTTCACAGTCTGGATGACAGAATCTGAACCTGTGCATGACGAGATTCAAGCCCATCAGGCTGACACCAACCCCCCTCCTTTGTACTATCTGTGTTCAGAAAAGGCCCCTGACTCATCCCCTGCACTCTCCTGGTTTATGATATTCTGCTGTGGTAGACACCAGGCCATCCATTGTATAAGACTCAAGCCTGCCAAGCCCTCCAGCTGCACATGAGAAACGGAGTCTCAGATAGCATCTTGCTCAGCAGATTAATGTTTCACACTGATCCTCTCCCCGCCAGCATCTCATATGAGAAAAATACCCAAAACTTTCTCTTCCATGGTGAGAGCATCTCTTGAACACGCAGCCACGCACAGAACCACAGTGTAGGGGAACGACACAGATTCAACCCCCACTACTCACTGGCTAAGCAAGCTACAGAATGAGTAATAATATCAGGTCTCATCATAGCTATGTAAATTCTAGAGGCCGCTTTAGTGGGCTAAGCTGAATTCAAATACATTAAAAAAAATCCTAGCCTGACTGCCACTTTGTAAATGCATGAAGAGTTATAAATAAGCAAGATTAGCTTTCAGCAGAGCACTAAATATATGTTAATGAAATATGAATCCAAGGCATATTAGAGGAACAGCCGTGAGTGCAAATGAGGCTGTACATAAAAATGCTAAAAAATATAATGGGATACGAGGCATAAACAATCATCTCTGGAGCTCGGTGGAGTGGGGGAATTCTGGAGTCATTCAGATGCCTGCTAAACATCAAGAGGACAAGACATCATTCACCTTTGCAAAACAAGCTGATTTGGCATGACTGTAACCTGAGTAGCATTTGATACACATCAAAAACCCTGACTGTGCCCTTTAGGCCAGGTGGGGACTCTGAAGTTTAACCTGCCATCCCTTGAAAAATGTAACTCACAATATCATCAGAACTTTACAGGACAGGAAGGAAAGGCCAAAACAGTAAATCAATAGTATCTGTTAAGGGCCTCTAAATTATCCATTTTGTGTTGGACACTTTAATACTTGCGGACAAGCCATCTCTGACTGGCAGAGCTACTGAAAAGCCCAGCTGTTGACTTTCCAGGCCAAGGCTTCAGGGTGAACACATGCATTTAAAATTGTGAACTTTGTCAATTCTTTTATGCAGGAAAACCCCTTCTTATGGCAGGTTCTCTCTCTCAAAAATCCCTGGTCTCTTATTCTTTCCCACCCCAAGTTCAACTCAGATGGTTACATAAAATGATGATCATTTTTGGCTGACCCCGCTACAAATGCCTATATTCCTTAGATGATAACATTGCATTTAGGTTTTCAAAAGGGAAGGAGAACGTCTACACTCACCACAAGCAGGTCAATCCCCTGAGCAGGAGTAATTACTAGCAGTAAATGAAGCCCTGTAAGCTTCAAGATAAATCACCTCTAGGGAAACACTTCACAGTTGAACAAGCTCCTATTCCCCTAATGGGACCCATGAAAAAGGCCAGTGATTAGTTAAACACCTTGGTCTAACAAAGGCTTTGCATAGTTTATTGTTATTTACTGTTTGCATTACAGGAGTGCTTAGAGGCCCCAGCTGTAGCGGGAGATTTCGGCAAACCAGTAAAGTGCCTGAAACCACTATGGCTTATTGCTAAAAGCAGACAAGTCAGCAGGCCATAAAGTGGCCATGTAGCAAATTCAGCTTGACCAAGACAGGACGGGAGGGAGTTTTGGGTGCCACAGAAAGGGCAGCTTGACCCCGCGTCCTTCCTGATAAGAATTGTGTTGAAGTTGCTGATACATGCATTTTAGAAGAGCAGGAATGTCTATTGGGGCCTCAAGGCTGCAAACTCTGGGAAAACCCCACACCTGGTTAATCAATCAGAAGGAAGCCTCTTGCTTGACCATTGAAACTACTTGCTTAACAAGTTTTCTTTAAGGGACATGGCAGTCTATTACTAATGTATAAATAAGGGGGAAAAGTTTGAGGTAGGGGGACTCTTCAGGACTGGACTCTCCCTCTGGATGCATCTTGTGTTCCCCACCAGCACATGGGCTGCCGCTGTGCCACTCGAGAGCCACACTCAGCTTCGGTAATTATCAAGGGTTGGGGGTGTTTTACTAACTTGTTGCGGACGTAAGTGCTTAAGACTAAGTAAAGTTTAGCTTTAAGTGAAAGCACTCTCGTGTTGTCCTGTCTGTGCCAGCCAACTATCGGTTGGACGCCTGTGTCTCCCCTGATTTATTTCCTGACACCACCTCGCATAGAGTAAAAGTTACCAAGAGCTTTGGGTTGAAAGAACCCTGGGTAACCCAGCTAAGCCCAGTGGTGGGGGGGAAGAAGGGGACATAATGCTAGCTGCGGTACATGAGAAAAGTGTCTGAGAAGTAGAGAGCTCACCCTTCTGGATGATCTTCTGTGCTTGCTTTCTGACACGGGTGTTGCGTAGAAACCGCCATTCCCTCTCTTTGCGGATCTGGCTCTCCAAATCATGCTCTTCTGGAATCTTCCAATATATTAATACATTAATAAAACCAAAACCAGAGTAGCTGTAACTATCCAAACCTAACTCTCTCTCTCTCTCTCTCTCACACACACACACACACACACACACACGCCAACCAGAATCAGAGATTCTTCAGCACATGCAACCCTACATCCAGCTGCCGACAGTAAATGGAAAGAGCACACAGGACCGTACAATTTTAAATATTTGAGCATCTTTTTGATCGGACTCTTCTCATTGTTAGTAATCTTTTCCCTTTGTCCCTCTCCTCGACAGGTATCCTGTATTTTGTCTCATCTTATTTATTTTTATTATAATGGTAGCAATTACACTCTCTGAGGAGAGAAATGAAGCAGGTCTCTGCAGGCAGACTGTCTTTCACTGGGAATATCACAGTGAAGGCAGGGAACTGGTTAGCCTGGAAACACCTGGTCAGAAAGAGGAGAGACGCAGATTGCCACCCGAGAGAGCTGATGGCCAGGGACTTGGAAGCCTGAGAGTGGATGTTGTTGTCGGACCACAATGGGGAAACATAAGTGCAGTTACCCTAAATTATGACACTAGGTAGCCCCTGCAATGAACCCATAGACAAATTGCACTTTACAAAACTATCCCAGAGCCAACCCAACTACTTTCCTCTGTCTAAATACAATATAGCTTATTTTGCAACTCATCAAAGCATCATAAAACATTTCAGAGCAATGTATAAAGAAAGAATGGAGCTCTTACATAGGCAGAAAGTTAAAAACTTGTATTAGAATCTTCCTTTCATTGTCTAGAACTGACAAGAGGTGAAAGATCATGTTAAGTATTTTATTTTTAAATCTCAAGGTTTTCAGGTTATCAATGCAACACTGACTGACAAACTGAAGGAGTGTTTTAGCTTCCCTTACTGGAACACGACAGCTTGCAAGGAAATGCTGTAACCCCTTATCTTCTCATCTTAATTACACACCAACAGAGCTGGGCTGGAAATGGTTTTCCTGTCCCAGGAACATTTTTGAGATTGCCATTTCTCCCCCCTTCTGCACAGGCACAACACCGAGATCTTTTATCGTTTTTCTTTTTCAACAAACAAAACACACCTAGAGCCAGGCTGCACCCCAGAAGAGCCAAGAGCCCAGGAGTTAAGGGTATGTCTACACTACAGGATTAATCCGAATTTAGATAATTCGAATTTGGGAAACAGGTTGTATAAATTCGATTGTGCGCGGCCACACTAAGCACCTTAATTCGGTTTTAAACCACATTGATTCGGTGGTGTGCGGCCACACTACCCCATTAACTTAAACACAGTAATTCGGTGGTGTGCGTCCACACTAACCCTAATTCGAATTAACAAAATCGATTTAGGCTCTACTCCGTTCGTCGAGGTGGAGTACAGAAATCGATTTAAAGGGCCCTTTAATTCGAATTAACTGGCTCTGTAGTGTGGACGGGTGAAGGGTTAATTCGGATTAAGGCAGCTAAATCCGAATTAAAGTCCTAGTGTAGACCAGGCCGAAGACACACGCTTGGAATGTGGGAGACCCAGCTGCAATTCCCAGCTCTGCCTGCGTCAGACCAGAGGCTAGAACCTGGGTCTTCCATATCCCAGGAGAGTGGCCTGACCATGGAATGGTTGGCTATTCTGGAGTATTTCTCTCTCTCTCTCTGACCAGAAATGATTTATAAGCCTTACCTGTCAAAAGTTTCACTGAAACTGGGGGGAGGGACAGCTCAGTGGTTTGAGCATTGGCCTGCTAAACCCAGGGTTGTGAGGGGGCCACTTAGGGACCTGGGGCAAAATCAGGACTTGGTCCTGCTAGTGAAGGCAGGGGGCTGGACTCGATGACCTGTCAGTTCTAGGAGATAGGATACCTTCCCACAAGAAGTTTCAGTTTTGTCAAATCGGCAATTTCTAACAAAAACCATTTTGAGGGAAAATCCCACACCAACTCGAGACACAAATCCCTCAGTCTGTAAAACTTTGGGGCAACTGAAATAAGATATACTCGATACCATACAACTGGGTCCTATGTTGCAACCCCTCCTCACACTGAGTAGCTCTGAGGTTCATAGGACCAAGTACTAACCAGCACAGTGAGGCCCACAGGCGTAAAAAGGGCTGGAAGGGACAGCAGGTGGTCACCCAGTACATCCCTGCGCGATGAGGCAGGATTATACCTAGACTGTCCCTGACAGATGTTTTCTAACCTGTTCTTAAAAACCTCTAGTGATGGAGATTCCATGACCCTCCTAGGTCAACTGATTAACTATACTTACAGCTAGAAAGCGGACCTAATATTTAACCGAAATATCCCTTGCTGCAAACTAAGCTGATTACTTCTTGTCCTATGGTGGGAACAGAGAACAACTGATCACCATCCTCTTTATAACAACCTTTTACATATTTGAAAACTTAGCATGTATCCTCCAAGTCTGTCTTCTCTAGACAAAACACGGCCCATTTTTCAACCTTTCTTCATAATTATTCCAGTGGAGTAACCAGAATCTTTGCAGGCTTGAGCGAAATGTTGAATTTATCTCTGGTCAGGTCGAAGTTAGAAATTTTTGCTGGTCTAGTAATGTCACACTATGCGCAAGGGGTGTGATTCCCTGGCTTGTGTACACCTCCCAGCAGTAGCTCTGATCCAGATAGCATGAGCATAAATAGAAGGGTAGCAGCAGTGAGGGCCTGGCTGAGCGGTGCCGAGTACAAACCCACCCGTTTCAGGTGGCTCACGACACTGCTATTCCTACGGACGCTCGGGATGAGAGCCAGTGCGAGTAAGCATACACAAGCAGGGGAATCACACTCCTAGCACGCAGTGCGGGCACAGCCTTCGGGAGGCAACATCTTCTGTGACGTTTTTATACTGGCAAAAGCTCTAACAGAGATGTAGTTGTAACTTATACCAATTCTTTGAGCACAACAAGCTATCCTGGCAAAACACTTTTTTGCCCAGTACACACTGCGTCTACACTAGGAAGGCTCGTTGATGCTGCAATGAGCTTTATTGGGTTGTGTATTTTTAAATACGAATAAGCTAAAGCACCTTTGAATCTAAAGGCACAAGAAATTCCTTTTATGAAAATACCAATGAACGACGCACTAAAGGTTTTATTCAGAACTGCGATATTAAAACAGTAAATACAGCAGGTAAAGGGCTTTGTCCCTTTCAAAATTTCCCTTCTTCCCATCCTCCTCTTAAAAACCATTGTCCATAGCAAGGGAGAGATTCAATAAAGATGAAGACTGGGGTGACCAGCAAGCCGTGTGCACTGCCATATGGGAGTCCCCGACGCGATACCAGTTCTGGTCCGTGTGTTACAGGGGCAGCAGGCCCAGCTGCTGGGGCTAAGAGTGTCCCTCTCTTTCAGAGCTCTAGAACAGAGCTCTGCAGCCGGGCGATCGCGAGGGAGCCTCAGGAGGGGATTGGGGGCAGGCAGGCAGGCCCCTCCCGCACAGGCATTGTAGAAGAAACAAGTGAAAGGGACAAAGATGATTTTTTTGGCCATTTGATGCATCCTGGCTCACAAAAGTTTGAGAACCACTGCTCGAGAACCACCCCTCTGGGCAATTAAAAAGCTGCGCCGGGGGGGCTCTGAGGAGAGTTACACCCAGTGTATGTCAATGAAAAGAATAACTGCTGGTCAGGAAGGGGTATTTCTTGGGAGGGGGAGCAGGAGTAAGCCCTCCCAGACCCCCAGTTTTTTTTTCCTAATGAAAAAGAACTTAAATAGCCTGACATTACTATGCCCACTGTGTTCAAAACAGCCCACACATTGCAAAGGACTCATAACAATGATTATTGGGCTGGATTGCTTTTTCTTTTTTTAAAAAAAACACCCAAGTTTCATTTTGCAGCAATCTAGGGTTTATTAGAAAGGAAATGACAAATGACCAAGAATGCAAAGCAATAAACAAACCCAGGGTAAAATGCATCAAAGCATATTCAAGAGCAGAGATATTACACTTTAATGAAAATCCAGTTTCTGTGGGAATAAATTGGAGTAAGATCTAAAGGCCGTCTCAAGCAGGAAGGGGCAGGGGGCGTGCACAGAATTCTAACTCCGTCCATTGGCACCCAGCAGCTCTCTCAGACTCGGACTAGGAACTATGTGTCTGTGAGGAAGCTACTGTCCCCTCCCCTGACAAGATATGGTGTGTGCAGGGTTCAAAGATGGGGCAGCAGATGAAGGGAGTATCTGGGCTTTGCAGCTCTGAAGAAAATGGACTCAGTCCTTCCAAGGACAATAGGCAGAAAAGTAATGGAGAACCAGCCCAAAATGAGCTCTCTTGCACTGACAAGGTGGGTGAGGGCACATCTTCTATGGGACCAACTTCTGCTGGTGAAAGAAAAGTGGTCCAGCCACACCGAGCTCTTCTTCAGGCCTGTGTAGCGCAGAAGCTTGTCTCACTCTCACCAATAGGAGTGGGTCCAATAAAAGAGTGGTTCTCAACCAGCGGTATGTGTACCGCTGGGGGTACGCACAGGTCTTCCAGGGGGTACATCAACTCATCTAGATAGTTGCCTAGTTTTACAATAGGCTACATAACAAGCACCAGCAAAGTCAGTACAAACTAAAATTTCATACAATGACTTGTTTATACTGCTCTACCCACACCTCTACCCCGATATAACACAAATTCAGATATAACACGGTAAAGCAGTGCTCCGGGGAGGGCAGGGCTGCGCACTCCGGTGGATCAAAGCAAGTTCGATATAACGTGGTTTCACCTATAACGTGGTAAGATTTTTTGGCTCCCGAGGACAGCGTTCTATCGAGGTAGAGGTGTACTATACACTGAAATGCAAGTACAATATTTATATTATTTTACAATGATATAGTAAAAATGAGAAAGTAAGCAATTTTTCAGTAATAGTATGATTTTTGTAAGCAAGTAGTTTTTAAGTGAGGTGAAACCTGGGGGTACACAAGACAAATCAGCTTCCTGAAAGGGGTACAGTCATCTGGAAAGGTTGAGAGCCATGCAATAAAAGCTATTACCTCACCCACCTTGTCTCTCTAATATCCCGTGACTGACAGGGCTACACCACCACTGCATATCTACCAGTGCCAGACACACTGTGTGCCTGCTTATGACACTGCCAGGCTCAGGGGGAAATGTCCCCCTCTGCAATCATTTTGCTGTATGAATTGGGGGTAGAGGGAGGGCAATAGAGTTAAAGTTGCTGCATGCAGCCAGTACAAGGGGACAGAGAATGTGGCCAAAACAACGTTCCTTCCCACATCCCCATGAGGGACCTGCTCAGTAATCTCGCTGAGCCACTGCAGTACTTTGGCTAACAAAAATAATAAAGTACTCAGATGAGCTCTTAGCGTGCGCACGTAACTGGGGAACTCCTGGCTTACAACGCAAATGTGAGTGAGCAAGCGTATGAGCGAGACTTCTGCCTCCCGCCCCACAGCCAGAGTGGTGCTGAGCACAGACTGGGAAGGAAAGGCTGAAGGGATATATTCCAGAGAACACTCGCCGTCAGGTGCTCGTCTAATCATTCATTCCTTTCTCCCCTTTTCCCAGCCAGTTTCCATTTAAGCTTTAGAAAATCTTCTAGTAAACAAAAGCCCAATGTTGGCTTTTGCTCAGCTCTCCTGTAAGCAGAGGTCCCAGAGGAACGTGGGTATCTGGAATAGCGTTACGTGATTAGGATCATGACACGCCACAGATTTCTAACACCTCTTGGCTGTCACTCAGAAAGAAACCAATTACAATTCTGAATCCTCCCACCGAGGAGTGCCATTCAAAAGCCAATGAAGTTGTTTTCTTTTAACTCTTTGCCTATCTCTCAATGAGTGAATCGGTAGTTGGGGGGTCAGGAAAAGAGGCTGACACTCTTCTACTAGAGCAAATACTACTACTGGGAGATCTATCCTGTTTCGTGTTCCTGCCACAATTTTATAAAGGGTTAATCTCTCTGCTGGGGCTTTGCATGACTGCCAAGATACAGTGCAGTGAAAGTGCTGAAGGTACGGCAAGGATTATCAAGAAGGATTTGTTTATGTAATTCTCACCTTCCAGAATCCTCTCCAGCCTCTACCCTCACATTACGTCTGTATCAAACAGAATGAATACTGGCTTCTGCTCTCTTTGACATGGGGCTTTCATACAGCTGGCAAAGCCAAGGCTGCGCTGCAAGATACAAATCCAGGTTTGCATGAAGTTGGCAGAACGGCCTTTTGCCACAAGAACTTTCAGAACTTTGAGCTGGGTCAAGTTCTCTGCAGAGATCAGAATTCCCAAAGCTGTCTGCTGTTTAACTCCCCACCAAGCAATTGCAATGCAGTGCTCTCTTTGTACATTTATTTGATAATCAATAAATCAAGTCCAGTTTGATGGTTTGAAACTGAGCCAGTGATTTATAATGGAAATTAAGCCCTGCATTTTCAGAGCAAGGACTATGAAGCAAAGCTAAACTCATAATTTAAATGCAATCAAGATGTGCTCGCAGTCATTTTCTATTTATTCATTACAGAAATGACCATTTTTCTTTCCCCCTGTTTACGTTAGGAAGCAGCATCCCTGCATGAAGTACTAGAATGGAACAGCAGTGTCCTTCTCTTCTACCTGCACTTGGCTCATTTTTCACTTCGCTTCTTTAGCAGCTCCCAAAAGGCAGCAGTAGCCAATCAGGGCTCTGTGTTCCTTAATGCTCCAGGAGCGGCACTTCTAGAAGGAGAATGTTTTACGGAATTCCAGCCAAGAAGGGTCGTATAAGAATATCAAAGTTGCTTGGTTAAGCATGAAGAAATGTCAAAAAAAGTTGCACGTGGAACCTTCTCTCTACTCTTTGTGCGCGTGCAAAATAATAGTCTTCAATTATCGAGTTACATACTAGTTCTCAGTTAACACAATGCAACATAACGTTTTCCTTCAAACTACACGTGCAATGTTACAGCGGCACAGCTGCAGCAAGGCTGCTGTATCTTCAGTGTAGACACTCCCTGCAGCGACGGGAGGGGTTCTCCCATCAGCATAGGGAATCCACCTCCCCGAGAGGCGGGGGCTAGGTTGAAGGAAGAATTCTTCTATTGACCTCACAGGGTCTACACGGAGACTTACGTCGCTTACCTACATCGCTCAGGGTGTGGATTTTTCACACCCCGAGTGATGTAGCTGGGTTGACCTAACTTTTTAGTATAGGTCAGGCTTTAGATACCCACATGTAACTTCTCATAGTATAATGCACTACGCTGCCTACCCCAGTCAGACAGAGTCCATGAGTTGTGTAACAAGTGCACAGCAAGATTATTTAATTTACACGACACATTAAGTAGAATTGCAATCTAGCCCACAGCAAAGGGGCAGCTCGGTGCTGTGTTTAAAAGGTCAGAGTGTATTTAACCCAGTTAATAAGCTACGGGTACTTTTGTGTCTTTAGAGCAGTCGTCTCCAAACTTTTTTGATCGCGCATCCATATCAGTAAAAAATTTTTGAGCACGCACCCCCTGCCACGCCACAGGGCCGGCTCTACCATTTTTGCCGCCCCAAGCGAAAAAAAAAAAAAAAGACACTTGGACTCCCGCCCGAACTGCTGAAGCGGCGCTGCTCCGGAGGCACGCACCCCAAATGATCCTCTTGCGCACCCCCTGAGGTGCGCGCACCCCACTTTGGTTTAGAGGAACAAACAACCCATACTATTTCTCTGAACTGTCCAGGAGAGGGCTGGACACTTCAGGGCACACACTTCTGGGAAATTTGGGCCTGGGAGTGTGTTGGGGTCCCCTTGCTGGTTGTAACCAAGGCTGGTGAAAGCCAGAGACAGAGCTGCTGAAGTAGGGTTGTCTAGCACATAGACACTCAGGGTGTGGCCTGAATGCTTGTAGGCTGGTTGTAAGTGTCTCAGACTAGGAGCTACAGCAGCAAAGCACTGAAAGGCACCCAGGGTTGCAGGGCAAGTGGTGACAACCCCTCACTGGTCTGGTTTTCACCCTGAACCCCATAACAAAGTCTCCAGGTTGACAAGCCCAAGGGCTGTGGGAAAAAAATGTATTTTATATTGTATCATTTGAGAAATTTGTTAATATGCACACAGGGGAAGAGTTAAGGTTGTGCATCCAACCTTAACATTAACATATTCTGACTTCTGAGTGCTTAACCAAGCAACCTAAATGCTCTCAAAGAGAGATTTTCCAGGCTTTTTTTTATTTTTATTTTTTATGAAAGCAATCAATGCTCTCAAACTATGTGGCTCCACATCCCTGGAATATCCTGTCCTGTGTGCCTTATGAGATGTACACAATGGAGCGCCTCTCCTGTCCATCTGAGGAAGTGTGCAGTTTTTACCCTAGAGGATTCACAGTGAACAAACCTCCTGTGAAGCTCTGCATTGTTCGTTCACTGCACACCTTGCAAGATGACTAAGGAGAGAGCCAAAAGTTCCTCCTGCCGAGTCTTTCCCTCATCCACCACTCATGCTTGGTAACTATTTCACAGAATAAGTAAGTTAGCCATGCACGCACACCCAGTGCTGCCTCCTGCACCTATGGGCACTACAAGTTTTGTGCTATTGCTAAAGTTTACTGGGTACTTGAAGAGTGCAACCTTCAAATGCTCAGAACTCCGTCAAATCAAAACCTGAACACTCAAAGGCATTTCTCCTCAGTGAGCAAGTCACAGTCCAAAACTAATCTTTCTACCGCCAGCCATTTCAGTCCTTGAGCTGTTCAAGCCCCTTGCAAAAATATTTTTCAGAAATAATGAGGAACTGATTCTTTCCCCCCTACCTGCCTCCTTGTATTAAGAGGAAAGAACTGATTTTGCTCAATGCCCTTCCCCCACACCCAATCATCTCTAGTCAGATACTAAGCCCAGAAAACTTCATCCTGAATGATGAAAATTAATCCCTGAAAACAGGGGGTTAGAATGGAAACCATTATAGAACTCTCACTATAACAAATATTACCACTCTTTCTAGCATGTCGGAAAAAGGATGGAACCACGTGGCTGATGAAATAACCAGGGTACAAATTCTGTTTATGAACACAGTTCTTTTGCAGTTCTCAGAACATCCCAATTTTTAGGGAAAAACACCCAACAAATTATTTGGGCCTAATGGATGCAGAAAGAGGCTCTGTGTATTCACATGATTGATTCTCAGCCCATTTCCCCTTATATCAAATTAATATTCACGGAGCTTCAAATTTTTCTTTTTCTAAAAAAAAAAAGAAATTTTGTTTCATGAATGTGAAGTACTCAAGCTCAAATAATCGCTCCCCATACACAAGCCAATGTTGCTTTTTGATTGGCTGTCTACAGTGATTTATTATATTAATAAGACACCACTCTTGTGAGCAACTATCCTCGAAAGTAGACAAATGTTTTTAATAAGCATTGAGAGACAAAACATTACCCATTTTTAAATGGCACCATCAGCCCCAATTCTCTCTCTCTCTCTCTCTCTTTTTCCCTTTATAAACTTACTTACCATTTTCTGCACTTAGAAATGAGACCTTGAAACTCATCTTGACCAAAGCCAATTTTTGTATAAAGCCCAAAAGCTTGACGTTTAATCTGGCAACTAAACCCCATAGGTCAGAAATATTTCCCAATATATTACTGGCTTTGCTGCTGCTGTTGTCAAGAGAAAATTACTTACACTAGCAGTAGAGCTGATGAAGCACTGGACCAATGATTTTATTTCCTCTTAGTGATTCACATAAAAGAAAATTAAGATACTTGGAAACCTGCCTACAGTGTAGCTAGTTTCATAAAACACAGACGCAGCCAATTAGCTCACACTGTTACCCTATCCTGATATTTAAAAAACAAAACACACCATGTGCTTCAAGAATGAGCAGTAATGGATGCCTCATTGTTATTGCTTAGGGTGGGAGGAATTTCCTACTCATGAAATACAATTTTTCCATTTACTCGAAAAACGTAAATAACCAGCAGATGTTTATAAAAATATGTACTCAGCAGTATTCCTCTGATTCCTTTCCTGTTCGAGCACCATCATATTATTGGTTTGTGTGACAGACACACACTGTAATTCAATGGCAAAAAAACAAAGTAATTAAGAGGTATGGTTGCTTGGTGGTATGCTGTTCCCTTGCAGAACATTGAGTTGAGCAAAACAAACTTCTGAAAAGTAAGAAATGCACAGGTAAGATCTTCCCCGCAATCTTAACTCTGCTCTTCTTCAGCAATCCCCCAATATGCCTCTTAACACACACCCCATTTACTCTTCTACCCCACAGCTGCTGAAATGTACGAGCTCTGCACCTCCTTTTACAACTCGTTCACTCTCACCCACAAGATTTCATTTAACACAATTAAAAGACAAAAAGGACAAAACAACTGCAAAGGTTGCCCATGACATCTTCCCTCTACCCTCTTTGAGCAATGGATTAATACATACATACTCTCACTGGCCCTTGGCAACGTAAGTTTCAGGAGGTTCCAGATCCCGGTGTATGTACACGTGTGTACACACACACACACACACACACACACACACACACACACACACAGAGAGAGAGAGAGAGAGCCAGCTCCCCAGAAAGAATACCACACATTACAATTTAAGAAACATTTCACAACCTTTTACAAATCCCTCACACTTACCCGCAGGATACCATCTCAACTACAGTTTCACTTAATCAGCTTTAACACATTAGAATGCTCACATATTCCACCTCACTGCTGATATCCTTGGTAATAAAAGCCCTGTGCCCTGCTACTGACACCACCTACACAGAAATGAGACATACTGCGTCCTGAAGGTACACATGCACCTCTTCCCTTTGCTCTCACACACGAGGATGCAAAACATAGATCCCCTCATATCACAATCACAGCTCTCTTAGGCTAGGTCTACACTACAGCGGTGTTCCGACCTAAGATACGCAACTTCAGCTACGTGAATACCGTAGCTGAAGTTGCGTATTTTAGGTCGGCTTACCTGGTGGTGAGGACGGGGGAAAGCCGACCGCTGCCGCGCTGCCGCCGACTCCGCTACCGCCTCTTGTCGAGGTGGATTTCCGGAGTTGACGGCAGAGCGATCAGGGATCGATTTTACCGCGTCCTCACGAGACGCGGTAAGTCGATCCCCGATAAACCGATTGCTACCCGCCGGATCGGCGGGTAGTGAAGACGTAGCCTGTCACACCCCAAAGTAATCCACAGAGCTCACACAGTTCTACCAAGTAGAGCTAACTATTGGCTCTGCCATTCAGTGCAGCTACACCTGACACTGACCACGCTCGCGTTACCTGGAGTGCATGCAGGTAATAAATGCTTAAATTGCTCTCCTATCCCAGCTTGCTACTGACAATTCCCTTCCTACTAAACCCGGGTGTTCTGCTCTTTATATAATATACACAATTCTGCACTGAAATGATGCATACTGCATTGTGAAGGTACACATGTCGCTCCCTTCCTTTGCTCACACACGTTGGAGGGTGCAAAACATAGATCCTCTCATATCACAGTCACAGCTGTGTCACATACCTCAAAGTAACTCACATGTCTTCCTATCACATCTAGCCCTTTACCATGCAGGCCCAACTTCTGCCTCCACCAGTTAGTGTAGGACACCGAACACCCTGACTGCATTACAGTGTCTACAAATAATTCCCAGGGGCTACGGCCAGCTCCAGGGAACAGAGGGAATGAGGAACTGACAAACTCCCCCTCCACACACACACTTTGTCCTTTAATTGTGTTAGATGGAATTCTGTGGGTGAGAGTGAATGGTCTGTAAAAGGAGGTGCAGAGCTCGTACATTTCAGCCATGGTGGGACTGGCCAAGCAAAGGTGTATGTGTTAACGGGCACCCAGGGGCACTGTGGAAAGAGAGCAGAGTTAAGGTGCAACCTTACCTGTGCATTTCCTAGTTTCAGAAGTTTGAGTTTTGCTCAAACTTGTCTGCAAGGGGACTATGTACCAGCAAGGGGACTACATACCAGCAAGCAACCGTAACTCTGTATTAACAGACATGTTTGCTACTGAATTTCCCATTTTTTTGAACAGGAAAGATATGCTGTTGGGAGGAGTTGGTAATCATTTAGACAGCTATACATATCTCGTCCTGGAATTTGCATACTGAGCCAGCAAGCCAGCCTGCACTACTCCCCCACGCCCCATACACTCCCATTACCTGGGCCCCACCAGTCCTGCTTTGGCCTACCTCCCCACCCATGCTCTTGACCCACTCACTGCATTCCCCCCCCCCATCTCTCCTCCCTCCTGTATCCAGGAGTCCTCAACCACAAGCAGGGAACGCATCTCCCTGCAATCTTCACTCCCTGCCATACAAACATTTCTACTGCCATTACTTCTCCCCTCCTACAAACCGACTCACATGCGGTGCCTAGAGCAAAGGACAATTACGTTACAGTGGAATGGCGTTCCGGGTTATGTTCCACAATGGCTGGAGGCTGGAGTTTGTGTTAGGGTGGCGAGAGAAATCACAGACAAGGTTTCTGCTCCAAAATACTGACAACTTAATGCTTGAAAGATCCTCTGAGACCTAACCAATAGATAGGGCCCTACCAAATTCACGGTCCATTTTGGTCAATTTCAATGGATTTAAAAAATTGTCAATTTAATTATTTCAGCTATTTCAATCTGAAATTTCAAAGTGTTGTGATTGTAGGAGTCTGAACCCAAAGAGGAGTTGTGGGGGAGGGGGTCCGCAAGGTTATTGTAGAGAGGAGTTGCGGTACTGCTACCCTTATTTCTGCGCTGCTGCTGGCAGCGGTGCTGCCTCAGAGCTGGGGTGGGCAGCTGGAGAGCGGTGGCTGCTGGCCTGGAGCCCAGCTCTGAAGGCAGAGCCGCCGCCAGCAGCAGCACAGAAGTAAGGATGGCCTGGTATGGTGCTGCCTGCAGAGCTGGGCCCTCAGTCAGCAGCCGCCACTCTCCGGCCACCCAGCTCTGAAGGCAGCACAAAAGTAAGGGTGGCAATACTGTAACCCCCACCCCTAAAATAACCTTGTGACCCCCCTGCAACTCTCTTTTGGGTCAGGACCCCCAATCTGAGAAACGCTGGTCTCCCCCGTGAGTATATAGGGTACAGTATAGGGTAAAAGCACACAAAAGACCAGATTTCACGGTCCGTGACGTTTTTCCTGCCTGTGAATTTCGTAGGGCCCTACCAACAGATGTAGAGGTGTCAGAGCTCATAATGTTTCTATGCCATACCGCACACATTTTCTGGGCAGCCACGAACACTCCCATTTCCCAATTAATATTCTTTGGACACATATTAATAGCTTTCATATTGTCGCTGTGGCAATTATTCAGACACTTGGCCAGATCAAACTATCACAGCCTATGGACACAAGTCTCTGAGACTGTCCAAATCTGCTCTCATACATTGAGGTGTACAGCGGGGATCAGGGGCAGATCATTTCCACCCAAGGGAATCACCACAGTGTCTGGTAAATCACAACCTCTTAAAAGTCAGCACTTAGATGCCACAGAGTGGGCAAAACATGATGCCAATGCAGGCTACCTCTTCACGCCCGAATCAGTCTGTAGCCAGCACTTCCCATGTCCTTCCTCTCCCACAAACTTCTGCAACCTTGCGATCCAGGAATTCCCCAGAATCCATGCATTGGCAGTCCTGGCAGCACACATTTCTTTCCCCTCAGCAGTCAAAGTACCTGTGCTGTCAGTTCCAAATCCCTGCATGACGCGTCTTTGGAAACACCATGTTAATCTGCCCTGAGATCAGCATTAGCCATCTCCCCTCCACCCTCCAGGGCTAAGAAATTACAGATTTTCCCAAGCAAACAATTTGAGGCTTGCCAACCACCCATTCTAAATTTACCGCCCCTTCTGCAGCCACAACTCCTCTCCCAGTCCCCACACCCTCACCTACCCCCACACAAAGTCCTCTGTCTGTCTCCTGCCCATGTATCTCAAAGGAGATTCAGCATCACCACAATTTCCACTGCCACCCTCTTTCCTTGCTGTAATTGTAATTTCTTTTAAGTAACCAAGGCTGCGGGAGTTTTTCCTGGGAGCTATTTCAGATCCTCAGTTGCTGTCAAACCCCCTTTTCTGAGATAAAGGAGATTTTACAAGATGCCTGTGAGTAGGTCACAGCTCTAAAGCTGCACTCAAACAAGCAGGATCAAATCTAACTTGGAGTGGAGGACATGCTCTGCTGACACTGGGATTAAATAGTCTTCACTTAAGGCAGCATTCTCAATGATTTCCTCCGCTTGTTTTAGCATCAGCACAGCCAGAAACTTAAATGCAAAGGTGGGAAGAAAGCCGCGTCTGTGCCCTTGCTGCTGGAATACAGGGGCTTCATTACACAGCAAAAGGAGAGTGACATTTATTGTAACAACCAAGTTGTTTTTATTGTTCTTGATCTCTGGGCTGGCAGGGAAGAATGATTAATCTCCAGCATTTTCCCAGGAAAGTTAACCTGAATACACCTTTGTGCTGCCTGGCTCAGAGCAAGATCATTTGTTGTCACAAGCACACACAAAACAAAACTTGCTTTTAAAGAGGGACTTCCACATCCAACAAAGTCTTAAAAGAGTTGCTAGAAAAGCTTGTATTGGATTTGGACAGGCCTTCTTTGCCATGTACTAACTGTAGAGACCAGCGTCACCGTGACGACTTACACCCGCCTCATGCTTGAACCTGTGACCAAGTCTTGTCTTTGCTTTACTTACCCATCTACCCACCCACCCTATTCCATCTTGCAGGCTTGTGAGGATCAGTTAACATTTGCAAGGTACACCTAGTCCTCAGTGTGCTAGGGAAGTGTTAACTCCAGTGTAAGGACGTCACTCCTCTGCTTACGACATGTATCTGTTATGGAAATGATCGCAATGTGACAATTCAGCAATGTGACAATTATAACTTTGCTATAGAATTAAGCAAGAAGAAGGTGACAAGTGGGGAGGGAGAAACCCCCCTTTTGAACACAAATGTCTCAGGTAACTTGTAAGGGAAGTTATGGGGAAAACACACAAAATACTTAATACGACATGGACCCTGCTGCTTTGAAACAAACCCTCATCATTGAGGAGACATCTGTTGTCAAGTTCCTTTGGCTGAAAGCCCCACGACCAGGGGCTGGGCTCCCCTCTCCCCTGCTTTAGAATCTGTTCTCACTGTTGGGGCAGAGTTTAGTCCATGGCCCAGTTACTTTGTTTAGTGGGGGACTGAATTTTTGTTTGTTACTCTGAGTTGTGTATGTAATTTGTGCTTCTCGTGGTGGATGTAACTGGAGCACCTAACTGCCACTGTGCGATGCGTAACAACTCAGTCACGGCATCAGCATGTCAGCTATTGATGGATAATACAATGCTTTGGAAGCTGCAGCCACGCTTAACCTTCACAGTAAGGCAACGCTGCTTAGCTGACTGGACCAGTGGCACCAACAAGCAGACCCTCCCCACATACTGGCACTCCTACTCACAGCTTTTACTTCATGCTCTGGGGCTCTTTCTCTGGTAACATTCCACTAAATCCTCCCCTCCCTCTGATCGTCTCTCTGTTCCTCTGCCCACATTTTACAGGCAAGGTGGTTACGTGGATCAAAGAAGTAGCAGGGAGGGGGGTGTGCGAGCAACGCTCTCATTCCATAGGATGAACAGAAAAGGAATGACGAGGGAAGGGAGAGCGCATTGCGCCCACACTTCCAGGGGTCAGCATCCCAGGGTTGTGATTCAAGAAACATGAATGGAGGGAGAATATTACCTTCATGACCGGTTGAGCAAAATATTTTGCGCTCCAGTCACAAAATCCTGTCTGCATTGTGGCCGAAATGAAGATTTTGTGTCCAACAGCATCATCTGCATCATCAGTGGTCTGCCCAGGAAGAGAACACAGAGGTAAACATTTTTTGTTAATGATGCTGTCCATCCCCATTCAAAGTGCTGGCTCTCTTCCCAGAGCCCACACGGAACTAATATCATAGGCCGACTTCAACCGCAAAGAGAAATTGAGCAGATAGATGCTGAAAGGTGCTGCCGAGATATGAGATTGTGCACGCCACGCTTTGAAAGAACAGCCCCTCTGTTAGCTCCTCAGGGAGAGCACGGAGACGCTAACCAGCACATAGCATGGGCTCCAGTAATGATTAGGGCCTCTGGGCACTGCTATTTTGTAAGCATGAAGTAATAGCACTGGCTCCTTTCCATGGCCTGTCTGGAGTCTAACATAGGGCACAATTGGGGATAGGGAAAATGATTCAAGAAAAAACTATTGTCCCAAACCTCAGAACAGGGGCCAGCATACGTACAGGCATAAAAAGGGTGAAAAGGCATATAGAAGAAGGAGGGAAAGGCCACTCTCAACCCTCATCCAGCTCATTAAAGATGCGTCTGTCTTTGGGACTGGATGGCCAAGGTGGCTTCGTAATGGGATACACCGAGTTTCAACTCTAAGTTGCTGACTTGAATCTGGTCCCTCCTGCCCAGTAGTGTACCAAAGGCATTACCATCTGACTGCTGTGCAGTGGCTGATGGGAAGTGAATTGTTGGGGGCCACTCTCCAATTCCTAGCAGCCAGCTGTCCACCTCACAGAGCATCGTTACAGTTGGCAGTCTTGGCAGAGAGGCCAAGGACTGAACGAGCCATGGAGGCTGAATTCCCCTCTCCTCCCCGAGGTGGTTGGTCCTGGTAGGGCAGGGAAGCTGTAACGCTGCTGAGTGGGCTGCATCGGTGCAGAGAGGAATTCAGTCGCCAGGTCTGACCATGGGGCACTTTCTAACAGCACTATCTGCACACACCAGTGAGTGGGGCTCTTCTCCTTCCGCGAGAAAGCTGCTTCCCCCCCGTTTTTCTCACGTGTGGTACAGTTTGGAAGCGTCTGTGAAAGAGCCTCCAAGGGCTAGAAAGATCCAAGCTCAGAGTGAAATGAAATGACGTGTGAAAACATGCCTAGCACCTGCCTGGCTCTAGCCAGTGCTGGCAGTATGTAAATCCCTCACTGACCCCAGCTCTTACTCATTGCGCTTCCTTCTGCAGTCAGACACTAAAACACTCCTGCATTCTCTCCCAGGGGTGGCAGCTCTGGTCAAATGGACCTAGCATGGGATGGGGGCAGGAGTTCCACTGGGTTCCCATGGGCTGCATTCCCTGCTCCTGCCACTGACGCAGAACAAGTCACCACCTGTGTGTGTCAGGTTCCCCGTTAGTGAAGTAGGGATAACTACACCTGCTCGCCTTTGAAAAGTACTAAACAAGGACCAAGTATTGTCTGAGCATCAACCCAATGAACCCTTTTGGCACTGAACAATGAAAACACTAGATGCATCTGACCTGTGTGCTTCTCCACTGCAGCCGGTATGGACTGTTGTTCTTTCTATCTAGGCTGGAGAGCACATGCATATTCTGACAGTAGCAGAGGGATTAGGAAGATCTGAGTGCACCATGACCGACAACTGTGTGACACGGGCTGCTCCTGTGGGGCCCACCAACACTAAAGGTGCTTGTTGAAAGGATCTGACATTCTCTCCTGCAATAAAGGACAGCGACTGACTCCTGGCCTCTGAGAATGTCTCTGAAACTTTGTTCATTAAGGTGAGGTAGCAGCCTCAATTTATGTAAAGTAACTGAATGTTTACAGAACAATAAATAACCTTTTCCAATTAAACACTTCTCTGAAGCAGCAGCAGCTAGTAATGTCGCATCAAGAGCCACAAAGCGACATTTATCCTGGAGACGAGGAAAAATAATCAATTTCATTTTTTACTTTATTGATGTTGGCAGGATTAGAGGAAACTAAACTGGAGTCAGTGGCAGCTGCAAAAAGCAAAGAAGGATATTTAGAAAGTAGGAGAGCAAAGAACAGGACGTGTGACAAAAAGTACACAAGGTAGAGGGGTCACGGCTAGTAGAAAGATCCATTTTACCTGATCTGGCCCTTTGTCAAACATTTTCCTCGTCCTGGGGAACTGGTGGGAGTGGGGGGTGTACTGGACCCCAAGACTGCCTACATTTGAAGGTCTTACAGATGGGAGGTCCCGGCTGACTGGCGGTTTTGTCACGTCGTTTGTCAGGCTGGAGATACTTGTGCTGGTAGTTGGAGGAGACCCTCTAGTATTGGGAAAGAACACAGGGATGAACACACTTTCTGAACCAAGCTGATGAACATCCACTGAAATTCAGGCTTCTCCGGGGTGGAATACAACCAAATAATGGCTTCCACCTTTGAGAAAGGACCAGTTTCCTACAACGTGAGCAAGGGGGAAAATCCATCTACCGGGGGACGACTACAACTAGACTATAAACCTGGGTGCTGGAGAAGGGCATGCCCTCAAAATCACTAACTGTGCCACCTCTGCATCTTTCCTTGCCATTGTTTTTATTTTAGAAGGTACAGGTTTGTTCTTTTGTTTTTTAGGCTTTATACTTCACTGCCATCTCCCTCCAAAATAAAAACGAGTCTTGGCTGCTGTGCCAAACCTAAATTCAGGTCTAGAGATTTAAACAGCTTTGCTCACTGGGGAACACTGAGGTTGCCATGGTCACAATGATTCATATGAACACAGTTATGACACCTTACCCAAGACATGTTAACAGTGATTCTAGCTCACCAAGGAGTTCAGGGATCATGTCAGCTCATGACAACGCTGCAGAGTATAAGGCAGAGATAACCTGATGTTTTCCCTGTTCCATGGCCAGTAACAAACACATGGCTACAGAATCTTTACATGTTTGTGTCCCTTTTACGCTGTGAGGTTTTCTGGCATGACGTTTGCAAGGGTGCAAGGGCCAGTTGTTGTTTTCCACTGGGCGAGAGGTTGGGGTTGGGAATAACCACAACAGAAGCTCATTTCGAAAGCCCAGACTTGCCCATGTCATTCTTGCTCTGGATCACTTTAGACGCAGCCTCTGCTGTTGATCAGGTAACCCTGGGTCCTCACCATTTCAGAGTGGAGAGCAGACAGATCAGTTCTATGGGGAAATGTAGGTCCCATCTACCTCAGATCAAACCAATGAGGGATGAGAGCATGAGTCTTTATCCTGCTTTCTCCACTTACCTGCAGTCAGTGTGCCAGGCTCCTCCTTGTCCTGATGAGGGCGACAGAGGGAAATCCCCAGCTTTTTACAGGGATTTCTCCTTTACCAGTGTTTAGAGGAAGACCAGACAGAAAGCGACTGAGAGTTCTGCAAGTTTCTCATCTGTGTCTCAGTTAACTGGGGTGGCTGAATGGCTTGTGGTGGGGAACGAGTGCACAAATCCACTCAGCTGGAACCGTCAAGGTAACAACATTTAGGAGGCTACTTACCCCACTTGGTGGATGTGCATGCCCTTGTTGGTAGGGCTGGCTGGGGCAGACTGCGTGAGGGAGGAGCTGTCAAGGATGCGCTGGGGGCGGGCATTTACTGTTGCCTAGGAAAAAATCAAAGTATTCCACAACTGAGAGGGTGCAAACATCAACTGCAGTTATTTATTCTCTAATAAAATCCCATGTCTCTGGTTAAATGTGGTTAAACTCTTAACAAAGTGGGGTTTGAAAACATGTATCAATGGCTCCTGAACAGTTCCCATCCAAATACTATTAGATTATTAAATAACTTGGTCAGTCAGGAAACATGTATCTGAAAAGACCCTTCTGCTACTTACTGAGAAAGGCTTTTGAGTGACATGTAATCCCTTCCCGTAATTAAATTACCATCTAAGATCTGCACTAGCATTTGTAAAAGGCTGCCAATGGGCAAGTAGCAAGCTTGGGGGTTACCTTGCAGCAACGAGATTTTTCTCTCTCATATCTCAGGAAAGAAGTGCTGGATTTCCTATCCTACTCAAAATTTACCCTCCTTCAAGCAAAAGTTCCAATCCAGATTTCACACTCCTGTAGGAACTTTCACTGTAAGTACAGCTGTTACCCAAAGTTTCCTCCTATCTTCTTCCCATCGCCCACTTCCAGGTCCTGCATAATAATATTGAACTTCTACACCTTGAGTAGTAAGGGGACCAAAAAAAAAAAAAAAAAGGCACCAAGGAAAAAAAAAAAAAAAAAAAAAAAAAAAAAAAAAGGCCCCCATGGCTAAACAACAGAGTAAAAGAACTGGTTACAGGCAAAAATACTGGAAGTCAAATCTTCTTGAAGAAAATAAAAAGAGGCATAAAACTCTGGCAAGTCAAGGGTAAAAGTTTAATTAGACAGTCTGAGAAAGAATTTGGAGGAGCAACTAGCAAAAGACAAAAATGAACAGCAAAAATATTTAAAGTACATCAGAAGCAGGAAGGCTTCTAAAGAATCAGTGCGGTCACTGGACAATCAAGATGCTAAAGGTGCACTCAAGGAAGACAACGCAATGGCGGAGAAGCTATATGAATTGTTTGCACCTGTCTTTATTGCAGAGGATGTGAGAGAGATTCCCACACCGGAGCCATTCATTTTAGGTGACAAATCTGAGGAACAGTCTCAGGTTGAGAAGTCAATAGAGGTGGTTTTGGAACAAATTGATAAATTAAACTATAAAAAGTCCCCAGGACTCGATAGTATTCACCCAAGAGTTCTGAAGGAACTCGTATATGAAATTGCAGAACTATTAACTGGGGTATGTAACCTGTCATTTAAATCAGCTTCCGTAACGGATGATTTGAGGATAGTTAACGTAACGCCAATTTTTTTTAAAAAGCTCCAGAGGCGATCCTGGCAATTACAGGCCAGTAAGCTAACTTCAGTACCAGGCAAATTGGTTGAAACTAGAGGAAAGAACAGAATTATCAGACACAAACACAATTTGTTGTGGAAAGTCAACATGGCTTTTGTGCAGGGAAATCATGCCACACCAATCTATCAGAATTCTTTGACAGGGTCAAACATGTGGACAAGGGTGATCCAGTGGATACAGTGTACTTGGACTTTCAGAAAACCTTTGACAAGGTCCCTCACAAAAGGCTCTTAAGCAAACTAAGCAGTCATGGGATAAGAGGGAAGGTCCTCTCATGGATCAGTAACTGGTTAAAAGACAGGAAACAAAGGATAGGAATAAATAGTCAATTTTCAGAATGGAGAAAGATAAATAGTGTTGTTCCTCAGGGATCTGTATCGGGACCAATGCTGTTGAACACATTTGTAAATGATCTGGTAAAAGGTGCAAACAGGGAGGGGCAAAATTTGCAGAAGATACAAAATTACTCAAGATAGTTAAGTCCAAAGCTGACTGCAAAGAGTTACAAAGGGATCTCACTAAACTGGGTGACTGGGCAGCAAAAAAGGCAGATGAAATTCAACGTTGATAAGTGCAAAGTAATGCACATTGGAAAACATAATCCCAGTTATGCATACAAAATGATGAGGTCTAAATTAGCTGTTAAAACTCAAGGAAGAGATCTTGGGGTCATTGTGGATAGCTCTCTGAAAATATCTGTTCAGTGTGCAGCGGCAATCAAAAAAGCAAACAGAACATTAGGAACCATTAGGAAAGAGAGAGATAGTAAGACCATAAAAATGCCACTTTATAAATCCCTGGCATCCTGAATACTGCATGCAGTTCTGGTCACCCATCCAAAAAAATATATATATACATCAGAAATGGAAAAGGTACAGAGAACGGCAACGAAAATGATTACGGGTATGGAACAATTTCCATATAAGGAGCTATTAAAAAGACTCGGCGAGTCCTGTGGCACCTTTAAGACTAACAGATGTATTGGAGCATAAGCTTTCGTGGGTGAATGCCCACTTCGTCGGATGCATGTACATGACTCTCTGTTGCTTTTTACAGATCCAGACTAACACGGCTACCCCTCTGATACTTGACACCATGCAAGGCACTGCATTTAGCCGTATGGAATGGAAATCTATCGTACATGCATCCGACAAAGTGGGCATTCACCCACGAAAGCTTATGCTCCAATACATCTGTTAGTCTTAAAGGTGCCACAGGACTCTCTGTTGCTTTTTACAGATCCAGACTAACACGGCTACCCCTCTGATATTAAAAAGACTGACATTGTTCAGCTTGGAAAAGAGACAACTAAGGGGGGATATAATAGAGGTCTATAAAATCAGGAATGCTGTGGCAAAAGTGAATAAAGTGAATAAAAAAGTGTTATTTACCCCTTCACATAACACAAGAACCAGGAGTCATTCTGGATAGGTCCATCAATCGCTATAAGCCAGGATGGGCAGGGATGGTGTTCCTAGCCTCTGTTTGCCAGAAGCTGGGAATGGGCAACAGGGGATGGATCACTTGATGATTACCTGTTCTGTTCATTCCCTCTGGGGCACCTGGCATTGGCCACTGTTGGAAGACAGGATACTGGGCTAGAAGGACCCTTGGTCTGACCGTTCTTATGTTCACCCAATGAAATTAATAGGCAGCAGACTAAAAACAAATATAAGGAAGTACTTCTTTACACAATGCCCAGTCAACCTGTGAAACTTGTTGCCACAGGATGTGGTGAAGGCCAGAACTACAACTGGATTAAAAAAATTAGATAAATTCACGGAGGACAGGTCCATCAATGGCTATTGTCCAAGATGGTCAGAGAGGCAACCCTGTGCTCTGAGTGTCCCTAAGCCTCTGACTGCCACATGCTGGGACTGGACGACAAGGGGGATCACTTGATGATTGCCTTGTTCTGTTCAATGCCTTTGAAGCATGTGGCATTGTCCACTCTTGGAAGACAGGATATTGGGCTAGATGGACCAGTGGTCTGACCCAGTGTGGCCGTTCTTATGTTCTCATGTTCAAAATTTCACCAGAGGATCTCAAAGCCCCTTACACACATGTAGCTTTACAACACTGCTGTGAGGAAGGCAAGGGATATATACAGGTCACTTCATCCACCACTGAAAAGCAGGCACCCCTGGAGTAAAAGGGGTCACTGTTTTAACAATGTTCAAAAAAAAGTTTAGAACGGGACAGTTCAACTGGAAATGCAAGAGAAATGATTTCCCATCCAGCTAAGGCTGGCTGTAGCTTCGAGTGGCAGCCAGAGGACGGACAGTGAGGAAATCAATAAACAGCTGTCGCTCTTTCCCCCAGCCTGCGCATGCTGCCAGCCCAGGGCAACCACACCCCCTTCTAAAAAAAGGAAAAATCTTCCGTTTGCTTAAAACCCCAAACCTCAGACCCTCCTGCTCCTCCTGGCTCTTGCATGCTGGAAGTGCTTTTAAGGGACAGAAGCGCCACTGCGCCATCAAAAACCTGCTGGAACTAAGTGCAGCAGTTCATGCTATCCCCCAAAAGTCACGTGGGCAAACTGACTTTTATCGCCTCTTGAAACACCTGGAGATTCTGCATTGTACAGTGGGGCGAAAGAATCAGGGCCTGGGTAACAGAACCTCCCAACTGCAGGGTTTTTATCCAGTAGAAAGTATGCTAACCATGAGACGATCAGGGCAGTCATAGAAATACAAGACAGGTGAACAGAAAGAGCTGTGTGCATGGCTTGCTGGGATCCACGCCGTCAGTGAGCATAAAAGGCAGATCTTGCACCCAGTGGGAGCAGCACTCTCTGCCTTTGCACTTTACACACACAATTCATGGCGGACCCAATATTGAGGCACTCGTGCTTGAGAGCACATACTGCCTCTGTCCTGCCACTCTTCTTTGAGGGAGCCAGAGGATCATTAGGCAGTCTCAGCTTTCTTCTTTCCTCCCTTCCCCTGAGATGACCTAGCAGAAAATTCACAATGTCAATTGCTTTTAGGAGAATCAATCCCTCTTGACTGTCACAGATCTGGCTCCAAAGGTGCATGAGTGGTCACGATTCTGTTACAATACAGTACAGCCACATGCTATCCAAACACAAGAGCAGCTGCTATGTGCTCTTAGTAACAAAGCCTGGCACCTGAGCTAGCCTACCGATATGTTCTGAAACAGCTGCTTTCCCATGCTACCCACCTTCTCCATTAGACACAGATGCGCTAACATCACTGCCCTCTCTGTAGTGCAAATAAAACCTTCTAGCACTTAAGCCATTATCTGGGGCAGGGAGAAGGTCACATGATGAGAGTGGAGGGAGGGTAGAAGATAACTAGTTAACTAACTATATACAGTCCATAATTAACTAATTTAGTCACAAAAGCTCCATTGTTTGAACAATTTTGCAGGCAGGTCTCCCTCATCACAAGTGGCTCAGGCCAGCTTGGCTCTCAAGGGAGGCTGAAGTCAGACCAAGCTATACACAGCAGGGATATGAAGTGAAATGAGTTACACAAAGGGCCCTCCCTTTTCTTAAAGTGGAACAGAAATCCCTCTTTGCTAACGTAGTGACCAAGTCCTGCAATTTCAGGGCCATGGGTTAGTGATCCAAAGAGACAGCTTGAAATAACCCACTTGAGGCAGCTGTTCTCCTACCCCTCTTTTGGAGGTTTGTTCTCGTAGTATTCACATCACATCCTTTTTTGGGGGGGGAGATGGTAACTCTGAATAACAATGTCAGATAAAGAGAGCGAGCTGCTTGTTCATGCACGGCAGTGCCTGACGAGGAGGGCATGTTACACAGGAGTAACTATCAAGATGAGTGAGCCTCAGGCCTTCCACTGAAAATAGCTGGATGAAGAAACCTGGGAAGGAGCTTCGTTAATTAATCATGATCAGAGTCTTCAAGGGCCAGCGTCACTCGCTGGGATCTCATTCTTTCAATTCAACAGAGACACCAGAAAACAGGTTTGGGGTTTTCTGAGTTGGAGTTTGGAAGGAAAGTTCTTTAATTCCAATTTATTTTTTAAATTCAATTGCTAGGCTAAAACCAACCCAACATGAGTACTAGCAATGCCTAATCAGCCCCAGAGACAACACTGTGTATTTCAATGCTTTTAAAAAAATCAAATTTAGCAAAATTATTCTGATTTAAAATACTGTCGCTGCAGTCTCCTAGTCTGAGACTTCGAGTGTGGCTTTAACATGCCCGTGACTCCCACATTCACCCAATGGACTATGCCTCCCTACGTCTCCATGTACAGTATTCTATTCTCTGCAGGTTCATATCCCATGCCCATCACAGGGCTATGTAAGTGCCTTCCAACAGTGAAATGAATGTCTAGCATCTGTACCGTACAGTCCGGCTCAAGAGGAACAATGGACCTGTGGCAATCCAGTATTCGAAAGGAGCCCGTTTTTGCTCATCCGAAGTCTGATCGGCACATTAAGGATTCTGACAAATAAGCCTAAACTCCCAGGACTGCTGTGGCTCCATGGAAGAGAAGAGAGAAAGTGTGGGCCTGTGGTGGTGGTGGGGGTCGAGACTCTCCAGACAATCTTCTCTGAGCTGAATGTCAAGACATTTTCAAGGGCACAGTGAGTTCACCGGGTATTATCCAGCTCACCTCTAGTCACCGCTGGGTGTTTAAGAAAATACATTAAAAAAACCTAAAAGGTGCAAACTCAAGATTAACCTAAAACGGAAATTCAATGGCAAGAACTCTATTTAAATAACGTCAGGGCCTCCAGGATCTGCCTCAGGTCACAAGAGTGGGGACCTGTGAAGTTAAGGCTGTAATCCTGGCAGGAGCCCTCATTGGTGGGATTTATAGGCACAATGAAATGAGTTAGGGCCAGATCTGACCAGGTATTCGCAGGCTTAGCTCTCCATTTAGATGCATTTTTAATAAGACCCTATAAGCTAAGTTCCTTTTTAGGAACCAGAGAGACCATTTTGCACTGAGAGATGTGGGGGTGGAAGGAGACCCACAGTATCATGAGGCACTAAGAACCAAACTCCCTCTACCCATGTGGCTGCCTGAAGCACTGCCATCTGTGCCTGGACAAATTACATACACTGGCGCTTCCTCAACTTTATGGCTAAGGAAGGGGAGAGAGAAACTTGGCAAAAGGTCAAGTATCTGCAGCTGAAAAATCCTTGCAAAGACAAATGCTTCAATTATTTAGGGTGTAAAACCATCTGAAACATCACTGCCTCTGAGACAGCACAAGGGCCATAGAGCAGTCCCCTGGGAAGTGGAGCATGAGATGTAAGAGGTCTGTGCACTCAAGCTGCCAAAATCCTCAGTGGACAGCCATTCCATTCCATTCCACAAACCTGTGAATCCCCACCCTCCTTCACCCTCCCTCCTGAGCAACAGCTCTCCACTTCTCAATCAGCTGTGCACACACTGATGCCCAGTGAAACTTGGGCTGCTTTCATGGTCATGAGAGGGTTTTTCCAATTGCCTTTGGCCCTTACTGCAGCGTCCTACCCTCGGAAGATGCCTGGGATTTGGGGTCCTAGGCATACTGCCAGACAGAAGATAGGGGACCAGTCAGCAAACCAGGATAGCAACCCCCAAAATACAGAATTAATTGTGGCCTCCCGAGAAACAGGAACTTGGACCTAAGCCCTGTGGCACTTGACAGAGCCTTAAAAAATTACCATGAAAATTTACCAGTCCTGGCACAACATTCATTGCCCACCCAGACACCATAATGTTCAAAATTGCATGGCTCCTGCTGGCTAAGCAGCATTGTACTGCGCTAGTGAAGATGTTTAGAGGACACAACCACCTCTCTGGTAGTGCTCATGGAGCTCTTTTTATAGCAAGGGAGTAAGCCCCAGAAAAATAGGGAAGACAGGAAAAGGAGAACCTAGATCTTCAGTATGGCCACGCCAATCCTATAATTCTAGCAGAACTAGAGCTTCATTTTGCAAAGAGTCTAATAATTACCATGATGTGGTCCAGAAAGGGGAGTCTGAAAGCTTTAATTTCTCCCCCCCATCACTTCTCTGAATTTGAGATTTGCCAATCTGATGCACAGATTTATCTGGTGCCTAAGTCACGAACGGGAGATCTCAGTTCACCACCTAACAGGTGAAGTTATTCAATATCCAAAAAACCACAGGGTGCAGGCTTGAAGTCTGCAGGCTGACCCATGTGTGTATTTAAAACAAGTAACAAAGGGTTTAAAGTAAGAATTATCCTCTTAAGGGAAAAACAGATTTAAAGCAGGAGGTCTCTAATACTGAATAGCGGATGCTGCTGCTGACATCTCTTACAGCCACGCTAACCCAGGAGCTCAAGTCTAAGCGATGGGGTTAGTCATCAGAAATCAGTAAGACACACCATCTTGCTTTCGAATAGCTCATGGTCTTAATGCTGGAGCAACCGTGAAGGTGGAATCCCGATGTGGGGGGAGGAGTGTGTCTAAATGGCGTTCCAGCGCAATCCAGTGGGGGCTGTTGGTGATTAGAAGTACTGAAGTGGCCAGGTGCTTGGTTTCTGGTGGAAGGTGAGGGTTGCTATTACAGCTCCCTATGCTGGCAATTCAGGAGTACCAGTGACGACAGTCTCCAGGGATTTCTCATCATCCTCGCAGGATGAAATGTGGTGAGCATGGTGCTTAAGGCCAGTATTGAAGAGGTGAGGAGCGGGAAGGGTGTCTGCATGCAGACTCACATGTACTAGTTCACCTGGGTTGGAGAGCCGTTGTGGCTTCAGTCTGCAGGCCAGTCCCACTTGCATAATCTAGATCAGTTTGCAAAGGGATAATTTACTGCAGTATCTGTACGACATCACCCAGGTTTTGATCTACTCGCTAGGCAAGTAAGCAAAACTCAGTTTTTAAGGTCCCTAGCTAATAAAGGCATCTCTGAAAAAATTCCAGCCTCTCCCCCAAATAGTCTTTTTTATTTGGCTCGGAGCTTGTCTGAGTGTTTTAGTTTTGGAATGTTAAAGTTCCTTCTCTACCAGTACTGTCCTGGTTCAGACTGAGCAGCGATCGCTTCCCATAGCCTTCCAGCTGGGTATATGCAGATTCAGTCTACCCACACTTTGCCTGAGTATGAAAAAACCCCTCAAAACATAAGAGCTTAGAGATACATGAAGACTGGCAGTCATACCTTGTAGGCAATGCTGTTGAGTACTTTCATGGCCACATCTGAGACATCAGGGTAGGGGTCAGCAGCCAGATGTAGAAGGACTCTCCAAATTTGGGTGTAAACACTATTGAAAGAAACTCCTAGGACAGAAAAACATGGAGAGCACACAAAAATCAGAAAGCTGCAGTCACCCCCAGGCCTCTGATGTGGACTAATTTCCTCCCAAGATAAGAGCTGCTCTTGAACTTTACAATGGCAGTTAGAAAAGATCAAGGTAAGCACTCAAACACAGTCCAAGAAATAGAAGAAAACTCCCACTGTGTGAGCCCTTTGGGAAGTCTGCAAGGGTTACAGACACACAGACAGACAGAATATCTGCCCGGAATTAGCATCCAAAATACTTATTTTCTAGTCCCTTGGAGCAAGTCACTTGACCATCTTGTCCTAAGTCTACTCAATGGGTAAGAAGTCTGGAGTCTCTCTGAACAGATACATTTATTAAAATCCTTTTGCCCTATTAAAGGTTAGCTACGCAGCTGGTACATTCAGGACTTTATACATCCCACAGGTGTATTTAACATCTAAATGCTAATAATGAGGTATCAGGGCTCTTTATTAACTTCCTAACTGTCAGGGTGATTAAGCAGTGGCATAAATTGCCAAGGGAGGTTGTGGAATCGCCATCATTGGGGATTTTTAAGAGCAGGTTAGACAAACACCTGTCAGGGATGGTCTAGATAATGCTTAGTCCTGCCATGAGTGCAGGGGACTGGACTAGATGACCTCTTGAGGTCCCTTCCAGTCCTATGATTCATTTTACAGGGTGGAAGGTTGAGTTAATCCTTCAAACTGCAATTAAGTCAATTTAATAATTACCAACTTGATCACTGAATGTCTGCTGTTTAGTACATGCACTGGGAGGGAGTGATAAATGCACTTTACACATCAAATGAATAAGAGTTTGTATGATTGAGAAGGCTCCGGTGAACACTTTATTTGACTGGTTTTAGGCACATTACCAATTTCTTTTACACCTCCTACACCATTTGCCATGTACTATGGTTATAACACCGATCCTGGGAGCAGAGCCATTTGAGAGGTGTAAGGTAGGTGCTGTAGTGACCAAAGGGAACTAAAATAGGATTTTCAAATGAGTCACAGTGAATTGTAAATGATGTGGAAAGCTGTCTCATTTCCCCGTGTGCTTCCCGGGGCATCTAAAGATAAAGCTTCACGTTAGGAAGCTGCAGTCCCTTGGTTGACAAGCAAGCACTCACCTTGGAGAGCGTCTGTACCTGCACTCAGGCCAAGAGAAAATAGATGCTGACAGTTCAGTTTTGACCTCGGGCCCACAATGGAAGCCAAATGCAGTTACAAGCTCGAGCAGTGCACAGACCGCACTCTTTCCCATATGCTTCTCTAGGTTACACAAGGGAATCTCCCTTTTGCCAGAAAAATTCACCATGATGTGACAGGGCATTCTGCAAACTGCAAGGCAGCGAGTAACTTCCATGGCCTCATACAACCTGCAAATTAAAGTGCCTCTCATCCCACTAGAGCCCAAGGGATTTAGCGGAGTGATGTCTATTAACACTACCAAGAGCTGCCTATGCAGATCTCTCGGCTCTACACTATTGACAACACCTTTTGAACAGTAACATGCTGGCCATGCAGTTGTTCAAACTGTCACAAGCTTTCCTCACTCTTCCAATACATAGGGTTCACACAGGATCGTCACCGATCCTGGAAACAATTTGGGGCTACACAAAGATGCAACAATGTCAATTTTTCCCTTCATGATATAATGGCAGGTGCAAGATGAGGCAGATTCCAAAAAGGTTCATGCTCCATTTTGTCTCTATGTTTGCAGAGGCCATAACCAAAAGTGTTCAAAACCAGGCAACACACTGATACACTGGGTGTAAGTTTAGGGGAATAAGGGCTAGGTGGCTCTGCTTGGTGACAGGGAAGAATGTAGCATGTCTTCCACTTCTACACATCTAGGTTCAAATTCTGGCTTTGGCCATAAGGGAAAATGTATCCCCCTCCTTAGAAGTTGTTCATTCATATTTAAAGTAAAGAAAAATCATCAGAAAACAAAGCAAGTTTCTGCTCCGGAGAAGGCCAGGACTGCAGTCCCAAAGATAATCAGAAGAAGATGGCACAGTGCCTGTCTGTGTTTGCCAGGCTACAGGCCACTGTTGTTAGACTGAGTTTTCACAAGCACCAAATTCACCTTGAAAACAACTCAAACAAGACAGACAAGGTGATAAAAGCCTGGGGGAAAAGTGTGCCATTCACTGACGCAGCCAGCCAGGTAACACTGCTGCAAAGGGTCCCTGAAGCCTGCTCAGCTTTCTGCCTCCAATGCGTTTGGGTCTGCACTGGAAGTTACATAAGGGCTGCTGGGAATCTAAAGGGGTTGGTTTCTTTTAAAGAAAGAGCAAGCGGGGGGGACGGGGGGACGGAGAGGAGAGAAGAAGGTGGGAGCAGGAGGGAATCTAGTTTTCAGTATTTCCAGCCCCTCTGATAACGTCCTCACTCATGACGCAAGCAGGAAGAAAAACCCCCAAGACATTTTTTAAATATCTAAGCTTTGGGGGTGGGGGAGGGAGGGGGAGGACTTCACCAATGCAATTCCTCATTCGCTCAACAGCTTCTGAAAAGAACAGAGGGAATTTCTATAAAGGCTTTTTAGACTCATTAGAGATAGTGCTTGGAGGTGTGTTCCCTTCCCTCACTACAGTATTATTATTTTTTTCCTAACAAAAGTGTTGCTCATCGAATGGATTCAGCTGAATGACGCATCTGACAGGTCCTTGTTAAACCTGAACCACCTGAGTCAGTGTGATAATGAAAGGAGATACGGACAGCAGGAGGGAACAGTGGTTTCATTTCACATAATGGACTACAATAAAAAAAATCCACGAGACACAGACAAAGCACTAGGCAAGTGGGGAGAGTTAATTTAAAACGACAGCTCTGTAATTAGTTGGACTGATTCAACACTGGTTAAATAGACCTTGCAGTACAGATTTACAAAACAATTCCTTTCAGCTATGAACGTCAAAAAGAAATTGCCTTTCTTCACTGATTGTTTTGGTTTTGTACGGGTGTGCATAACTCTTCATTCAATTTAACAGCAAACATCAGGGCACCACAATTGGTTTAGATCGTCAACCTTGCAACCCGAGTCCAGCAAGGGCACAGCTGTGCAGCACACACAAATTAAAACCTCAGTGTCTTTATTTAATCTCTTCCCGTGGTTTGGCTTTATCAGGTTTTTTGCCTCTTTTAAATACTGCAGTGATTCTAAACCTGGAGCTCCAAAATGAGATGCAGTCCACACCCCACAAATTGACCAAAACCTCAGCATCTGTACATTTTCGATTGGAGACAACAGCTCTGATTTGTTTTCGCATGTTCTTCCTGAAGTGAAAAACAAGTTTTGGACTGACACATATAGCTGAACTATTTCAGACTGAACAGTGAGGGGTATATGGGGATTCTGATACATAATTCTCGTCACTGTTCATCCCACCTCTGCATTGTAATTTATCCCCCACCTCCCTCTTCTCTTCCCATGAGTAAAACATAAGATCCTGTGAGACCTAGATTCGGATAGAGAAAAGATCTAAAATTCTGATGGCTCTGTGAACTCTACTTCAGTAGGTGTGAGTGGCAGCCCAACTCCTTAGGGACAAAATACTGCATGACAGCAGTTGGAGAATTAACATTTCTTGCAGCGATCACACAGCTTATAGACGGAACCCTTGGTCTGTTCATAGGTAAGGCTACGAGTCTGTCACAGAAGTCACGGATTCCATGACTTTCCGGGACCTCCATGACTTCTTCTGGGGCAGGGCTGGAGCAGCTGTCAGCCCAGGCGCTGCTGGAGCAGCAGCTGCTGGAATGGCTGACCGGCAGCCAGCCCCAGAGCCACCAAAGAGCTGACTGGCGGCCAGCCGTAGGGCCCGCCAGGGCAGCGGTCTCTGGCCACCGGAGCAGCGGCTGGGGTTGGGTCAGTGGTAAGCCGCTACTGCAGGAGCAGCAGGGGGCTGGAGCAGCTGCAAGCCCCGGCAGCACTCTGTTTGTCCCGCCACCCCCAGGGTATTTTTAGTAAAAGTCAGGCACAGGTTGTGAGCTTCCGTGAATGTTTGTTTATTGCCTGTGACCTGTCCCTGACTTCTACTAAAAATACCCATGACCGAATCCTAACCTTATACCTAGGGTATCCTGAGGATACCTCCCCATTCCAGCCTCTCTGGCCCCTCTGAATGCTGTGCTCCTACTCTCAGAGTGCAGAGGAGCAGTAGTTCCCAAGGCTAAAGCTGCTCTAAGATGAAGCTGGTGATAGAATCGATTATAAATGCCTTCCCAAAAGACACGGCAATGAAGAAAAACGCTCAATGGGCTAGTCCCAGTGACGTAGGGGAGAAGTGGCTCAGGACGGCTGCCAAGCCCAGGTTTTCCCCACTGCTCTATGCAGTGCAGTCTGCACCATAGGAAAAGCTAATTTAAAGTTCCTCCCCAAGAGCGACCCACACAGCAGAGCGTGGGCTTTCTGATGCTTCGCTAATCCCAGAGGAGACTTGAGGAAAAAGGTTCGTGCCCTCAGGATCGAGGTAGTTATGCGCACAGTGTACAAAGGGACCTTCAGAATCCACCACCACTAACCCACTCCCCGTCTCCCTTACACATTCAATCGGGTGCATGGTTGTGGCCAAGACAACTCAGTTTCAACAGCTGGAAAAAAAATGTGCTGCTCTACTCCCATGCTCCAGGCATTCCAGCATTCCCCACCCGTCCTGGCATTCCCCACTGTCCCACTAGTTCCTCACTTACACCTGTGTCCTGGCATTCCCCACCAGCCCATCTCACCAGGCTTTTCCATAGTCTTTACGGAGCGTATGGCATGCTATGGAACACACTACAGCATATTTATTGCATAAACAAGTGCAATAGTGCTTAAGCCTATGGGTGGCATTTAGTTTTCATATAATATAGTCAGTATCTTAGTTTACTATTTTATACTTACTAACAATATGGTCGTTGCTGTCAGCTAATTACTCATCACTGTAAATGTGCACTTACAAGATTTTAAATCAATTGTCTAATTGCAAATTTAAGTCCATTGTCAGTGCTCTCACTCCCAAAATCTGCCCCACTCTGTCCCCTCACTCTCCCATTTGCCTATGGTCTACCTCCCCTCTTCCCCTCCCAGTCTGATCACAATCACCTCTGACTGTAACTGTTGCTCTAAGCCAGTCCTTTAGGAGGGGTTCTGAATGACATGGCATAGTCTCCCCTCCACATCCAAATTAAATCTTATAACTCTCCTACTGGAAAACAAAATCCATCTCCAGCATTTTATTGCTCCAAGTTTCTCCTTTCCTCTTTGATGAATGCGTTTGGCATTATCTTTCAAGCAATGATCTCCACTTCACCATGAGACGCAGCTAATGAGGGGCTTTAATCATAGCATTTGGGTAGGAAAAAAAAGTTATAAGTCTCATGGCACCCAAAGCCAATGTCTAATTTCTCCCCTTTTCTATTTAAAGAGGCAAGATTAATGGCTGGAGGATCTGGCTGTGGAAAGGGCTGCAATAGGTTTAGCTTCCGCCCCAAACCAGCTATTGTAACCAAAAATTCTTCCTGCTGCCAGCTTAAGGGCAATGGAAGGCCAGAAACAGATGACTCTTCTGCCCAAAACTGCCCAAGGGACAGTCACCTGCCAGAACCCAGCTAATCTTGTGAACTGTACACGCACAGCTCAAAGACTCGCTCCTCTTTCCCGGATTGCCCCTCAGAGATATTTGAAGCAAAGTAAGAGGAAAATTTCAATGCCAAGCACCTTGTAGCAAAATGGCACGGGGTGCGAATGAGGACTCTTTAATAAAACATACTGTAATTGAGAAAGAAGCCCCTGAATGCTAATGAATCAGAGCTGGATGTGTGTCTGAAGAATGTAGAGGACAGAAAGTTAAACTTTAGGCAAGAATGATCTGTATTTCTTAACATTAGGGGCTGCGGTTTCTTTAAAATGGATTTGACCTGTTCCTCCAAAAAATCCTTTTTCATTTCTTCCCCTTTCTCGAACACCTGGCATGGCCACAGCTATAAAACAAGTCCCCACTGCTCCTCCCACCAGCCAGAGGGGCAGGCACTGAAGAGCAATGCCAGGTGATTCCTCAGACAGGGCAGATGCCAAGCAAGGCTCTTCCTTAGTTTATACCCACCCCTCTGAGCTGCACATGGTGTCCATTCTTTGTTGCAGATTAAGGATTTAAGGAAATAACCCAGAAGGAAGATGGACACAATTGGCTGCCTTTAAAGGGGGCTCAAAAAAGAAAGAGGATGGTGATGTTGTAATAACTGGGCCTACAAATTGACCCGCATTGTAAACTCAACTGTGAGAAGTGAGTGAAAGTTTCTAAAGTGTCATAATAACCTGTAACAGCAAACGTTGATGGGAAAAGGGAGAAAAGAGAGACAAAGACTGAATTAGTCTAAATGAAAAGGTCTACTAATTTAACTCAAGGACTGTGTTAAGATCATGCCTAGCAAACAAGAGAAGTGTGAGATCAGAAATTAATGGACTAAAGCTGGTGTATCAGAAATTAGCCCTAGTTGGTGAATAAAATAATGAGGGGATAAGCTATTCCACCCATCTATCCTTTTTGGGGTCCATAAAAAAGACGTTTGGGGAAAAAATACAGACGAACAGATGCAAATGCTAGCTGACAAAGATGAGAGAGGGGGAAGGGGGGGTGCAAATTTCTCCATCATGGCTGTCACCCCCACCATCTCCTGGGACCCTGAACCTTCTTCATCCTGATCCTGAATGAAGTCCATATAAGACCAGGCCAGAGAGAGGGTCTCAGATGACACTGTCATCTCCACAGGCTCCGACTAAATCCTGACTATCACCTGGGTTGAGAGACATTGTCACACACACCCCCTTTGTGTGTTCTCTTCCTTCCCCACTTTATTTGTTTTCGTTCCTATCCCTCTCCTTTTGCCTTCTGTTTAGTAAGTGTCTGGGTTAGCTGGCCAAGGCTATAACACTGCTGTAAGTCTATGTCCAGAGAGGCTCGACACTGGTACAAGTTTGCCAGGGCTTGGAATGGCTAATAAGACCATCTGCCATGCCTGTGTTTCTCCAGCAGTGAGGCTGCAAGGCAAAATCAACACAAGAGACAGATTTTCTGTCTTTGCTGTTCTTTTCTCTTCCCTCTTACGTATGTTTGTCTTGTGCTGTCTTCTAGGAACATCAGCAACACCACCAGCTTCTACCCATCTCAACTAACTTCTCCTTTCCCCAAAAAGACAGTTATTACCATGCTTAATACCTACTAAGAGAGTATCAAACAAGGAGCTTTTTCCTTTAGAGACTCTACATTTAAAGGGAAAGGGAACAAGGGATGTTGGCAAAGTGAAAGGCTTACTTCGTACTCTATATTTCAATTTCTCTAACTGCTTTTGCTTCTTTTCTGAATCTTTAATAAAAGGTTAAAAGGATTTTTAATAATGTGTTCGCCATGGTACTAAGCAGGCTCAGGTCTTTGTATACCAACCCCCGAACCTTGTTTAACCCTATTTAATTCTGGACAGTGACGGGGTCATGTTAACACCTTTGACTCTTGGGCCCATACATTCCATCTGAATTAACAATCGTCCCAGCTGGCCTTGTCAGTTCAAAGAGGGACACTACAGGGACAACTCAACCCCTGGCCTGCTGCCTGGCAACGGGTCACCCGAACACGGTGGGCAGAATTGATGAAATTCTGAAAAAATCTTTCCCTTGGGACCTAGCACAGAGCAGGTTGGGAGACTGCAATTCTTTAGCAGAAATGAAAAAAATTCCAGCTTTAAACAGGCAAATTCTGAAGGTAATGGGATTCCGTGTAAGTTATGAATTTTAAACACTTCTATAAGCTATGTCGTTTACAGCTGGATATGAGCTCTTCCTGACTGAATATGAATGAGGGAGGCTTTGGAGTGCCGCTTTTTGTTTTCTTAAATTTCCCTCCCTCATCTCCAGCTCATTTCTAGACTCTTTCTCAAGTGTGCTGTAAAGCTCTTCTGAGACACAAACAAACCATCAAGCAGGCCGCAGCTATTTCCAGTGGAAGGATAGGCAGGAGAATCCAGGTCAGAGAGGAGGCAAGGGAAGGGAGCTAAGGTTTTAACCTGCCACAGGGACAGCAGCATTGTAGTGATCCTGTTGTGCACAGACCAGGGTCATTACCTGTTATGTCACGTGACTGGATTGTTCAAGAGTCTAACGACACTTTATTAGGATGGGACAAGATTCATTTAAACTGTCTCAAGGGCCTGGGGAACCTCCAGTCATTCGTTAATGGTCTACAATAGATGCCAACTGATCTGTCTGGTAGCAGGATCCCAGAATATTTCTAGTACTGGAGTGTGGTGTGTAGGGTTTTCATTCACCAATTTGCTACAGGTTATTACTCCTCCATATGACAATGGTAGATAGGGATTTTTTAAAGCTAGGAGAAGATTGTGGGCCCACACAACTGACCATAATGGAAGGTTATGAGCCTCCTCCATCATTTCTCTGATGTGCACTTTCTCCAGCCCATGGAGCAAGCGTCCGTTCCACACGCTGGGACCCTTGCATGTTAGCTGGCTGTGCTCTTACCACACCAGTTTGAAAAGAAGATCAGCTAAAGAAAAATGCTGCTGTAGCTATCGGACATGCCTAAAAAAGCCATCAGAAAAATAATTAAAGAAATGAACTTGTTTAGTGCAGAACTTCCAGTTCAGTTCTATACAAGAAATGCCAGACTACATCCAACATGCAAATCAACCATGTGCGGTGGAAATGCAAGTCCATTTCCCTTCCTTCGCTATAGGCACCAACATCTCAACTCTGCAGCATTCGGTATATTACCAAGAGGGCTGAGGCTCCAGGGCAGAACAGGACTGTTTAGCTTTGGTGCTCTGCAGATCACCAGATGCTGGCGTTCTCCCACTTTCTCCAGGAGGATGTAGTTGGGGCGGTAATGGAAGTGAAGTGATCACCTATGATACTCTCTGCTCAGAGCTCATTTCTGTGAAATGCCGAGCTGCCTTGCCAACTAATTAGGACAAAGCCAGGGTTTCTTCCTTCTCACCCCCCATTTAATAATGCACTTAGATGAAAAATCAATTGGGTAAGGCTTCCTCAGCGACTAACAAGGTTTGAAGACTGTGCTATGTAGCAGACTAAACCCAGCTTACAGGAAAAGCAACTGAGGGTAGAAGTCCATGCCATTGAGCCCAGCTATCAGGTCCATGGAATGAAGGGCCTTTCTATCCATTTCCTAGCCCATGAAGCTGCAGGGGCTGTAAGATTCCAGTAGATGCTACCCTTTTCATGCTCAGGTTCTTAGCAGGAATCCTACCCTCTGTAACACAAGATAGGGCTATGACCACAGAAATGCGGCTATGTCATTGCTACATCCCATTCCCTGCCCTACCTCCCAAGATCTTCAGGTTAACTCCCTTTCTCATTTCGTCATACAACCCCACTCAGAGAGCATGATGGCATGTACCCATAAGGAGAACCCTTGCTGTTACAACGAGACCTATCTAGAACCAAAATCAGAGGACGGTAAAGAAAGCAGGAAATACCAGAGGAAGGTGGAAGAGCCCTACTCACCGATCAGTGAATTCAACGAGGAGTAGGAGCTAACTCTTCTCATCTTGTCGATGGTCTCAAATGACAGGATATACTCTTCATTCTCAGGGCTGCCCAAGGTGCTGCTAGCACTGCTGCTGGTGCTGAGATTCCCAGGAGAAAACGCAACAGAGCTTCCAGCTGCCAAAAGGGAAGTGGGATGACACTGAAACACAAATACTACCAAAAGAACAATTTTTGCTCAAGCATCAGCTGATTGTTATGAACCCTGTGACATTCAACAAGTGAAGAGAAATTCCTCTGGTAAAGCAAATCCACCAAGCCCTCTTTCTGAACAGTGAATATTTAATTAGAGGGTAAGCATCAAGGCTTCAGTAGTGACTCAAGCTGGTGAAAACCACGTGCATCAGAAGGTGCCCTGGTTGGTCTCCAGTAGCTTATAAAGTCAATACTATTGAACAGAGAATTTCAGCCTGTTAGGGTTAAGGGTTGCCCATATCTCCCCTCGGGGCTGGCAGCTAGATACCGTGCGATAACACTTAGTCAGCTCGAGATGCTTCCACATGAGATTTCATAGCAGGGAAGAACTGGCAAAGGGACAAAATAAAAAAAAGTCTCACGTGAGACAAAAGGTAAGGAAAAATGAAAATCTTGAAAGCCATCTTACATTCTTCATTTAAGCTGAGGTTCTGCAGAGACTTGTTCAGGTTCCTAGCCGTGGTGACTGCTCGGATGTTCCCATAGGAGCTGACGGAACGAAGTCTCGGAGTACACGGACCATCTCGCACTGGCGTCAAACTCCCACACTCTGTGGGGACAAAGTTTAGCCATTGTACACACCATCCCAAGAGAGACCGGGGAGCAGCCTTCCCACAGCAATGTAGTGTGATCAGTGCAAATGATTAAAACAATTTAAAATCAACTAGTGATCAGAAGAGTGCTCAGTCACTGCCAGCTGTCCTTAAACAAAGAGCAAATGATGATAAAGGGCTGGTATCTTTACTCCCCCTGCCCCAATCCGCTCTGCTCATGCAAAGGACAAAGACCAGAACTCCATGTTTCTGGGTCTGTCGTCCTTACATATCCCATAAGCTAAGCAGGGCCAAGCCTTGTCAGTCCCTGAACGAAAGACAATAAGAAAAACAGGGTGCTACAGGTGGTGGTTTTGGTGATTCTTCCCTCCAAGCCAATACCAAACTAATGCCCAAACACGGTGCTGGAGGGGACATCTTCTAGATCCTTAAGTCTGAATTGCTGATCGCTTCTGCTCATAAACAATCTGGGAACATTTTTCATAATAAAGGGTTATTTAATCCTGGTTTTCCTGGCCAAATTTCACTTCATGCCCTGACTACCTGCAATTTCAACTGGAAAAGTCATGCTTCATTCCCATTCCTAACAGCACATACGTAATGTTACTGCTGCAGAACAGCTGTCCCATTCCACCCCAGCGATGGGAGCGGTGCTTCCTGAATATCCCACTTAGAAAGTACTTTGGCATCCTTCTGGATGATGAAAAGTGCTATGGAACTATAAGGGATGATTATTTTCTGCAGCAAAAAGGACAAATGGGGGGAAACTAATTCTCTAATATGATTCACTACTTCAGACGAAGAGGTGATTAATTACTCATTGCAGAAATAGTTCATCTTCTCTTCTGCAAGTTCCTATCGCAACAGTTCTGTTATTCTTGGTGAGTTCCAATTTATTTAATTTCTAAAAAATGAAGGGCCAGCAACAATTTCTCTAGAACCTTCAGTGCCTCAAATGAAGCAAAATACACAAGGAAGAAAGGGATGGGAAAAAACAGCACATCAAGCACCGAGGAGCAGGATCACCCTTAGATCGATTCCCCCCCCCAGTGCAGACCAGGCCTAAGTCTTTTCAGAGGGAAATCTCCCTGAGATGCAGTTCTGCAGTAAAATGCATTACAGTGCCAAAAAGGTGTGAGAGTTGCCAATAGCATCACTAGAACTGGTGCCTGTTGGTCATGCAATCAAATTCCTCAGCTAAGGCTCCCAAACTCTATAAGGATCAAAACTGTCCCTGGCCATGAGCGGACAAAAGGATGTACCTGTGGTAGCTGGAGAGGGCAGAGGATAATTCTTCTCTTCTTCCATAAATTGCAAGGCAACAGTGCAGAAATTGCTCTCATACTGAACCACTAGGTGACTCAAAGCCACCACCAGCTCCTGGGGATAGAAAGCAGAGAGAAACAGACCTTTGATTACTGTGTGTGTCAGAAACAAACTGGCTGCAAGGAACAGACATCACTGAAAGAGGGGGAACAACCTGTCAATAGGCCATTCCAGAATAATTCACAATATAGAAGAAGGGATACCCAACCATCAAAGCAGAGGGTTCGCTGAAAATGCAGGGATTCTCTCCTGTCAGGAAAAACAGCCTGCTTTAGGCAGAAACTACTGCCTGACAAGGAATTTGCCATTAGAAATAAAGTGCATCAGTCAGATGGACCATTGTCTGCCTGGAACAGAACTTCAGCAAAAATTCAAAGAAGAGTCAGAGGGAACAAGCTCTGATTTAGAATTCCTGTGCTGTGCTTCAACCAAAGTAAAAGGGCTTTTAACAAAGACACGAGTGTAAATTAGGCTTGCATGCACCAGGGGAGTGCCAATGAGACCACCAGAGTTTGTACAAATTCTACTAGAGTTTGTCAAACTGCAATTTATTAAAGAGGAGGTTACTTATTGAACTAGAGGTTCTTCCAGCTGTGCGGTCCCTATCAGTATTCCACATACGGATATGCACGTGTGCCACATGCCCGAGTCTGGAAATTCTTTAAAGCAGTGTCTGTTGGCCCATACATGCGCAGCAGTGCTCCTTGTGCTCCCAACCGAGGGTGTACGAGGCAGTGTGGGTCGACGCCTCTCTAGTTCCCTTTCTTACCACAAATCCAACAGGATCCAGCACAGAGGGGACGAAGGGTGGGTGGTGGAATACAGATAGGGACCACACATCTTGAAGAAACTCCAGTTAGAGTAAGTAACCTCCACTTCTTCAAGGGATGGTCCCTGTGTGTATTCCACATGTGGATGATTGGCAAGCAGTGCTCAGCCTGGAGTTGGGTGCAAGGAAGCTGGTTGCAAAGACGCTTGCAATACGACTGATCCCACTGCTGCATCCTCAGCCAAGACATGAACTAGAGCGTAGTGCGTCGCTGATGTATGGATAGAACTCCAGGGGGCCACTCTGCAGATGTCCTGCAGCAGAACGTCTGATAGGGATGCCATGGAGGCAGCTTATGCTCACGTGGAGTGAGCTGTGACACCCCCCCGGGGAGGAACATTTTTTTTTATACGTTATGCAACCAAGTGAAGGAGGATACAATTCCAACTCAGGCCATGCGTTGCTAAGAAGGAACTGGAGAGGTGTCGACCCGCACTTCCTCTTATACCCTCGGTCGGGAGCACCAGGAGAGCTACGGCGCATGTGCGGGCCAATGGACACTGCTTTGAAGAATTTCCAGACTCACGCACATGTGTACCCACATGGGGAATATACAGAGGGACTATCACTGGAAGGAGGACATGGCAGCTATAACTTGCTTAGTTCATCCAGAGCATATTCTACAACTGTCTTTTCCAATAGAAACTACCGCAGAGGACAAAATATGCTTTTTGAAGGGCACAAATCTCTACTCAGATGCTCCTCTCCCATGAAAAGCAAGGGGATGGCTCTGTGTCCCTCTGTGGGTATGTCTACACTGCAACATAAGCCCAGGGTTAGTGGGACTTGAGTTAGCTGACCTGTGTTAGGGAACCCTAGGCTTGAGTGTCTACATTGTATTTTAACCCTATGTTAAGACTCTTCTAACCCGTGCTCGAACCTAGGGCTCTGGCGTTCACACTGCAGTGTGCAGACCCAACTCAAAGTAGCCATAACCCAGAGTCCCCTAGCTCTCCCTCAACCCCCTGCCCTGCTCTAGTCCTAGGACCATGATGCACTGTGGGAAAACCTGCCTGCCTGCCCTGCATGTTACCGGGAAGCAGCTTGCTTTGCAAAAGGCTTGATTGGTTTGGTCTCCACTGCAAACCCAGGAGGCTCTCTGACCGTGTGCTTGCAGATTGGTGATCAGCACAGAATGGGTTAATGCGGACCTGCTGCTGCCGTTTGCAAAGTTGGGGTGGCTTCCGTTTTCAATAGAGTGGATTGCAGATTGTTGGGATGGAGAGGACTAAGGAAATTGTCCCATGGAATTATGGAATAATTCCAGCTGACTCCTGGGACCGGATAAAGCCGGGCTACGTCTACACTGCAAAGCAATAGGGCTCAGACCCTCAGTCCCAGCTTAACTTGAGCTCGGACTCTCCAGCCCACAGGGTCCTGGGACCCTGGGTTCGAGCAATTGCAGTGTATACGCAAGGGGGGTTAGGCTCAAGCCAGAGCTCAGGCACGGGCTTGAACTGCAGTGTAGACAGACGCTGTATTTCAGAGATGCTAATCTTCTCTGGTGATGAATGCAACAGAAAGTCCTATAAGTAACGCAGATGGCATCCTTCTAGCGAGAGCTTGCTGTTAGAGCAAAGCCATGCTGAACTCTGAGCAGAAGAGTGCATTATCTTACATTTAAAGCAATGCTAGATTGACAGACCCCAAATAAGCCTGCATACAAAGAAATAAATAAAATCCAGGGTTTTTCGATTGTTCTTCTGATCCGCTTACATTTTCCTGCTCCCCACATCAAAGGCTCCCACAAGGAGAAAAAAACCCCTCAAAACAACGCAGCTTCTCAGTTAGGTCACTCGCCAACAAGACTCAGGGTCTTTACTTTCTTTGAGGTAGCTCAGACCTCAAAAACAGGCAGGGTATGGAGCTATACAATAATCTGTTCTCGTAATGCTTTTACAATCAGGAATCTAGTATATTTCGGTCCTCAGCCTGCTAACAAGAATGGAGTGGCCTTGCTGAACCGCTGGACAGTGATGTGTAGAACCTGACCTATGCTGATACAGGAGACTTATTGACAGATCCAGCATGCACATCTCTCTCTACAGCAGTAAGAATATACAAAATCCCCTCTTAACTCTCCCTCCCCCTGCCCAACCCAACAAACCAATGGCAAAGATGGCAGAGTTAGCAAATTTCCTCTACTCTGAGCTAACATGGTGGGGAATAGCCTCTCTTCTGTGAGCATCTTTTTATCATTTAAAAATAAGGCAGAATAAAGCTCCTGTGAAGCCAGCTCTCTGACAAAATTAATGTCCATCTGTCACCTCGAGTGGGGATGAGGGCACTTTTTTATACTTGGTTTGGAGAAGCATTGATTTTTCCTTCACTTCAGTGCAAAGATCTGAAGAAAACCAGAGTGCTTAGTTTCAAAATGAATTCTTCATAACAAAAGGTCTTTTATTCCTGGCCAGGCTCCCCTACTCTTTGATTCAGCCTGATATTGTCAAACTGATGTACTGTCACAGAAAGAACAGAACTGGAGACTTGTACACAGCTCCCTCCTCTCACGTACAAGCTGCCATCCTGCCCACAAGAGGCACATGTTTCTTGGAGTGAAATAACGAACTGTGCGAAGGAGCAGGACTCTTGCTCTTCGTGGCAAAGGCCAAACCACTATTTGTTAACATGTGACTTGCTGTAAGGAGCTGGATTCCTGCTGCCTGTGCTACCCTCACTCTAAACTCAGCTAGAGAGACACCAATAGGCTGCCACGGCCATTGGTGAGCTGTTACCATGAAGAACATTGGAACTTGAGTCCTAAACTTGGCAGGCGAGAAAACAAGGCTTATATTAATCTACTAGGACCCACGCTGGCTAATGTAGGGGTGACGCTGCAGGTCTGATAAGGGACCCCGCTTAATTCTCTCTGGCTCAATGGCTGCAACATGGGAGCCCTAGAGAGGAGGAGGGGAAGTGGACACCAAAACTTAGACCCTCTCTTAGGTATTGTGGTGTTAGGCCCCTTAGAAACACCAGACAGACAGACCAACTGACTGGCTGGAGAGTTGTGGTCTCTTGCCAACACACCAGTTTGCAGCCTAAATCTCCAAAAGAAAGAGCTACGTATTCCAAAGACTGTGCACACTGAAAAACAGTTACACCAATGAATAAACTGAAGCATAAGATGTTGGTGGAATAAGGCCACAGAATTAACCTCTCATTGCTTGCTCAACACAGCCCCTGTTGTGCAACTAACATTCCAGCTAAATAAACAGGAAGTTTGGATATGTCTGGAATGATTGAGCAGCTGCTGGCAAGTGAATCCTGCCAGGAACAATTTGGCAGTGTCTGGCAGGTGGGTTCTGCCTGGAACAATCTAGACGCCCAGCAAGCAGTTAACCTGCTTTTGTTGTATAATGGAGGGTCAGAACACGTGAACTTCAAGAGACTAAGGAATTACTGCTCAATCAGACTATATTATTCCTCCTTGTGGTTTTTGAAAGCAACAAGGTCTCTTTACTGAATGGAGCTGTCATGTTCTCTCCACTGCACTCCCAGCCCCTCCCTTCTTCCTCCCATAGGGCTGCCATACACTTTATGCTTCCAGTAACAAATTAATATTTAATTTAAAACCCAAAGTCCTGTAATGTAAAACTTTGCTATCAAAACAGTAACAAACAGCAGAGCATTACCCGGACAGAACACAGCTCTTGTTTCTAGAGGAAGTCACAAAATCAGACAGAAATCTCAAGAGTCAGGATTCTGGATAAAGCCACCAAAGTGCATACTCTTCTTTCCCTGCCCCCATTCCGGCATTGATTTCAAACTCAAAGAGCCAGCATACAAATGAGTTCACTAACCTCTGACAGATTTATTCCTGGTTCAGGCATTGGCTTCAGGGAAGGGGTAGGTGAACTGGTCTCATGGTGCATTGCTAAACAGCAAATATACTGTGGTCTGAACTAGCCTGGTTTAATATATGGCCTTTTTTATGATTTGGTTATTATGTTATACAATATGGTTTATGTACCATGTACATTTCTGTACAGCAAATGAAATGCCATGCCTATTAAAATCCATTCTTGAGACGCCGCAGAGCCGGAGCATTGGAAATGGAATTTCCTGACGTTCAGGGCAGATGGCAAATGGCATTAGTGTTTCATTGTGACAGCCCTGGAACGCCGAATGCTGAAGCGCTCCCAGAGGCGTGTGCCTATGATCTAGTTGAGCTGCCAATGGCCAGCACCCCTGTGGTTACTCAGTGTTCCAAATCATGCTCTCCATGCCTGTTTAACTTTATTGTCTGCAGACTATAGAAAGCAGCACAACCTTACAGTGGCACCTCAGAATTACAAACACCTCGGCAATGGAAGTTGTTCGTAACTCTGAACAAAATGTTAGGGTTGTTCTTTCAAAAGTTTACATCTGAACATTGACTTAATACAGCTTTGAAACTTTATTATGCAGAAGAAAAATGCTGCTTTCCCTTTATATTTTTAGTAGTTTACGTTTAACACAGTACTGAACTGTATTTGTTTTTTGTTTTGTTTTTTTGTCTCGGCTGCTGCCTGATTGCCTACTTTTGATTCCAAATGAGGTGTGTGGTTGACTGGACAGTTTGTAACTCTGAGATTCAACTATATTCTGCATGCCAGTAGCATAAAGCAAAGAGAGACTGAGATTTACATAAACCTCACAGGAAATGAAACCAGAAAATCATCGACACAAAAGGCCTTGGCATTCCAAAACCCATGACGCACAGAGAGTCCGTACCACCAGCAGAAGCACACGAATAGCTATAACACAACCATTTGCAGGAAGCCATTGGGCAGCCAAGCTCCTCCTTAGGATCTGGGCAATAACCCTTTCGTAGCTTGTTTCTTAACACTGCAAGCAGGGATAGGAGAGAGAAATACAAATAGTCAGCAGAAGACTGAACTCTCCATTATTTAAAGGAATTTTTAATTAAGAGATTTGGAGAAATCGATGCCGCTCCATTGGGACAGTGGTATCCATTTGTAGATGAAGCAGCTTTTGCTGCCAGAGTCTCACATATGCTAAAGGAAACTCTTCTCAGCAGTTTTTCTGAGGGCAAGAGATTAAAACAAGGGAAAACCAACGAGAAGTGGTCATCTGGGACCAAGAGAGCAAGTACACTGTGTCATCAATTTCACAATGCAAAGATTCCATTACCAATGAGAGCGGCGAGTCCAACTGACCCAGGCAATTTTGTTTTTGAGGGCATGTGCACATGGGGGATTTGAGTATGAGCTATAAAACCAAGGGACAACTCCAATGCAGATGAGAAAGCACACCAGCCTGCTAAAATGACTCCTGATAGAAACTCCTGCTCCACTAACAATGGCCAATCACAACACTGCCCCACAGGGTTTCCTAAAGAAGGCGGCAGCTGCGTATTTTTCACCCTCTCCCATTCTAACCCCCCAAGCCCCACTCTCCCATTAAAAGTTACTCTGTGAAAAGCTTACAGAAAAAATGACAGATGTTTTTAAACAGCAAGTGTATTTTACTGTTGGTGGGTCAACTTGACCATTTCTTGGTCTTCCCCCACTTGATCCTAAAACCCACGGGGAACCCTGTGCTTCCTCACTTAAAAGGCCAACTATAGAAAAACGATTCTGCAAAGCTATTGTATTTCTACAGCTTTGAGCATGCAATCATAGTAGTCAACAGGCTAAACCAGGGGTGGGCAAACTTTTTGGCCTGAGGGTCGCATTGGGTTTTGTAAATTGTATGGAGGGCCGGTTAGGGGAGGGGGTCGTGGCCTGGCCCCCACCTCCTATATGCTCCCACCCCGGGATTCCTGCCCAATCCAACCTTCCCTTTTCCCTGATGGCCCCCCTGGAACACCTGCCCCATCCACACCCCCCCACTCCCTGTCCCCTGACTGTCCCCTGCTGCCCCATCCAACCCTCCCTCCTTCCTGACTACCCCCTGGAACTGCCCCCCATTCAACCCCCTATTCCCCCCCCGACCACCCCGACCACCCCGCCCCCTATACACACCCCCGCCCCCTGACCACCACCCCGAACTCCCCTTCCCTCGATGCAACCCCCCCTGCTCTCTACCCCCTTACCACACTGCCTGGAGCACCGGTGACTGGCGGCACTACAGCCGCACTGCCCGGCTGGAGTCGGGCCACGCTGCCGCCGCCACCACGCAGCACAGAGACTGGGTCAGGCTGGGCTCTGCAGCTGCGCTGCCCCAGGAGCTCACAGCCCCACCGCCCAGAGCATTGCGCCGGCGGCGGAGCAAGCAAGCTGAGGCTGCGGGGGGACAGCAGGGGAGGGGCCGGGAGCTAGCCTCCCGGGCCAGGAGCTCGGGGGCCGGGCAGGACGGTCCCACGGGCCGGATGTGGCCCACGGGCTGTAGTTCGCTCACCTCTGGGCTAAACAAATTCCCCGGGCAAGTAGCAGAGCCGTTACTAGGCATTTTAGCGCCCAGGGAAGCAAGCATATTTGTGCCCCCTACCATTTTTTTTCATCGTTTTTCCACTCTCGCGGCTTTGCACCCTGGGCGGCTGTCCGCTCGCCCAGCCCTGGTTACAGCCCTGGCCAGCAGCTATCACTTTGCGGTGCTCTTTTCACTGAGGATAACCATGTGTGTGTGTTGTCCCTGGGCTGGAAGTAGGCATCTATACCAGCTGCGAAAGGACAGAGAGCTTGAACAAATGCTTCCAGATGAATCAAATCCATGAATGCCTAGGAAGAAATCCACTGTACAAAGAGTCTGCGTCCCCAGCCACACACACAATTAACCCTTCTTAGCATTATTGTGAAGGCCACCAGCATTAATCCTTCTCGCTTCCTTATGTCTCTCCTGCTGTACCTTTCTAACCACGGGGCTCCCGTCGTTGATGAGCTGTGCCAGCATCATGGCCACGTTGTGATCAATGGTAGTGGAGTGATCGGTCCGCTCAGCTGAGTTGCCCACAAATGTGCCCAGTGCAAAGACTGCAGCACAGCGAACCTGTGAGAGACAAAATAAAAAATCACCGTTGCTTTCCTACCTGGTCCTGGCCTTGAACTTCCCGGCGTAATCTTTTATTCTGCCAACTCGGATCTCTCCAAAGCCAGGCTACTGTGTTGGGTAAATGGCAGCAGCTGGACAGAAGCCCGAAGACCAGAAAGACAAACAGATATAGGGGCACTGCCAAGTTTTATCCTGGTGCAATTCTAAAGACTCATGTGTGCAGAAGTGTGCATTATTCCCTGGAACGTCAGGTGGCTTTTCCCTTGGGTGATTTTTCAATGGGCACTGTCAAGAACCTTCTGCTTAATAGCATAAAGGTGACTAAGGAATGGTCATTGAGGGCCCTAGGGCCCCTTTACACTAGAGATCTCTAAAGCCTTCAGCTATCTGATATGGGAACATGGAAAGGGAGCAGATGACTTAAAAATGGAAAAAGGGTCAGCCACACCCCACCCAGGCCCAGGGTTTGGGATCAAGTGTGGTCCTTGATTCTCTGCCTTGGCAGAGATTGGGAATGCTGTGGAGGCAGCATAATCAGCCTCCGGAGCATGTGCCTCATAACTCAGCCAGGAGCTGATCTGGTTGATTGACAAGATAAGTTCATGGCCTTGAGGACACTTCATCTGATCCTTTGCATGACAATTATCTGCAGGTGGGGAAAAACCTGGGAAAAAGGAAAGGAGGCTGTGGGTGCCCAGATTGGGAAGTGTTAAATCACTAAAAGAAGAAAATCTAAACTTTAATAACTGCAGATTGATATTGCCTTGTATCTCCAAGCTTCCTTCTCCCAGTTGGAATATAATTTCACTGGGGTCTCACAGGGTCTGTCAATCACAGTGTTAGTTGGCACAAGATTCTCTTCTTTCTCGGACAGTATTTTCATAAAGGTGAAACACGCATTCCATTAAAATCGCATTTTTTCATCCACCAGGCTGAGAACAGTTCTCAGATTTAGACAAAACGGAGAGAGAACTTGTCGAAATACAGTGAGTTGTGGTAACACAGTTTTGAAGGGCTTCTGACACAGGAGTGAGCAAACAAATGTGGAGCTTGTATAAACCCCGGATTTAAAGTCATCACACTGAAAACCCTCTTTCATGGATTATATAATCCTTTGCATTTATTCTGCTTTTCCTGATCCAGATCTTGCGTGGCTTAAACACCTTTCCTGCAGAAATAATGGAAAGCTATTTTTTTTTAACCAGACACCTATCAATTCATGAGATTTCTTGAAGATCCTGATTTTTAAATTGTTTTGTAGCCCTCACTCCAAACGGCTCCAGCCCCACTGGTATATACGTCTACACTTACCTCTGGGATGGGGTCTGAGAGAAGACTGTAGAGCTTCTCGTGGGCACTGTCTCTCACGCCACACCACCTTGCTGAGTCAAAATTCTGCCAGATACGTCCTAAACAAATCGCCACCCACTGGCGCAGTAGAGGATGCGGATCATTTAACTGCTCCAGGCAGATGGCAATCAAGTTTCCTTGAAGGCAGGCTTCCTAAAACATAGTTCAGTGCAATTCATTTAGACAGGCAGCTTCCCCTCTCACCAGTAAACAACAAAATGATTTTGAGAGAGGGGACAGACGCAATGTAGAGAACAGAATTATTCCGTGGTTAGATACTAGTTTTGTTGCAAAATTTTATTGGAGATGCTTTGCACAAGTGCTCTAGGAGGAGTCTGGGGAGGTCAGCTGTGTGCTCTTACAGCCAGCCAAGCAACTGTTAATGTCACAAATGCTTCCTGAATGCAGTAAACTTGCTTTTTTCCTCATCGGCAATACTCCTTGCACCTGTCAGAGCCCCATGATTTATGGCTCATACCACTTTCCTGGCTTTAAACCCCTTCCCAAGACCCACATCACGGCCACCATGCTTGCAGCTGACAAGAACCATGCAGGATTCCTTTAATAATCGGTCGGTGTACTGCCTACTGAGGACGCTGTTCAGCGACGTGTGTCCTCAACCCGTATTTCCAGGGGCTGTGCACGTACTCCCCCTGTAGCCTCGTCCCACACCCTCTCCCTGCAACTTCCCAGTGCTGTAGGAAGCGCTGACGCCCTTCAGTTGGTGACCCAGCAAAGCAAAGTCACAGTACAGAGACGGGCTCAGGAGAAGCACTGTAAAGATCAAGACATTGGGACTCACCTGCCCTGTACTGTAGCTGTCGACGATCACAGCCAAAATGAAAGCAGTCATAGTCCTGTGTTCAGCCTTAAAAACAAAACAACCCACAACTAGTTTTTATCTTTAAACAGGACAGAGAACAACCGTATGCTGCACCGTTTGAAAGGAGAGAGACCAGCCTGGCCTTCTGGGCTTCTTTGAGGTGAATCTCCTGAAACGGTGACAATTCGAGATTCTAAAACTTACAATTGGGTTCTGGAGTTGCTTAATGACAAGTGGCTGGAACAGGCCATGAAACTTGCCCCCCTCCTTCCTCTGAGAACAGGAAGCATGGCTGGCCTGCTTGGCTGTGGCTCTATTGAGAGGCTGTGATTTTAATCCGAATTCTAACAGAAAACAGCCTGACAGGTAGAAAGGAGGGCAGCCAGAGACCCAAGGATTTCTAGAAGACTTTCACAGCTTAAAAGATAGAAATGACCTGCTATCCCACATGTCTAGCTGCAGCTCTGAAATGCCTGACTTGGTTATGTCATCAGCTGGCAACACAGCCACTTCATGCTTCATTTTTAAGTGAAATAAACAGACCATTTAAAAGAAATAATTTGCAGCAATCCCATTATATTTTACATTGGGTTGAGTGACTGGGAACTATTCTGTATTCCATTGCATTTTTCATTTACGTTCAGGATTTAAAAAGCATTAGTGCAGAAAAGGCCAGTGCCCTATTTAGTTCATGTCTGTGACAGCTGTGTGCTTTTATCACTAGAGAAACTGGGGGGGGGGGGGGGGAGAAATAGTCCCTAATGTATACTGCTAGAGGGCTATCCTGTTGTAGGATGATACTAAACAGAATACCAGTAAAGGTAGTTACAGAAGGTACCATGAAATTAGATAGCACTTCAGTCCATTTATCAGAGCACCCACAGTTCCCATTTCAGAGCAGATGAAATGAATATCAAGAAATGTAAAATAATCTAAGTCTAAATCCTTTTAACGAATTGGCTTTGCAAACTTATTTGGTCTGTAAGTGCTTCTGATGGGGCTCTAGATTATCAATTTCCCCTGTGGCTAACTAGGCAGCCTATCCGTGCCATTCCTCAACAGGGCAGTTGGTGTCACCGGGAGTGACATGACGCTGTCCCCACCAATAGCACCAACCTCATCATAACAGCAGCATAAAAGCAAAGAGGACCTAAGCAAGTTTTAAATAAGTCTGAAAAAGACTATTTGTCCTTACTGGCATGTAGGGATCTGCCAAGACGGAAAGGAAATATTTGTGACCGTTGTCCTTCACAAGGTCGGCTTGGCATGACTGAAAAACGAGACAGGGAGAAGGAAAAACAATGAGTACAATAACTTGGAGATAACTTCTTGTTGTCTCCAATGATTTATGAATATTTCATGTCTTAATCATTTTTCTCAATCCCAGTTTTCATTTGAGAAACAAAAGTAAGAGCAAATTTCCCTGTCAGGATTGCAGCCAAACACCCTTGGGTATGAAGAGGTGACTAGGGCCTTGTGTTATTTAAAGCAAATGGTTCCACTGTATGTTGGCATCCGAAAGGAATACAAACTGCAACGTTGCCCTCTGGTTCTTCAGAGCACCCTAGAGAGAGAGGCAGCATTCGACCCCCCTTTGTTCCATGGCATACCTTCACCATGGTAGTTACGAACCACTAAAGGGAAAACAAGAGGAATTTGATTAATCAGATTTCTGACATTTACAAAACCAAAACCAAAATAAAATTACATATTTCAAAAGTCTCTTATCTAATTCTCCACCTGGTTTGCTGATGGCTGCTGTCCCAGCCAGGGAAGAACAAGAGCTGAATTTCTCTCTGCAGATCAGATGTTTTGGTAACTTCTACGCATCACCCCCTACACATAAAGCTAAATATTCATCTGCACGGCCAGTCTAAGTCCTGGACAAATGCCTAGAGGTTCCCAGACATTGATCAGCTCATCATCTCAAAGCACATCATCTTCACAAACTACCTACCCAGACTGGTGTGTTAGTTTTCTGACTGTTTTTAGTGTTCCTGACTGGCAAACATATCACATGCAGATGTTCTGCAAGCTCTCTCTACACATCTCTTCCCAAACACGCCAGATCTTAACCAGTAATCTCTGATTTTCCCATCCTGTATTTCTAATGAGCAAAGACTGTTAATAATGACATCCTGTTTGGTGGCTTGGAATTGTGAATAAATGCCCACAAGGAACTATATTGTTCAGGTGAAGGCACTGCTCCTGAAAGGGGCAAGGACTGACAATCCTGGAGACTGAAGTTCCCACTCAGGACACTGCATGTTTCCCCTACAGTGACCTGTATCAATGAGTTTCCACTCTGATTGAGAGATGATCTCTGAGGGGTGGGAGACTGTCCATTCTTCTTGGCCCATTCCATCCTTGACCTGGGGCTGGAACACAGTTTGGTAACATGATTTACTCTCATCTACATGGGCAAGACCAAACTATGTCACAGTCTGGACAGGACACTATCATGTTGTAATGTGCTCTCTGAACATTTGACAAAAAATGCTTGGCAGATGAACCCCACTATTTTTCTCACCAGCACAATATGCAGAAATCAGGGATCCTAGGAACAGTATTACAGGAGAAGCAGGCAGCCTGGATTCAAATACTGATAATCATCACCAGGATCTTCTTCTCAGGGTTCCCTTTTTGCTAGCATGATATTTCAGGCTCCAGGTCTGACATATTAAGGTCAGAGTACAAGAATACATAGCACTAAAGTGACAATTTTGGGTGGAAAACCTGACTTTGCTTTTAACTCCCCCTGTGTCTGCGATTCTGCTGTATGTTTCATGCCAGAGACAGCGTCATGTATTTTTAATCAGGAATGGAGGACTATGGAGGAAAACTAATTGTTGAAAGGAGGGGGCTGGAAAGACAAAGATGCAAGAGAATATTTCATTACTGAAGCAACAAAAGATGCGGTTTGCAGCAGACTAAAGAAGAGAAGGAATGAAAATGTCAATTTGCAGCTACCATAGGTGTGCCTGGATTTTGCTGGTAATACTGTGAAAAAGGAGGGCTGGTTTCCTTCTTCCCAACATTTTTAGCTTTCTTCGTATCTTTGCCCCTTAGAAAAACAAAGTTGTCTCAAACCAGTGTGCAGGCAAACAGATGCCAGCTAAGAAAAGACTGCCCGTCTTTCACTGCATCCCAACGTGCTGCCAGCACCAACCAATCATCTGAGGCCAGAAGAAGGAAAAGCAGATCATGTAACTCCAGAATAGCTTTAAACATACACTTTGCTAATATGTTCTCTATGCAGTGCCTGAGAACAATATTAATATTCAGTGTCAATAACATCTCCCTACTTCACATCTTGTACTTGTGAATCATAAAGGCACATGAACAAAACGTGCTGTAGGGTAGATGGGAAAGGTTAGCACTTGCATACAATAAAAAGATTTCCAATGATAGGGGAAGGACTAGAGCACAAAAAATGTGTAGCCATGTAAAATTATCCCTGGGGAATACCTATCTGGAGCATTTGTACTGCCCACAAGATGCCACTGCTCCTCACAAATCCTGCTAGCAAAGAACATTTAGCTGGCAGTGAAATATGCCATGTAAAGGGTCAAAGCCCATCCCTTCGAACATCTCACACTGTTACTCTCCACTGTCTTTAAACTCTTAGAAACTTAACGTTTTTTTTCTAATGTTGTCTCTTCCCATTTTATGGGCCCTGAATTCTTGCTGCATTGTTTTAAGTAGAGCTTAAATTAACACAACCATACCTAGTACTTCCCTGTTTTCTACAGAGTTAGTGGTTGTAATGTCGACAAGCCCAACAGAGTTATACGTCGCTGGGTAACTTGGGTGTCCTTGACAGTCTGGAGGTTCCATCAGAAGAGCAATTTTTTTTTTTGGTTAATTTTCTCACTGACTGTAGTGTGGATTTTTTAAGTGAGATATTTAAGATTTGGAGGATACTGCCCAACAAATTATACCAGTTTAACATAGGGCAAACTCTTGGCCTGACTTCCTTTCCAAGGACTCTAACACCAGTTTCCTTGCTATTCATATACTGCAGCATGCCATATAGTTACGTACGCTGTGTCGCACAGTAGATAGATTGGCTGCAAACACTCCAACAAAACTCAGCCCTGGATAGCTAGAGTCATCTCTGAATACCTCACTGCAAATGTCTGCATATATACAGGATTAAAGCAAATATATTCAGACACTAAAAAGTTTTTAAGAACACTCACAATACACATATATTTTTGCTTAGAAGACAACACTTCTATTACATCTGATTGCTTTTTCCTGCAACTTGCATGACAAAGGTACAACTCCTAAACCGGGTAGTTACTAATTGAGGGCATCTTCTAATCAAAGACATGGTATATTACACATACACAAAGGCAAGAGAGCAGCACACCCCCACATTCACCTTTGCCTGTTTTCACTCAGGCTACTTCTATTGTTTCACTGCTCATGCATGGAGGGAGAAAACCAAAACTACGATAAAAAATTAACAGCAGAGTCTGCTCTCCAGAGCACAAGGCAAAAAACACTGAGAGGAACTAGAGGCAGGAAAAGAGTCTCAGGTAACTACACCCCACTAGCAAAAACAAACATGATTAAGGAATTAGTTTCACTCTGGCTGCTCATGTCAATGTAATAATTTCCTGAAAGTGAAGAAGGATGCACATACATGCAAAACTAGATGAAGGAAACAGTGTTGATCAAATTAGAACCAGGAGAAAGCAGGTTGGATAAAAATAGATAATATAAATAATAATAATAATAAAAAAAAATCAGATTTTTAAAATTTTGAAGTAAATTTTTTTCTTTTTAAAATAAAGCTATTTAAAATAAATTTTCAACTTCTAAAAACCCATATTAAAGTATAAACTTACTATCATCTATTGAATAATTTAAATTAAACTAAAAAATAATATTAAAGCAGCACCTTTGCTGCTAAAATCTTCAAGTAAGTCATACCACTGAACTGGTGGAAGTCATTGCTAAGAACCTGTAGCCAGAGTTTGTTGAAGGGCTAAACCAGCTTTTGACAGCAGTAGTCTCCTCTGCAGGTGCAGAGAGACTATTGTCTTCATTTCAGTTTATTCAATTAGATCAGTTCAATAACTGGTTCAAAGTTGAGAAACTGACTGGGAGTTGAAAAAGCAGTAAAGCTGGTTTTCCTCTACCAATCTATGAATAAAAATTAGATGTGAGAGGATGAGATCTACTAGTTCTAAAATTGTGAAGGACATGGTGACCAGAATCAATCAGTTCAATACACCAACTACAGATAGTTTTAAATGGAAAACATGTTTTGATAAACTTTGTCTTGCTTATGTACCCAGCACACTTAAGGTAGTTATATTTAACTAATAAAAATGTTAAAATGCTGTTTTTGTGCATTTTAACTGAATTCCAAATTCCATCCAAATACAGCTTGACAAAAATCATGAGCAAAAAATTAACCACCTAGTAAATAAGAAATGCATCATTTACCATTTTCTATCATAAAGAATGTAAAACTGTATGTTAAGCTTTATAATTGCTTAAATAAATATGTACAGATAGAGTATATGCACTTTAGCAAAAGAGGTGCCATATTTAGGCTACATTTTAGTTGAAAATCAACATGTTTTAAGAATTTCCAACTAATGAGAATCAACCTTTAAGAAAAATCACTAAAAAGTGCAAATAAAAAACTAGATTAAAACGTATTATTTCAATCCAAGTTTACTGTTTTCTGATTTAAATCATCACTGAAATTGGTGATTTAAATCAATCCACCCTGGAGGAAGCTTCTCTGGGAAAGTGTTTGAAAATAGGAGCCAGGGCTTTTGCCTGGATGGTCGATGTAACACCCGCCCTTGTAAGAAAACAGTTCCAGTTAGAAATGTGGCTAATATGAGAATATTCTCATGGCTTGCCCACTCATGCATACACACTCCTTCTGTACTCTAACACTGTAGCAGTAGTGATTCAGTGCAGTCTAATTAATCCTTCAGTCAACACAATGAAAAACAGCCTTTCATGACTGTCTTCAGCATCTGAGAATACTTTCACTTACATTCTCAGGGCATACCCCTGCAGTTGTCATTTCCATCATAAATCTTATAAAATAGCTATCCCTGAAAGCACTACATTCACATAGGAGAGTGCTCTTCATAGCCAAAATACTACACAACACACTGCTGTATCTATCAACTAAGAGCTACATTACCCCTACCCCTTTTGTCCCTTTCATTTCTGGATCCTGCAGATATTGGTCTTGCACTACATATTTTTCATTTTTATTCTTAGAAAGATGAGGGTGAAAATGGGGGTGGGGGGGGAGATAAAAGTCCTATAAAGTTACAGGGATTTTAATATTTATTGTGGGCATAATCATTACACAGTCTTTTGATCATCTTAATAAGCCAAAGATGTCTCATCAAGCACATTTAGGCAAGTCTCTGCCCAGTCCAGGCTGGAAGGATGATTCTAGGCTTATTTTTAAAACAGTTCATGAAATCAGTGAGTATTTCCTCTGATAAGCAGGACAAATCCCCCTTCACTGGCATGTTTGTTTCCATTGTGTTGCATGCTAATTAAGTTGATTCTACAATATCCGGATTATGTATTGTACCGGTCTTTGGGGCTGAAGCTGCATGGAGGAGCATGCATCAAAACTAAGCTTTTCAATATGAGTTTTAAGATTAACAATTTTCATTTTCTTTGCCATTCGAAAGCCTCTTAAGATGTTAACTAAAATATATTTATAAAACTAAATATGACAGTGCTCGATCAAGAGAGAAAGAATTCCAACAAATCCAATATCATTCCTTATGCTACAAACAAGAGAAAAGATCATGAAAATACACAACCAACATTAAAACAGGAAGACTCCAACTTTAAAAAGCAGTTGATGCAATGTACGTCAACTAATAACTGCACCTGCAATTAATTGTAGGTGTCAAACCAGGAAACTACATGTATTACTGCACATTTGCAGCTGCAATTAACTAACTGTTCAAATATTTGTACCAAAAAATAGAGTCTTTATTAAGGCCATCTTCAAAAATCATGATCCCAGTTTTAAGCCTTGTCCTGAAGGATGCCAAAGAGGTACCAGTGTGTGTCGTGAGAGGGAGAAGTCCAGAATCACGGGCTGTGTAGAAGTAGCCCAGTGTCCTGTCCATTCTGAACTCTTCAGCACTTCCAAGCCCACCAATGCCAGCTGTCATTGCAGCTCAGAGAACAAGACCAGATTAGATTTAGAGCAACACTGGTAGCTAAACTCTCCAAAGAACTAGTTTTGCTCTATTTCTAGGACGGCTTTAGAGATGCTGATGGTCACCACGTGTTTAAGATGAGTTTGGAGACTGTTCTTGCCCAGGTGGAGGCAAAGCCTGACCAAATGTTCTCAACCAGTTTAGCAAACAGAGCATGAGCCCCCAATATGGACTAGGCCACTGTAACAGACATTTACCTACAGCACTTATAGGCTATGCTATGTGTACTGCAGAATGTAGACTACAGGCACTGCATGTGTAGCGATACGTCATAGTGATAGGTAGGCTGCGTCCACACTTGTTACTCTGTATGTAGCTACATGCAGCAGCAAAAGGCTCTGGCCGTAGGGAAAGGCTCCGGCATGCTGCCGGAGCCTTTCCCCACTGCCTCCCCCATGACAGAGCCTTTCCCTGCTGGTGGAGCCTTCCATTATGGCAGAGAAAGGGTGACGCAGCGGGGAGGCAGCAGGACACTGGATTGCTAAGAACAGCAGTGTTGATGCAGGTGGCACTGCTTGGGCGTGTAGAGAACTGTGTAGAGTACATACCCTGGGGGTTCAGGTGTACGGAGCACTCTACTCACCTAAGGTATGGCTCACTGTCTACGCTACTACTTAGACCTGTGCTAGCTGGGCCAGCAGTGTCTGTACTCTACAAGCTGTCGTTAATGTACCCACAGAACGTAGGTCACCCTTACACAAAAAGAAGCATGATTGAAAAATGGAATTTCTTCCAATTAAAGTGAGATTTCAGCATGAATGAGGGATAAACTGAGAGACATTTCACTTCATGCAGATGGGAATAACTTCCTTAATGAGCTGGTGATCACTTGCAAAAAGTCCAGTGAATGGGCAGGTAGCTAAATGAGCCATTTCAAATCAAGCTTGTCACTGCATCAATGGGGATTTCACATTCAGAAATTCTCAGCAGGTAACTCTAATGCACTAGTGACTTCGCAGGTGGGAACTCCTACTAAATGAATACATTGGTTTTAAATCCAGCCTCCTGCATTTCATTGTCGATTGTACTGTCTGCCTCCAACTTTAAAGCAATTGGCTAAGGAAGATAACAATAAAGGATGTTTCTGGAAACAAATAAAAAGCAGTAACACTTCAAGATTACTCACACTGTCCACCGCAAGAATTTTGGCCCAGATGAAGACAAGAAGTGGTCTCAGTTCCCGAGCTGAACTCTGAAGCAGCTTCAGCACATAAGGGAAAATGCCAACAGAGAGAGCCTGGGGAGAAAGGTAGAACAGCAAATTACCATAAGTCTCCAAGACCCACCGCAGGAGGAGAGCTGGACAGGTGTCAGAATTGCACCCTTTACGTAGATGCTACATATTTATGGCACATACGGGAAATCTGGTAGAAATTAATATCATACATTTATAGTAAAGAGGGGACTCTTGTGTAGTTATTGATCTCTGATTTTATGCCTGGATGTCCCCAGATATTTGGCCCACTGAGATGACGAGTTAATTTAGCACCAGCTTTTATTCGTTACAGCATGTGATTCTTCACGCCTCATGACGTGCCACGTTCCTCCCTCAGATGGGGCTATTTGCTCCCACAAGTAAACAGGTTGCAAACACTCATTAATTACGACCCTTCCACTGGAAATCATACATGCCTCCCACACTTACAGAGGCTTTTAAATAAGCAACTTGTACAGTATTAGAGACTAACAGCAGGCAGGAGGACCCATAACTAGTTAAATTGTTTAGCATTTCACCATTACTGAGTGGTTACTATAGATAGTCTATACAAGTGCAGTGCAAAATAAACCTGAAGGGAAGAATTCTGTCCCCCTACTCCAGCACCTACATGCTACACCAGTGATGTATAAGGGCTGTGAACAGCCCACAGGGGGCAAGGCGGAAGTCCTCCCTTCACAGGCACTGCACTGGGCTGCCATAGGCCATGCACGGTATAAAGCTAGTGAAGAAGGCCCCAGGCACACACTGCTATGGTGAGTCTGGCTTACAATGCAGGCCATAGGAGCACAAGGGAGGCTACAGTAATTTCGAGTCAGCACCATGAATTGCTCATGTTTTGGCTCCTGCAGCAGCTTGCAATCCAGAGAGTTTAAAGCCACCTTTGACTCCCCTCCCTCCTAGGGCTATGCCTTCTGTGCTATGCTTCCGGAAGGTGCAGAACAGAATCTGACCTAAGTGGTGTGGGAACAGGTCTGGGAGGAGGATGAAAGAGAAAAATCTGTGAAGGTCCCATCACATCCCTGCTGCCAGAGTCTCACCAGCACCCTCTGTTAACAGAAGGCACCTGAAATCATTCACATTTGTATTTCAAGTGACACTCCTGTCCCATTCGTAATTTATTACCCACACGGTGCTAGGCACTTTCCAAATGCAGAAGGCGGCTGTCCGTGCCCTGGACAGCTCACACGATCTAAAAAGACCAAATGGATGAAGGACGAGACTAAAGAGATACAGCATACAAGTCAAGTGACCAGAGGGATGATAGACAACTGGCTAGCTCCATGTTTAATTTAGTTTATATGACAGTTTATAAACCATCCCAGCCGTTCTAGCCATTTTTAACTCTTACTTTGTTAATGAAAATATTTTTATATATTAAAAAAATTAATTAACTACCACCAAACTGCTCCTTGCCCAGTTATAGCTAGTTCAGACCAAGCCCAGCTGTTTGACCTTCTCCCTCAATCCAAGCTGCCATCCTCTCGTGCATCTGCCCAGGCATGAAGGACAGGTGAAACAAATATGTCTGATCCCATAACTTCCTGGGGGTGAACTTGTTTCTTAGCAAAAGGAAATGCTCATGACTGTTACTTGGGTTCAGGGACTTCATTTCATCTGGATAATTAGTTCCATAGGTCTCACATGCCCATTAGATGCTGTCTGTGTCTCCACATGTACTTTTATGCAGAAGCCATCACTATTCATAATCTCAGCTGGAAGAGAAGGAGCAAAACATGGACAACGTGGACTAAAGCTGACATGGACTAAATATAAAGGACTCTCAGCAGCTTCCAAATCCTGCTTAAGCTCTGGCAACCTGATTTATGTTGACCTCAAGGCCATCTGACTGCTGTCAGATATTGATCAGTGCTCCAAACTCAGGGCATATTTTCCACATCCTGCATTCATAAATCATCCTTCAGACCATATTGTCTACACTGAAAAAAAAATCACTCCCTTTCAAAGGGCCAGTGCAACATTGTACGCACCAAGCTAACGGCCCAGGGACCCAGGTCCAGAAATCTTCCCAACAAGTCAAGAGCTCGCAGCCGATGCACCTGGCTCAGTAGCACCTGCAGAGAGAGGGGGAAAACAAAGATTAGTGCCATGAATGGAAACCCGTGTAACAGCCAGGCACGTATAACGAGACCTCATAGAGGCTCCCCGCTCAGACACATCAGCCTCGTCTAAGGCTTAAGTTTCAAGCAAGTGAATAACGTTGAAAGGCAAGAGAGCTGACTGGCTGGAGCTTGTCCCATCAGCGCTATCTGGGTAACAGTCATCTTCTAATGCAGCAATGCTCCACTCTGGAAAGTTTTATGCAGACATATGCACATGTTTTTTTCTTGGAATGCAGTTTGTTTTCCCAATTCTAGGAAAGTGGGGTTTCTGACACATGCTATCTTTTGGTCTCAAAAAGATTGATATTACTGTCTGTTAGTGGGAAGATGAGTCTTTTTCCATTATGGGGATGGAAAACAAATGTCCTTGGACATGTGGAAGACTAGGACCCCATTCCTTTGAGTGGGAGGGGATCTATAGTTTTCTACCTAAGAGAAAAGTGACCAAAGCTGCCTTGATGAGGATTTGTATTTGGGGGTATATGAGCATGCATTTGGGGGTGTAGGTGGGCATTCTGCCTTCGCTCCCCAGGAAACTTGGTTTCAGATGAGACTCTAGGGCTCCCCAGGGTTCGCTCTGAAACTGTATTTTTCCCTTTCTATAGATGAACTCAGACCACCCCAAGCAGATAGGAAGGAGTGCAGAGGAGCAGCAGTGGCCTTCTGAGCCTCACACCTGTGCTGCTTCCCAATACACCCGCAGGTGTGATACTTTGAACACTTTCCTATAATTGTCCCAGACCCCTCTTTCCCTGTTAGGGGACAGACACAGGAACCATTCACTAGTCACTTAGACTGCAGCAGCGCCTGCTTTGCAAATGGAGAAAGAAGACAACGTCCCTGCCTCACAGAACTAGCAGGTGTGATGGGAAGGTAAGGGAGGACGCAATACAGCAAATGCACCATTCTGGGAAAAAGCTTGGCTGATTCACAGCTAAATAGGAGAGGACGAGGGAGCTTGATGCTGTTGAAGTGCTACTAGACGACAGCAAGAATTTATATGCTTATCTGAAGGTGTAGAGGTGGGGGGACAAAGAGGGAAGACAAATGTGTCTATCAGCAAACACACAATCAGGTTCAATTAGTCCTGAATGAACCCACGTAATTTATGTACCCAAACATCATCTGGCTGAGTGCATAGCACTCGGCAGGCAGGGAAAGACATGCACGTAAACACATTCACATGAGTGCCCAGGAGTCTCAGCAGTGCCAGCTAGCTTAGCTCACTACCTGGCCCTTGCCAAGGCGACTCACCTGCAAAACTATTGGCAGTTGTTCTGGCGGGTTCCGGTTCTCCACTCCCATCGTTAGCCACACCTGGAATGCTGTTAGCTGCTCAGCAAAGAATGGGCTGTGCTGTTGGAACGAGAATAGAGAAGTGAATTTTGAGCTGTCCTCTTTATGAGGGTGTGCACCTGTGTGATGTTTGTCTGCCCCTAGACCACGTGAGACCACAGGCTTTGGCATCAATTAACTAGTATGGTGTGTTGTTCCCAACAACTATTCCTTTCAATTAAGGCACATAACTCCTAAAAAGGATTTCTCAAACACCGATCTCGTGCATCCTCACAAAGCACAGGAAATATGCCCGACTCCCCTGATATAAACATTTGTTTTAAAAAAGGGCAGGGGAAAAGGAGAAATAAGGTGGGTGAAGGAGATCTCTTGAGTAAAAAGGTTTAGGGAAAATTTGAACATGTTTTTCCACATGCAGAGTAGAGAGAGCAGCAGTTAATTTATCTTCCTGTAGAGGCAGTTCCACTTATTTAATGCATGGCTCTGCCTTTGCCAAGTCCAAGGTGAAAATAATCGAGCAAGAATGAAAAAGATGTGTGCTCCTGTCTCATGCTCCCCGGGCTGCCTTACAGCTCCTCTGAAAAAGGCTGGTGATTCAAAGATGCAGTTTTGGGGCTGTATAGAGGGTTGCTTTTTACCAAAAAAAAAAAAAAAATCCCTTCATTCCCTCACATCCACTGATCCTGGTGGTGATCGAAAGAGTACCTAAGGCTTCAAATACGCAAACAAGAAGAATCTGAAACAACTACTTATAATAATGAATTCCCTAATTCAGCAGGTAAGATCGTAGCAATGTAGGGAAATAAGCCGGGAACTGACTTGCGGAGTACTGCAGAATGGAATCCAAGAGGAGATGCTATTATGGGAAAAAAGGATGAAAACACTGCTCAGCACTTGGAAAACATTTGAGATAACTGTACACAGGACCAACCCGAATAAAGGAATCTGGAATCAATCACATTTGGATTAACATCTAAAAAATGTAGGGGAGTTTTCTCTAAATCTGAGCTATTCATGCACTGCGTTACAAACAATAACAATGGCTGTGTTCTGATAGAAAACTACTCAAAGAGACCACAGAGTTACAGAGTGCTAATGGAACAACTGCTTTCAAGCATTTGTAGTGAGAACTGTGCTGGTCTCCAGCAGCCTAGACACAAGGGGAATGGTGTGAAGGATACCCAAAAAAAGAGCAGTGGAAGTGCTAAATACTCCGAGTGGCAGAAAGTGTTACTGTGGTGGTCCTATAAACAGGGTGACCGCCCAGGCGTCCCTATAGATCAACAACAGAAATGCACAGTATAGTCTCAGTCTGAGATTTGTCATTTTTGTGGCATATTAGACTGAGGTTATTGGTGCCTGTTTCGGAGTGCAATGTGTGTCTGTGTACAGAATATAAAGTGAGAGGCAAAGAGACAATACATTTACACTGACTGCTTCATGAATGAGGTTAGGAACTATGCATCACAAAAGGCAAAGAAGCAAATGAGTTAGATAGTCCTAAATTCCTCTTTATAAATCACCTTTCTACCCCATATACCCTTCCTAAAGGGGAACAGATGTGGGAGGCAGTCCACCCTACAATTTCAGACAACTCCTTTGATCTAAACCTATAATCCTATTGTGTGCTGGGAGTAACCCATCACAAAGTGCAGGAGCATCTCATGGCTGCTGGAGAATCTCATTCAGATCAGATCAGGGCATACTTAGTTTTAGAAAGTGGAGACACCGGAAGTGGCATTTCCTCATTGTAAAGTGCTTTCAGATCTTCAGGTGGAAAATGCTATATAGGGTAAGCACAGGGTATTATCAGTTTGTACTTGATAGTTGTGAGTGGGGTAGGCTTAAAGGGCAAGTTCATCTTGGCACTCATGGATTTTCAATACTCTTAATTTCTCTTTGCTGGGGAAATCAGTCATTTGTCTGGGATTTAATTCTAATCCCTGTGGGACCAGGAAGATGTAAAACATTGGCACAAAATGCATTGCCATTTAGGGTGACCAGACAGCAAATGTAAAAAATTAGGACAGGACTGGGGGGTAATAGGAGTCTATATAAGATAAAGACCCAAAAATCAGGACCGTCCCTATAAAATTGGGACATCTTGTCACCCTATTGCCATTTAACTCAGCTGTGACACTAAGGGGTTCATGACAACTTGCCAGTCAGCAAGGCAGGATCCCCTGCTCTAGATTCTCTGGGAAGAACAATTCCTTTTGCCTTATGTCATGTAAGGCTTGCAATACAAACGGGCTGTGAGAAAGGGCCAGCTATAGGACACAACAGCTTCCAGAATAGAACTCCATTGGGAAAAAGAACCTTCAAAGCACATTCAAGTGTGCATGCACGCACAACTCCAACATGCTTCTTCCCTGTAAGAATGTGTCTAGACTACAGGCTCCTCTCCAGCAGATAACCCCGTTTTTCCAGCTTTGACTAGAGGAGAATACTCCGAAGTCAGTGGCTTATGTTTTTTATAATATGCTTTTGAAACAAAACAGCCCTGAAGAAGAGATTATCAATTACTTTATCCAGGGCTGGACTGGAATCTAAACCCACAGTGGCCAAAAAGGCCAGAGTACAAATGGTAGCTCAGTAATCCTCTGACTCTCACTAGAGCATTTGACATCTGAGACGCTGATTGCTGTTCCTGCCAGCCCCGTTATGAAACAGACTGATTAACCTTAATAAAACTTACCCCCGCCCTGCATTAAAGAACAATTTCTTATAGGATTAGCATTGGCTGGCAGCAGCTAACCTTGTCTGATATACAATGCTTCCTGCTGGGTATAAAGCAGAGGTTGGAGGGCAGAATGTTTATTTAGAAAACAAGGAATTGATCAAGGATGTTCAACTGTCTTTCCATTTCAATCATTTGTCAAAGCTTCGCAGTAGAAAGCAAAGCCCCTTCCACCCCTTCCCAAACTGAAAAAATAAGCTTCACCATCTTTATGTCTGTTTGACAAAGCAACACCCTCCTTCCTCTTGCAATCTATACAGCCAGCCTTGGCCAGGTCAGACTTAAAACACGGCATTGACTGGAGCTTGGAGGATGGCTTGTTTTCACTTCTGATTGTCTTGCTTAGGTTGTAAAGTGAATAGAGTTTGCTGGCTTCTTACCTAGTCCCTGGTGGATATTTCTCTGTTCTCACCCCTGAAACATGCCCACTCTTCACTGTAAGTCAGCTGAACTGGCAGGCAGTTTTCAGATGCCCAAGACTGCCACAGGGGCATATTATGTGCACTATCAGAGCAGTGTCACAGAACTGCAATAGCAGGGGGCGATGACATTTATTGCTATTTTACAATACAGAGTACGTATAGAAAAGGGAAGGGGATTAAAGGGTGTGTGAGCATTTACCAGCTTCACTCCCAAAAGAGCCGAAGTGTTTGTGCTGCACACAAGCACTTGGATACAACTTCAGCCACTAAACCTACTGGGAAAATACAGTTTGATAATATGCATGGAAAGCAAGGTCATTACTATAGAAACTCATTTTATTCCACGTGTGTGTGGAAGGCCAAAATCCAAAATACAAGTGTAAACTAAAGGTTATACCCCATCCCTGGATACTTAGTATCATTCAAGACCCATATCCTAGGACACATTAAAACTCCTTGCATGGAAGGTTTTAGAGAAAATCATTTATGTTTCAAAGTAAATACCAGTTTCATTTCACTTGCTAGGCTGACTAGTGTTCATTTACATTAATCTATTATGGATTTATGCTATATAGATTTTGAGGTTATATTCTGGAATCTATTCAAACTGGTTGTACAGAAAGTCAAACTACCTGCAATAGGGCTAAGCAAAGATTTCTCTTCTGATTGTTTGTTTCAACTTTAACGGCCATTTAGCTTGCATGGGAATAGCTAGTTTAAAACCACACAAATTTGCATATTATCAGAGTTACTCTCTCTGAACCAGCTCAATCACAAAAGGAGTCTAGCAAATGCAGTACTTTATTCTCATAAATCTACACTGGGCTCTCAGCCAGTCACTGTAATGTATCTGGATGCATTGCAGATCAGATCCTGCTATACCTACTGAGATACAGAGTTTGCTATATAGCTATATTGCCTTTCTTATAAAGTTACATTAGGATCCTAGCCCTAGAAAATGGAAGACAGACTGCAAGCCTTTTTATCTCTGTCCGCAACACTTCAACTCTCATCCTGTTTCTTCTGTCTTGATTACAGCAATCTCCAGGCATGTCTGCACTGCAAGAAAACACTGCAGCTTGTCTAAGTCCTCTGACTCGGTCTCTGGGGCTCGCGCTGCAGGGCTATAAAATTGCAGAGTGGCTGTTTGGGCTTGCCCTGGAGCCCAGGCTCTGAGACCCCACAAGTGGGGAGGGTCCCAGAGCCCAGGCATGAGCCTAAGCCCGAACATCTACACTACAATTTTATAGCCCCAAAGCCTGTGCCTCGTGAGCCCAAGCCAGGTGATGTGAGCCAGCCATGGGGGTTTTATTGCAGTGCAGAAATACCCACCTTCTCTCTGGCCTTTCTGACAGCAACCTGCTCCCTCTCAGGTCCAGTCAAACTGCTGCAGAGATAATCTGTGAATGTTACCAAAGGCACCACCATCCCAGTCTGAGAAGCTTACAGTCAAGAGAGACTGACAATACAAAAACACACTGGGAACCTCAGAGCGATGTATTAATTTATCAGTGCTTCTTCGGATTTGTTTTAAAACATGGATGACAACAATTTATCACTAATCAAAAATTAAATTTATCAATTCATCATCTAAAAATTATGAAACTAGGAGTAGGCAGGGAATGTAGGTAGAACTATTCAAACCATGGATCAGATTAATAAAATAAGTTATTGGGAAAGGTCATTGAAACAGAGCATGAACAAGTAAAAAACACGTACATCTGTTTCTGGAAAAGGAGGAGATAGATCAGATAAGAAAGAAAACTGGGGTTAAGAGCAAACAAAAACGTTAGCTGGGAAAGATGTCAGAGTCTCTTATGTTCTTGGATTTGAAAACTGCTATAGGCATGTCAAAACCAAAATAATCCCATATAGGAAACCCATATTTACTTTCCTCTAGTGACTATAATGGAGTTCATCCTCGAGTCTATCAGAACATTACGACCAACCAGACTGTAATAGTCATTATTAAAAGGTTTCCATTCAGGAGGCATTAGAAGAACATCAAGAGAAACCCATCCCATCTATAGGAATATGGGACAAATTTTATGTTAAAACATTCAGGCTCTTCGCTGCTTGAGATAATCGAAAGGACAGCAACAAATGTAGTGAATCTCATTAATGAGACCACTTTTACTAAGTCACCTCCTGTTCTAAAGAAATGGTGTAAAGTACCCCCAAACTTACCAAGTACAACTTTGCTCTGTATTATTTGAAGACACCGCCATTAAACAATTCATTTTTGCAGGTTTTTACATGGTTATTAAAAATGATCGAATTGTAAAATCACAGTGGTGTGCTGTATTAGTAGAAAGCTCACTTCGCTGAGCTTTTTCAAATGTCAGAGGCCAGACCTAGAATCTACAGGTTTCTGCCAGTAAGAATTTCTTCCTCCCCACCAATCTTTAAAACAATGAAAACTGGCATTGAACAGAAGAAACCCTCACCCCAACTTAATTATGACATCTCACTAAGAGAGTTCTAAAGTATATGTGCACATATCACTCCATATGCCTATACGAGCCAGGTCTCTGAATTCAAGTGCATTCACTCATTCAGAAATGTTATATGCTAATGAAAGATTTTAAACTGACCCTAAGCCTACTCCTTTAAATGAGATGATTGGCAGTTGATGATCTCCCAGGAAATGTAAGCTCCACCCAGCCCTACTTCCTTGTCTGCAAGAATTCCAGACTTAATAAAAAAGGAGATTTCATGGGCTGGAACATTGACTAATGGACACAGCACATTTCAATGCCTGAGTAACTTACCCGAAATGCAGTTCCTTCCTCTATGATTGTTGGTAATTGGGAAAGGCAAATATCAACTGCGAGGTCCCAAGCTTGCCTGGAGAAACAAGTGAGAGACAGGTCATCCTGGACTATGAGTATACAATACTGGGAGAAGTCTGAACTGCTGATTATTAGAGGATGGACAACTTATAGAGATACCAAACAGGCTTAGTTAATATGTAATAGCTCTTCAGTTCTCAGGAGGCCAGTTCGTACTCATGCAAAGCGGTGACAGCAGCCCTTGTCCAGAATCACAACACACCACACAATCTCAGTAAGCATACTACTTCTATATAAAGACTAAATTCCCTCTAATCTAAAAGGCAGGCAGACTTATTTGATGTTCTACTTTTCTGCCCAGGTGTTTATATGGCACAACAGGTGTATTTTTATAAACTGAAAAAACAACAATCCTGGATTGACTGTAAATTGGAAGGAGGAAGTTCTTACATTACAACTCCACTGTTCAGTGAGACCTGTAGTTAGTTGGCACATTTCTAGCACAATTCAAAGGTAAAAAAACATGGAACTCCCACTGACATTAATGGAGTCTGGCATCTTGTTGCTCATGTGCGACACTGTATGACTGCCACTTAGTACTTACAGGGCTTGGCAGACACACAACACTTCATGAAATGTTGATATTAACTATCTACTTAACTAGAAAACGAATCTGTGCCTGCTCTTGTTTTAACTGGAACAGCCACTTTTTAAAGTGAACTTTCATGTTCTCATTATCAAATTCTCATTGGTGTCTTATTAATATCCACCAGCAGGGGACAGCTCCAACATGACCCATAATCCTAAAGCACACACTTCTAAGGTGCTGAGTACATCCTTTCGAAGATTAGCTTCCAGTCTATTAGGCATGCCAATATGCTTCATCAAGAATTACTCCTGTTGACAGACCCTGTGAGTCACAACTCACTAATACACTGACAGGATCATGATAAAGCTTCTCTTCAAAACTCTAGACTTGGAAATTCTGTACTGTTGAAGGGTGGCCTTATCTGCATTAATCCTACTCTGATCTGGGTTTTGCATGGCTACCTTGTTTAAGGAGATTTGTTGTACACATTTGTGCTGGTGATACGTATACAATGAGCCAAGGAAAAACATAGGGAAATAGTTGAAAGATCTAAGGGTATGTCTACACTACGGGATTAATCCGAATTTAGATAATTCGAATTTGGGAAACAGGTTGTATAAATTCGATTGTGCGCGGCCACACTAAGCACATTAATTCGGTTTTTAACCACATTAATTCGGTGGTGTGCGGCCACACTACCCCATTAATTTAAACACAGTAATTCGGTGGTGTGCGACCACACTAACCCTAATTCGAATTAACAAAATCGATTTAGGCGCTACTCCGCTCGTCGAGGTGGAGTACAGAAATCGATTTTAAGTGCCCTTTAATTCGAATTAACTGGCTCTGTAGTGTGGACGGGTGAAGGGTTAATTCGGATTAACGCAGCTAAATCCGAATTAAAGTCGTAGTGTAGACCAGGCCTTAGGGATCAGTCTTGTTAAGTTGTACACTATAACAGAAGTTTTATGGGGGAGGGACTCGGAAATCTACCAGAAGTGACTAATAATCAAGCAACTGCTCAAAAGACATCTAGTGTTTTTTATGGGTACGCAATAGAAGGGGAATTAATGCCCTTGAAATGAGGCAAGTTACTCGGGCAAGAGGTAAGTCAGCACTGGCCAAACTGCCAGTATACCACCCTTGGCAAAGTGCTGATTTCACAAGTTTTTCATATTTTCATAGAATTTAAGGCCAGAAGGGACCACTAGATCATCTACTCTGACCTCCCGCATATCAAAGGTCATTAAAGTTCACTCAGATATCCCTATATTAATCCCAATTACTTTAGTTAGACTAAAACATTTCAGTCCTACAGAGACCACACTGTTGTGTGCCACAGGCAGAGAACAGAAGGGGCCAATGCCTGAAACCCCTGAAATGGCAAGAAATTGATTAGGTGAGACAAACCAAGAGGATCCTAGCAGAGAAAGGCTCCATGCCACAGAGGAAGGTGTAAACCCCCTAAAGTCTTTGCCATTCTAACCTGGGGGAAATTCCCAGGCAACCAGTTTGATCCTGAGAATGTAAGCAAGACACATCAGCCAGATATTTAGGAAAGAGGATTCTCTGTACCACTTCAGAGCACTGATCCATCCCATCTCCAGCTGTGGTCAATCTCTGATGTTTCAGAGTAAGGCACCAACCCAAATACATTTGAAAAATTGTGCCTCAAGGGAAAAATTCCTTCCTGACATCTGCAGGCAACTGGCTGAAGCTCTGAAGCATGGGATTTGATTACAGTTATCTTATTGCAAAGCTTCAAGTCTTACGAGCATGTTAAGGGCAATGTAGGCAGCCATGTTCTTCCAAAGGCCTACGAAGGTCAAGGATGAACAGGAAGATTCACAGATTCCAAGGCTAGCTGCCCCAATGAGCACAGGTCATAAAATTTCTCCCAGCAGCTGGATTAAAGCATATATTTTAGCAAGATTTCTAATCTCATTTTAAAGACTTCAAGGAAAGTCAGGTCAACCAATTCCCCTGGTAAACTGTTCCAATGTTTTATCACCCTCACTGCTAGGAAATTACATCTTATTTCAAGGTTGAATTTGTCTAACTTCAGCTTGCACCCACTGGATCTTGTTACACCTTTAACGGTAAGATTGAAAAGCCCCACCCCCACCCCACTCAATGTTTTTTTCACATATAATTCCTAGACACAGTGATCAAGTCACCTCTTTGTCTTCCCTTCGATAAACTGAATAAATCAAGCTCCTCACACCCCACACTGCAAAAAATAATCTAGCCCCTGGATTATTCTGCTTGATATTCCCCTGTTTATACATCCAAGTATTGCATTAGCCTTTTCACCACAGAATTGCACTGAGAGCTCATGTTGACGTGATTATCTACCTAGGTCACTGCTTTCCAATACACAGTCTCCCATCCTGTAAGTAACCACTTGCATTCTTTGTTCCCAGATGTACTTTCTTGCATATGGCTATATTAACATACATTTTGTTGGATTGTGACCATTGAACCAGGTGATTCAGATCACTCACAGTAACCTGTCCTCCTCATTATTTACTAGACCACCAATAGTTGTGTCATCTACAAACTTTACCAGCAAAGATTTTATATCATTGTCTAGATCGTTGATAATATAAAATAGCATTGGACGAAGAACCAGTTCCTGTGGGACCCTGACAGAAACAGCTCCGCTCATTGCTATCCCCCCATTAACAACTACATTCCGAGATCTGTCAGCAAGACAGTTTTTAATCCATCTAACGTGTGCCCTGTTAATTCCATAGGATTCAAGTTTAATACAAATGTCATGTGGTACTAAGGGCTTGACCACTTGGAGGCAGCGTGTAAATCTACAGCGCACTAAGTCACTGTATGGCCCTGCTACCATGCACTAAAAGTTCGCTGGGAAATAGCAGCTTGTCAAAGCACACCACGGAACTTTTCATGCATGGCAGACTAGTGTGCTGTAAATTTACATTCCAGTTTGCCACGCACTAAGTGTCCGTGTGGACAAGCACTTAATCAAATGCCTTGGAGAAATCTAAGTATACTATGTCAATACCATTGCCTTTATCAACAAGACTTGTAATCTTGTTAAATTAACAGGTCTGTTTGACAAGACCTACCTGCAGTGAAACCATGCTGACTGGCATTCATTGTATTTTTAGCCACTAATTCTTTGTTAAAAGTGTTCCAAATTAATCATTGCATTATTTTACCTGAGATCAACATCAGGTTAGCCAGTCAATAGTTCCTTTGGGCATCCCTTTGATCCTTTTGTAAACAAATGTGCAGACCTCGAATTCTTTGCATTTCCCCAGTACTCCAAGATTTCTTAAAAATTAACATTCGCGGTTGGCTCAGAGAGCTTCTCAGCTAGTTCCTTCAAGACTCTTGGGTTTACGTTACCCGGGGTCTGTTGATTTCAAAAAATGTAATAGTAGCGAATGCTGCCTTGCACCTTCCTTTATTACAGGCGATAAAGTTTCTATTTCATACACAACATCATATGAAATGGATATATCCTCCTCCTTCATTTCAAATACAGAGCAGCGATCTCTAGTGAACATTTACCAGCTCATCTCATGTTTTGTCACATGGGCTGCTATTCTTCTAGGGAAACATTTTCTGAAGCACCCAAGTTCCATTTTTTAAAATGTTAATGGAACTTATGCTCCAAAGTGCCTAAGTCTCTTCTGAAACATGGGATTGAGGCACTTTTGCAATGTTTATCCTCTCACCCTCTTCAAAACTCATTTAAGACATTTCTCAATTTAGCATTTGAACCCAGTCATTTTAAGATGACAGGCTAGGGACTTAAACTGCTGCACCACCACCAAAGAGTGTTTTATACAGTAACTAATTTATTCACTAGACAGAATTGCTCCTCCTTGGCTCATGGGCATAGCATTAACATCAATAGGCTAAGCAATTTTTCTTTGTCAAGGAACATTTGCAAACGTAAGACTAGAGGTGATAATCAATAAACTGGATTTTAGTTATCTATTCTAATAACTTCTTAAATCTTAATAATCCCCCTGCACTACCAAGCAGAGATACTACTGGAAGAGCAATTCACTAGGAGAGTCCATTCCATTAGCCAAGCCACCAGCTGCTTACAATTAGAAAAATCTACACGTTCAGGATGAAGAAAGAATTTTTTAAAAAAAGACCTTTTTCCCATTGATCCAAAACATGTAATTTGTTTCAATAGCCCCAACCCTGCCATCCTCCTTCACTACGTTCACCTCCCACTTGGCAAAATGCTACCAATATAATTAAGAGGTAATGGGGAGATAATCAAAACCACTTCAACGCACAGGCAATAAATGGTTCCCACATGCTCAATAAATGCCCAGGCTGTAGGCAAAATGGTTAGACAGAGCTGCTGAGGGAAATCTTTATTCTGGTTGAGGCAGAAGCAAAGTCAATTATTGTAGTTATTATATATAAGGATTCTTTGACTCCGACCAAAGGATGAGTATTTCTAACTGTAGGGGCTGAAAAGAGTCGGGGAGGCCTCCTTAAGAGAAGAGACTCTCGGCGTATGTCTACACTGCAAGAAAAGACCTGCAGCTGGCCCACAAGGGATTGGGTCTCAGATCCTGGACTCCAGCCTGAGCCCAAACATCTATACTGCCATTTTTAGCCCTGCAGTCCGAGCCCCATGAGCCTGAGCCAGTTGACCCGGGCTCTGAGATTCGGTGCCATGGTTTTTTTTATTGATGTGTAGATGTAGCCTCAGATATTAAGAGAAGCCATACATAGCACCTTTGAGATGAACTATTAAACTCTGGTTTACTAGATGAGGATGAAGAGAGTCAGGGGAGGAGAAGCACAACTGTCTGAAATGTGCTGCTTATAAAGGATACTGCGTAGGTCATCATTCTGCAGAGGCACAGCACAAAGGGCATGTCTAAACTACAGGCCCTACAGTGGCACAGCTATGGTACAGCAGCTGTGCCCGATAGCACTGTAGGGTAGATGCTTCCTACAGGGACAGAAGGGGGATTTCTGTCAATGTAGGTAATCCACCTATCCAAGCAGCAGTAGCTAGTCGATGGGAGAATTCATCCGACGACCCATCCTTGTCTAAGATCAGTTTAACTACGGTGTTCGGGGAGTATGAATTTTTCACACCTTTGAGCACCACAGCCAAGTTGAGCTGAATTTTAAGTGTAGACCAGGCCTTATATACTGAGCGCCTCAAAGTCATTTCAGGTAAGGAGCACTAATACCTCTATAAAATTTGTCCAGAGCAGCCCTGCAGGGTCAGAGCTTGAGAGTTTTAAACATGTTATCAGGAAGAACTATACGGCATTTGAAAAGAGATTTCAGCAGATTAAAGCCAAATCTCTTTTTAGACTTCTAAAAACAGATCATTAAAAATCAATGCAGCCACATCAGCCAATATTCAATCTTCCTGAAAAGTGAAATCGCCAATATCAAATTTCAATATGACTTCGCAGCCTCGAGAGCTACCAATTAACGTGAATTGCTTCATGGACGCACACAATCCAACTACTTACAACACACTTCACCCCCTCCCAAGAACAGTGTCTTTGCTGAAACTTTAAAAAAATACAAAAAATACTGTTCGGACTGAAGCCAGCACTGTATTACTTCCAATTGCCAAAAAGACACCAGCAAGTTATTTTCTAATCTTTTACTTGTGTCTTTGTTTAGAGAATGAACCCACTGTGTAGGTAAAAACATACTTCACTAAAAGGGCATTGGGGAAGTCCAGAAAAAGAACGATAAAAGGACATGGGCGATTAAATGTGGGTGGGGAAACCAGAGAGATTTAGGTTCTACACGGCGGAAAATAAAGACCATTAAGGAGAAGAGGTAATGACTGAAGTTTTCAGATTACCAGGAGGGAAAGCGAAGGCAGGCAATCTGAATTTTTAGATACACTCTCTGAGGCAAATAGAATGGAGCATAAACGCTGCCAAATTAAGTGCAAGAATGTAATAAGGAAAGCCAAAGAGGAGTTTGAAGAACGGCTAGCCAAAAACTCCAAAGGAAATAACAAAATGTTTTTTTGAGTATATCAGAAGCAGGAAGCCTGCTAAACAACCAGTGGGGCCCCTTGATGATCAAGATACAAAAGGAGCACTTAAAGACGATAAAGTCATTGCGGAGAAACTAAATGGATTCTTTGCTTCAGTCTTCACGGCTGAGGATGTTAGGGAGATTCCCAAACCAGAGCCGGCTTTTGTAGGTGACAAATCTGAGGAACTGTCTCAGACTGAAGTGTCACTAGAGGAGGTTTTGGAATTGATAAACTTAACATTAGCAAGTCACCGGGACCAGATGGCATTCACCCAAGAGTTCTGAAAGAACTCAAATGTGAAGTTGCAGAACTATTAACTAAGGTTTGTAACCTGTCCTTTAAATTGGCTTCTGTACCCAATGACTGGAAGTTAGCTAATGTAATGCCAATATTTAAAAAGGGCTCTAGAGGTGATCCTGGCAATTACAGACCGGTAAGTCTAACGTCGGTACCGGGCAAATTAGTCGAAACAATAGTTAAGAATAAAATTGTCAGACACATAGAAAAACATAAACTGTTGAGCAATAGTCAACATGGTTTCTGTAAAGGGAAATCGTGTCTTACTAATCTATTAGAGTTCTTTGAAGGGGTCAACAAACTGTGGACAAGGGGGGATCCAGTGGACATAGTGTACTTAGATTTCCAGAAAGCCTTTGACAAGGTCCCTCACCAAAGGCTAAGTAAATTAAGTTGTCATGGGATAAAAGGGAAGGTCCTTTCAGGGATTGAGAACTGGTTAAAAGACCGGGAACAAAGAGTAGGAATTAATGGTAAATTCTCAGAATGGAGAGGGGTAACTAGTGGTGTTCCCCAAGAGTCAGTCCTCGGACCAATCCTATTCAACTTATTCATAAATGATCTGGAGAAAGGGGTAAACAGTAAGGTGGCAAAGTTTGCAGATGATACCAAACTGCTAAAGATAGTTAAGACCAAAGCAGACTGTGATGAACTTCAAAAAGTCTTCTCTTTGAGGAAAACAGCATGACTCTACATCAAAAAATAAACAAGAAAGGACTCCCTGGATTCTGTTATTAACTCTCCCCTCCCTTGAGGGAAGTGCTCATGTATTTTAACTTTAATTTTGTTTAGAAATGTATTATAACCTTTTAAATAATTTATCCTGATCTCTTCCAACTGCCTTTAGTTTGTGTTTTCTGAGGTGCTCCAAAGTTTGGGCTGTTAAGCGGGGAATGGAAAGCACAGAGCATCTAGCTTTGCTTAAAGACCATTTTATTATGGGAGATAAAATGTTCCATGTTGGAAGCTCACAGTAATACTTTATCAACATAAATAAAACATAGTTACAGAGACCCACCCTCAGTATTTCTTCACCCACATGTACTGTAGTAGTTTGCAGATCATGAAGGCAGAACTTATTACATTTAACTTTAATTTTCTGGGCTGAGTCAGTGTCCCTGATGCTTTTAATCCTCACATCTCATTTTTGGTAAAGAATTACTGATGTCTCTTATGCTTGTGTTCTCTCTGTGTGGAAACTGCTGGTATTAGACTGCATTCCACCACAGGGGGAAAAAAAAGCACTGGGCTCCTTCATTTTGGAAACAAAGTTGATGATTTTCTAGGGAGCTGCTAAAGGCATCTGAGTTTCAGCCATCTGTGCTCTGGGGACTAACACAAATATACTTGATTGAATTCTACATTTCTGACACTGAAACATTTCAGTCTGTACCAACTACATTGAACATGTTATTCCCATGTTTGGTTTTTTTGCAGCTACAACTCAGTAGCATAGAATCATAGAATCACAGAATATCAGGGTTGGAAGGGACCTCAGGTGGTCATCTAGTCCAACCCCCTGCTCAAAGCAGGACCAATCCCAAACTCCCTAAATGGCCCCCTCAAAGATTGAACTCACAACCCTGGGTTTCGCAGGCCAATGCTCAAACCACTGAGCTATCCCCATGTCCCATTTGACTGATTTTTCAAATATCCGTCTGAAGCCAGCAGCTCCACAGTGATCCTGCAGACACACGGAGCCTGCTCTAGGGAAGGCAAGAGGGAAGCACTCAGACCTATGTATTTTAAAAAACATTTAGAGCTATAAAATCTTTGGTAAGTATTTCAATGCTCATGAAAACGAGGGTCTGATAGTGCTAGTTAGAGGCAGAAATGGGCAACTTTCCTCTTGTCAGTCAATGAATCTCAATCCTGACCTCAACTCATGCCCTACTATAGCAACTCTGGACCTTTCCTGATCAAACTAGGTGGGTGCCTTTCTGATAGGTACTAGAGACTCTAACAATGAGGTGGAGACCAAAATCCTCATGTTTCTGATTGAAACAAGAACCCACCCAAGCCTATAAAAGGTTAACACAGAGTAGCCAAATGCTCCCCTAAATCTTTCAGTCATTTTGCTCTTGCTGAGATGTTAAGACTTTTCTGTGTTTCTAAAAGAAGAGTCCTTTTTAAATCCACCAGTGAAGAAAATTGCAGACTTGCACCTTTTTTGCAATACTTCCCACAATGTCCAAAGACTCAAGAATCTCCCTCCTCACCTGTTATTGGGATGTTACATTATGGTTTTCTTTTCAGCTAGAATTTCATGCTTGGTATATTTACTGTAGCAATATTTCTATTATTATTATAAACACATCTCTGCCACAGCATAATAAAGGTGCCTTGTATTTAATACATTACATATTAGGAAAAGTCTGTCAATTTACTTAGTTACCATCATTACAATTTTCTACTGGTGATCACAATGTATAAACTACAATTCATGGACATGGAGACCCACGTGTAGACAGGACAAAAATGTTTCTTCCCCCTTCATACACCACAGACAAATACATCTAGGCTTTGAATTGGACAGTCCCTCAATGAATATTACTATGACTTGTACCACAGTAGTGCCAACAGGACTCACCCAAGATCAGTGTCCCATTGCGCTTGGCATTGTACAAACAGTAAGAGAAAGTCCCTGCCCTGAAGAGCTTAGTTTAAGTAGACAAGAGAGTGGTAATAGAGGCACAGAGAAGTTAAGTCACACATTAAGGGCCACACAGTGGTCAGTGGCAGAGATGGGAGCAGAAGCCAGGTTTCTTGACTATCAAGTTCAGTGCCCTATTGGGTGCATCCTAATACTGGCTGCCCAGTGGACGAAAACTGGCCTCAGAAAACAAGGCTTGCCCTATAGCCCAATCTCCTGGGTAGAAGAAGTGATTTAGAAGTTAGAGAGCAGTGGTCTACAGAATAAATTAAGAGAGCTGATTTAACTGGTCACAGAGAATTTACTTCCAGATGACCAAGACAGAAGAGAGAAACACTCTTATCTGTAGACACTTCTAATGCCATTGGCAGCCTGGTGACTATTTCCAGAAAAGGGTTAATCTATTCAGGATCCTCAAATGATGTGAAAAGTGAGCATGGTCTGGAGAATACCATCAGGCAGAAGCACAGACAAAGATATACACTAAAACAGAGGGCAAAATGGTCTACGTTTAACTTCTAAAAAGGAACAGCCATAATTATTCATGAGATCAAGTGATGCTCAAGTCAAGTGGACAAACATTTCACAGCATATGCACAGTCCTGCGGTGCGCTTGTAGCTGAGCAGGACACCGTCATGATATTTTGTCAACTGCTTTGTGGTTTTCTATCAGTGATGTAACTGCAGCAGAAACAACAAGGCACTGGACCCAGCTCTATAACGCTAATTGGAAAGAGAAAAGGGGGAAACTTGAGCACCGAACTCTGGTTTTTGTAGCCCATTTGTGTTAAAACCGGGAACCTGAAGGAATTACAAGAAGCAGGAGATGCTTTCTGTTCTTTCCACTCTTACACTGACAGTGAGGATGTTTCCAGTAACAGAAACAGAGTCGCAAGGTGTGGTGCAGGGCATCTTTACTGTACAATTGACCAGTGTTTCCCAGAAAGCAGGGAGGAGCGAACAGCATGTGCGAAGTTCAGAATCCATTCAGTATATTTTACTATAATCAGTGAATCACTAAAATTACTTATGTTTTCTGTATGGAAGACAGCCCCAGAGAACATCCTAAGGATCTCAGCGAGTACACAAGGAGAGGAGAGGGTGTGGAGAAAGGGAAGAAAGTATCTGTGACTCAATATTACTCAGGCAGTGCCAAAGCAGACTCCTTTTTACAGCTTGCTTGTGTATCCTGTATCTCCCTATGCACTACTAACAAACAGAAGAAAATTTGATTGTGTTTTACATATAATTGCTATTTCATACTTCCCCAATTAGATTGTTTCATCATGTTTCTTCACATCTGAAATGCAAGGTACATTATAATGCACTTCAGTAGAGCTGGCAGTATTATAAGAATGTAAGTTTTAACAGACAGTTTTCTAAGCAGTGAAGGCATATGGTAAAACTATTGCTTCCGCAGCCAGCTAAGTAGTGGGATGAACAGAGTTTGGCATGGATTCCATCTTTATCCAGTGACTGGGTATACAACAAAATGCAGCACAAGCGGTGTCTATGGCGAGGAGGGAGTGGGCCAATCACCCATAATTTCTGAGTGTGGAAGGATGCAGATTAGGTGGGGAGATCAGCATCTCGAGGAAGGATCTGAACTACTCTGAAATAGGTGGGGAAGCTAACCAGCACAATACCATGAAGGCTTTAAACTATGAAATCAAGTGTAAGGGGGTAGAGACACACAATACCTGCTTGCCTCAGCATGGATGTGTGGGAATAGCAGAAAGGCCCCATCACAACACTCCCGTGACAACCAACATAACAAGCAAAATAACTAGTACTGAGGGCTGGGGGAAGCAGAAAACCTTTAAGTCAGGTCCTTGAGGAACACAGATTGATGGGTTGTAGGACTAAGTGTCTGAGCTCATCATCCATTTACATATTATAGCAGATCCTAGGGGTTTCTTGTTGACCTCGTGCAGATCAAATCGCTATGGATGACAGCACAGCCAGTACCCACATTCATAAGCATTCAAATTCTGATCTGCCAGGTGCAAAAATCTGTGAGAAGCTCACAGCAGAATGACAACCAGTGTACTCAGCAGTGCACATTTGCTTTCTGTCATCCAATCAGTCTCTATCACCCAGCAATGTAAATTCTGGTTCTTTCCTCCACCACATTTTCTGGGTTAAATTTCCAACGGCTCCAATGATCTGCTTTAATAAAAAAAAAGAAAAAAAGATGAAAGGCTTCAGAATACAGCTCTGTGTGAGGCCTAGGGAGACTTGACTATCGAGTGAGTTACAGCACGTGACCGGGAGTCAGGACCGTGTTCCTTTCGTCCATGCCCTGCAGCTGATGTGCTGTGTGATGAAGTCAGTCACTTCGCTGAGCCTCTGGACCTTCCCTAGTTTACAGGTGGGCTGTAAGGCTTAAAGTCTGTGATGTGCCAAGAGAGCTGAGGAGAAAAGGTGCTATACATGGGCACAGGGTTATTTTTTTTTATAAAATCTTTAACTAGACATTAAACTAGAGTTTCTCAAACTGTTACGTTGCTGGGCCTCTTCTGACAAATAAGAAAGTCTCCCCTGACCTGAATTTTATTTTAAATACTACCTTTTTGGAAGAGTATTGAAAATATGCATCAAGGAGCTGTCTGTTCATTTCTCCCTTCCTGGGTTGCCACCATCTGGGAGTCAGTAGAAGCAGACATGATGAATGTTTTCCTAAGGAAGCTCTGCTTTTGCTAAATACTAAGTAAAAATGAAAACAATAATAATAGCTCTTACTTAGCACTTTTCATCCACAGATCTCAAAGCACTTTACAAAGGTCAATATCATTATCCCCATTTTACAGATGGGGAAACTGAGGCACAGAAAGTGTGACTTGCCCATGGTCATCCAGTAGGTCAGTGGAAGAGCCAGAAATAGAACATAGATCTCCTGAGTTCCAGTCCAGCGCTCTATCCACTAGGCCACATTGCCTCACAGAAGGACTCCAGCAAGAAGCCAGAAGGAGCTCAGATAGCTGATAATGAGCATGGTATAAGTATCTAGAAAGATTTGTTTGTATATCTCTGCCCATATAAAAATCCTGCAAAACCTGTAGCCATATATGCATTGTCCTTCTCAGGAGGTTTCCAGGCTCTGCCTTACCTTTCAGGTGAGGCAACTATTGGATACAGTCATACATGAACGCTCACTCATTGTTTCGTATGCTACGTGTTCTATCCTTTTTGTGCATACAAACAACCTGTTTGCTTTTACACCACACTGACAAGCCAACTTCATTGTGCTATGTGCATGACAAATCTTTTTCCTCAAAAGTTCCTCCAATTTAGAAGCACATATGAGCATCTTTGGCTATAGGTGCCAATCTGCATTTTTCCTAGTCCTTCCATGTTTTTTTATTAATTAAAGCAATTTTTTGTTATCAGTAAACTTCTAATCACTGTCTACTTCTTCCTCCAAATGATTAATGAATGTATTTAACAATGATCCCAATATTAAACTATTAACTTCTCTCCATCTTAAGAAAAGACATGTAATATGACTTCTGCCACCTCAACCAGTTTTTCCATGACCCTACTCAAACTTTGTTTTCCCCTGTAGTCTGATGGAGGGACTTTATCAAAAGCTTTCTGACTATCCAAGTAAATTAAGCCTATTCAATTACATGTAGCAATTACTTTATTAACTTTTCGGAGATTACAGAGGCATCATTTTCTCTTACAGAAATTGTGTTGGCTAAGTGTAACCTGATGGGGTCAAGCTAAGTTTTGTACAATTCTAGCCTTAATTAGGCAGGACTAAGAATTATAAGGAGGGCCTTTGTATTCACTCAGCATTTGTTTATTAGTCAGGAATGCATTTAAAAGGCTTTCCATAATGTGAGTCATTTGCATTTCCATTAATCATCTAAAAAGAAGCAGAGTGCCAGGAAATGAACTCTGGAACAAACCCCACCTCCTTTTACTTTCTATTGTGAAAGTTAAAAGAATTCTTGCCTTAGCCCCAACTATCCCAGTTCTCCCCATTACAATCACAGCTTTATGCCAGCAAAACAGAAAGGTAGCTGATGCTCCATTGTTTCTCTATTTGGGCTGAAGTGTTACTTAGCTGAAGTGGAGCTTTTGTATCAGGGAATTATATCAGAATTATATTAATGGGGTACCGTACACACAGGGAAGCAATACATTTGGAGATAGGTATTAAGTTGCCACATGCGCTTCCATTTCTGATCCACTGATTTAATCAGGAAAGTGCTGCAGATATTCAGGTGGTAACAACCTTGTATGACAGCAGCTCTTGAAATCTCCCCAAGGCATCTGTACAAAGCCTTTAAAGCAAGAGGTACCCTGCTAGCAGCGACTTACCACATTGCATGCATATAGGTTGGAGGTAGACGTGGGCTGCTGACAGGGGTACAGTTGTAAGACCTCATAATCCTTTCTGCTAACAGGAAGTTACGAAATAAGCTAGCCACCAGCAGATCCTGCCTGAAGAGCTTCTGGAAGAGATCTGCAGAGAGATAATGTGTGTGTGACACAGGTACCTTCAGTGATCTGTAAGAAGCATTTTGTACCAGCAGATACATACACACACACACACACGCACAAGAGAGCTGATCAATGAATACTTTCCTCCAACAAAACAAAAACAAAAGCCCAGAAAAGCAAAAGCCCAAGACCTCCAGAAATAGTTTTGCTGTCACTTTACACCCACAGAAGGATTAATGGGCACTGAGTTTGCCTGACAAGTGTGACAATACCATCTCTACTGAGAAGTCACACTTAGAGCTGGACAAAGTTTTTTGACTAGTTTCTTCACTGAAAAATGCAGTTTTGGTCGACCAAAACTATTTGTGAATTTGAAATGAATTCGCTGAATAGTTTCAGCCAGAAAAAAAAAATTCAGGCTAGATTCACAAAACAAAGGAATGGGAGGTGATGGTGGGAGAGCCCACCTTATAACTTTTGGCCCAGTGGTTAAAGGATTCACCTGGGATGTGGAAGACCCAGGTTTGAATTCCAGTTCTGGGGCAAGGTCATGAACTCAGGCCCTACCCCAATTGAGTGCACTAGCCACCACCAGGTCTCTCTCAATCTCTCCTGTTGAAGCTAATCCACTTAGTATAAATATTCACTGGAGCAGGGATTTGAAGCCAGGTCTCCTCATCCCAGGAGCGTGCCCTAACCACGAGGCTACAGAGTCAATCTCATGCTCTTTCTTTGGCCCAATGACCATTTACGTATTTTATGCAAAGCACAATAGTTTCAACAAGAGAGATGCAGAGACACCCCCTCAGAATACCCTATACCTTGGTGGTTAGGGCCCTTGCCTGGGAGGTGAGAGACCGAAGTTAAAGTGAATCTAGCCCTTTACAAATGCCCAGAAACAAAACATTTCAGGTTGAATTATATATTTTCTTTGACCCAAAAGTGACTTTTTTCATTCGCTTTTTTTTGGGGGGGCATTTTCTAATTCAGTTTGACCAGGACTGAATTTATTCCCCAATTTTTCAGAATGGCCAGCAAATGAAAATCAATTATTCACCCAGCTCTACACCCACTCTTCCCTCTCTCCACTTAGAAAATGAATACTTTCTGCCTTTCTGTTGTTTTTCCCTTTCCCAGGCATGGACTCTTTCTTCTGGTGTCTCACCTCAGCCCATGTTTTCTCCACCTCTTTTATCATCAGACTCTCTCTTCTTCCTTGTTTTATTAACCCCCTTATCTAACTTCCCTACCCCTCTACTCTGAGCAGCCAGCACTTGTTCCTGGTGAAAACGTGGACTGTTAACTGCCAGACAGCCCTACCTCGTGGCAGGACGTTCCATGCAATGGTGTCTGTGATTGCTGTAAAGATCCAATTCAACTCTCCCAGAGGCGTTCTCCTGTCATTCAGTCTGCCAGGAATCCTACAAAAGAGACATTTTTATTAAGTATGTTACTATTTAAATAAATAAATAAATAAATATGAATTTAAATATATATATGCATGCACTTAGGCCATGCCCAAGGCCACAGGTGTCACTGTACTGTTGCTTTAATTTTATTAAGAGAAGTTGCTTTCTTCCTCCACGAGCGCCGCCTCGATTTCCTTGTTTCAGTAGGAACTTCTTCCACGTATCAGTTTACCTCATATTTTGTTCCCTACTCCAGTTTGCTGCTTTTCGCCTTTCCATCACCTGAACTATACGAATTAATGTAGGACTTAAATGACTGAGATTCTGAACTCCTGTAACAACAGCTATGCCTTATACAGCACTAAGGGAATTTGCTAACAAACTTGCCATGTCACTGAATAATGGGGGGGAGGATGAGACAATTGGGGAGGTACTGGAAATTGGAGGTAAGCAAAATGCAGTACTGATGTTCAAAGAAAGGAAAGAAAAATGATCCCAAATATTACCATCCTGTAAATCTAACTCCTTTCCCTAGCAAAATGATGGAACAAATATGAAGAGGATAATGGAATCATAAGCCAAATGGGCTTATCAAGAATATTGCTGGACAAATTTCATTCTATCATAAAAAGCAGTAATATCTGAATTATCTCAGGAATTGAGATTTTGGATGGAGGACCACGATCAAGAGATGATAAACCATGAGATGAGGTGAGGGAAATGTATCTTGAGGGGCACTGCAGGGAGAGGTGCTGTTAGGAACTCCAGAAAGTTTGTTCTTCAGATCACATCTGTTGTCTGGCTTCATTTTATTCACCAACCAATACTTCTGTTGAAGTATTTAATAAAAAATATGATTAATAATAAAAACTTTGAGCTCATGTTCCAAATAGCCTCTGGATAAGAACTGCTCAGCGTCCACTGGCACAGAATGATGTTCAGTCAGAAAACACAACTTTCCAGGCAGTGACAATCATAATAAAGAGCACATTGGGTTGGAAAATGTGGCCCTACTCTTAAAGGTTTATGAGGGTAACAGACTTACTTCACAACTCCCTGCTGTTGTAAATGAACTAGAAAGATATTGTCTATCCATGACGTAGTAAGACCTAGTGAGATTCTCCTCATTATTCAAGCCACACAACAATTTAAGCACATTGGAGTATGCGTGCCTCTTCTACGGAGGTCATTAATGTTCATTTATGAGGGGCACATTTTGCTGTTTCTTACAAGTATACCACATTTTTCCTCCCACTAAGTTCTTTGAAAATTTGCCTCGTGAATATGATGCACATCTGTCTATATATTTCTTATGATCCGTCGCTATAGCCTTCAGGTGCCACCATAACAACTATCTGAAAAATACGTCAGGTAAATATTTAAACTCACTAGGTGGCTTCTTATTCCAACAGAAGGTGTTTCTCTAAGCCAAAGGCTTTCTGATGAACAGGTCAGCATTCCTGGAAAGCAATAATGGTACCCACTGGACCATCAAGATCTGCACTACTGTGCACAATTTTAATACATGTATCGCACAAGGAATCGAGTGTGAAAGAGACATTCTCTTCATCACTCTCAGTTACAGAGCAGGAAGAGATTTTCAAATAGTTTTCATCTGAAAAACTTCTCCCTCTCAAGATTTTATAGACTCATAGACTCATAGACTTTAAGGTCAGAAGGGACCAATATGGTCATCTAGTCTGACCTCCCGCATGATGCAGGCCACAAAAGCTGACCTCCCTACTTTCCCTTAACTCTGCTGTTGAAGTCTCCAGATCGTGATCTAAAGACTTCAAGTTGCAGAGAATCTTCCAGCTTGCGACCCCTGCCCTATGCTGCGAAGGAAGGCGAAAAACCTCCAGGGCCACTGCCAATCTACCCTGAAATTTTCAGACGCAGTCACCTTGAGAAGCTCCTTCTAGCCAATAAACCATCATCAAACTGCTGCTGAAAGCATGCATTTTGGAGCCCTAGAGTAACACAGAAAACCACACCACAAGCTGAGGCAATAACTTTTACCGCCACTTTGGCTGCATTTGAGCTCTGCGGTCTTTCAGGAGTCATTCTGTCTGTTCCACTTAAGCCAAATCCAGACGTTTAGGGTACAGATTATCTCAAGGTGCAATGCACAGCCACCTGAATCCTCCTAGCTGTAACTTTCAAAGTAAAATATTCAATATAAAAATCTTCTGTCCATGATGTTTAATATTCTTTGAAGAGAACAAAGTCCCTTTCACTAAAGGGTCAGGGGCATTGCTAATATAATATGGCGGGAGATGATCAAACAGCAGCTATTACCCCTGCAGCTGCGAGCTGTTCTCTGGCCTATGTGGGTTGGTGGCATCAGTCCACTTGGTTAACATTCACATCCTCCGGTTCTCCAGCTTTGGGATATGAAGTTCAGTCTCATCTCCATGAACAGGATGATCTTGTCAGCAATACACACAGGGAGTCTACATCACAGTGTCACATTAAAAATGCTGAGGAACCAAATTTTCAACTTTATTTTATTTTTGAAAGGAGAAAAAAGAACACTGAACGACTCCTAGCATGGTAGCCTTCCAAACAGTGATCTATTGCCGACACTTCTCCTGTCTTGGGAGACTCAGGGAAACTGCAATACCAGGGATTCTCAAAGTTCAGTGTTTGGGGTGTAAGAAATCAATTCAAATCTCTGCAAATACTGAAATATTTACACACTGACTCTCTCTCAAGCAAGTAAATCTTAGCGCAGGTTAAATTTAGTAATTGACAAAGCAGCCCATGATTCCAAAGTTAGTTTGCAGGAGATTGTAGCACATGGAATGTGTATTCTACAAATGCAATGCTGAATTTAGTGTACATTCTTTTTTAAGTCTGTTCCCCCAGAGGTAGAGTTTAGTGGTATGGAACCAAAGTACAGCTATAATAGGGGTGAGAGAAAATTTTAAACTTTGCATTTGCTACAGTGGAGCCCACGGTTCTAGCTATACTTAATATTCCTTCCCTCCTCAGTGAGTTGACAGGACACTGCTTCCAAAAACACCTTTTTGTCTAGATGGGGACCAGCAGCAAATAGGAGCTTCAAGAAAACTAAAATGATTTGTTACCCTTTACCTCAACCCAAGCCACTGGCACCAATGTCCAGGTTTTCTAAGTTTAGGAACTAGTAGCTCTGCTGCTGAAATTTGCAGATGACACAAAGATTGGTGGAGTGGTAAACAATGAGGATAGGGCAATCATTCAGAACAAACCTGGATTGCCTGGTAAGCTGGGACCATTAAAAAAATGTGTTGCCGAATGCAAAATCATACACTTAGGACGAAAGAATGCAGGCCATAGCTACAGAATGGGGAACCATATCCTGGAAATCACTAACTCTGAACAAGATTAAGAGCTCACAGTGGACAAACAACTGATGCAGTGGCAAAGAGGACTAATGTGATTCTTGGATATATAAAGAGGGGAGTAGTGAAGAGTAGGGAGGTCATTTTGCCTCTGTCTATGGCATTGGTGAGACCAGGACTGGAATACTGTGTCCAGTTCTGCTGTGAAGATTTTAAAAAGGATGTCGAAAAGTTGGAAAGGATGCCCAGAAAAATCACAATTTAAGTGATTAAAGGGCTGGAAAAAATCTCTCACAGTGAGAGTCTTAAAGAGCTCAATCTGTTTAGTTTATCCAAAAAAGAAAAAGTAGCCTGAATGCTGCGTACAAATACCTTCAAAAGGAGAAAATATTGGGTACTGAACAGCTCTTTAATCTAGCTCAGAAAGGGATAACAAGAATCAATGGTTGAAAGTTAAAGCCAGAGAAATTCAAATTAGTAATACATTTTTTAAGCTTTGAGGATGATTAACTACCAGGGAAGTAGGGAATTTTCGATTTCTTCATGTCTTCAAATCAAGACTGGGTACTGATCGAGATGCAGGTTTCAATCGGAAAGCTTTCTCAGTGAGCCAGATGCAGCTGCTCACTGCTGGATACCAGTCAATGAAAACTGGCCCAGTGTGGGATAGCGCTGCCCCAGTGGGTGTTTTACGTTTAGAGGAAAGGGAGCGTTCAGGCCTTCTCCCCACAACAACAAACAGAATCTCACCATTTCCAGACTCAGCCCTTGGACAACATGACCTCCTGTTGCAGAGTTACCCAAACTTATCCCATCCATGGACTGAACTGACAAGACGCCAAGAGTTTGAGAGCTGCACTTAAAGTGCAGAATACACTGCAGCCACTCATCTTTAATATGGAAGTGTGGCCTACAGAAAGCACAGGTTCCCGCATACAAAGCTCCACGTGCGATCCGAATGACCAGACCACAATGCATGCTACTTAGGACCCAAGTCTCCACAGGCTGTACTTCTGGGTTAGAGAGGAGTGGGATTGGGCTGTTATTGGATCCACCCATTGTTCCTCCTCATCAAAACACAAAGCCATTCATACCCAATTCCCAACTCTCCCATTAGTGCTCAAACCCTGGCTCAGAGCTAACACAATCTGACACTCTCCCAGCTAAGCTCCTCTCTGTTAAGAAAAAAGAACAGGAGTACTTGTGGCACCTTAGAGACTAACAAATTTATTAGAGCATAAGCTTTCGTGGGCTACACCCCATTTCACGGCTGCTTCTCTGTTAAGAAAGTATCAACAGCTATGATAAGCAGACTTCAAAAATGTGCAACCAGCCCAGTAAGATGTGTGAATGGTGAGGTAACAGTCTAGCTTTACTTCATTAAAGTAAAATGTGCCACAATGTATCTTTCTGGCATGTAATAAAAAGGCAGATGGAGGAAAACCTTGGCGCTTTTCGGCTTAAAGTGATACAGCCAAGTGCTTTCCTTTTCTATATAAATCTCTGTATAGACAGTATCATACTATTACAGCACAGTAATCACTGAAACCACCCCTGGAAGGGATCAATTAGACATCACACACAGATACTCTTTAGTCTTTAACATTTTTTTAATCTCAGTTGTTTGTAAAACTATCTTAAAAGCTTTAAAACAAATGTTTTATCCCTAGCAATTACGTCCTGCCATTTAGCAAACAATAATGTTCCTCCTATTTTGTGTAAGGAATATTTTTTGCCACGTTACAGACAAGACATTCTAAACCCAAATGAATATTCAATCCAAGCAAATACAATATTCCAGAGGTGACCAAATTTACTGACCCTCCAAGATTATATGATAATCTTCAGAAGTTTGAGAGCCACAAGACATGCACAACCTTTACATATGCATTTTAAAAAATATTAACATCCTAATTACTGTATTTTGGCTAATTACTGCTAGAGCTAGAGGCCTTGTGGGTCTCCATCCTGGTCATAAGTCTTTGGAAATCTGGTTGATATGCTGTCAAGGCAGTACAGAGGACCTTGGTCAGATGTTGATTTGTAAGGACTGCATAATGTTTCAATTTTACAAACTTCATCACAGAGTAAAGCAATTCACACAGTATGTTGTGCCAAAATTGAAATGAGTCGCACACTAGTCTTCTTGGGTATGTCTTCACTACCCACCGGATCGGTGGGCAGCGATCGATCCAGTGGGGGTCGATTTATCGCATCTAGTCTAGACGTGATAAATTGACCCCCGAGCGCTCTCCCGTCGACTCCTGTACTCCAGCTCGGCGAGAGGCGCAGGCAGAGTCGACGGGGGAGCGGCAGCAGTCAACTCACTGAAGTGAAGACACCACGGTAAGTCGATCTAAGTACGTCGACTTCAGCTACATTATTCACATAGCTGAAGTTGCATAATTTAGATCGATCCCCCCCCCCCAGTGTAGACCAGGCCCTTGAGTTGAGAATACTTCATTCCTGGAACTTGCTTTCAGAACTCAATTATAGACTGTGATTTATGCATCATCTTTAGAACCTGATCTTCCTAGAGTTCTAATAGTTCCATTTCTACAGTAGATGTTTCTGTAACCACGGTTTTGGGAATTGAACAGCCGTCATTGATCACATCAAGCATGAATGGGTTTACAAGAAAGGCGAAGCAGGATCTCAGCTTCTGTAAGTTTTCAAACCTGGCCTGAAAGTCATCAAGCAGTCCTTGTAATTTACCTCTGTATTCCTCAAGTTTGTGATCTTCTACTTTGATTTCAGGGAATGTGTTTATCCTACTCTTGAGATGGGGAAAGTGGTTGAAGTCTCTTGACACTATGTCTCTTTGCAGAAGCTTTAACTTACTCTGGAAGCTGAAGACTGTGAGTGAGGTCAGAAATAATCTTATCCTTCCCTTGGAATGCCAAGTTGAGAGTTTGTAGATGCTACATAATATCAGTGAAAAACATTGCATCCATTGCTCATCTTTCAGTTGTAGATAGGACTTCTCCTTTTCTTCAAGGAAAGCACTGATAGGCTCCACAAACCTATTTAAGACATTTGTGGTTGATAATCACCTCACAATACAGTAGAAAGAGACGTTAGGTTTGTCTTCAAGATCCATCAATTCAATGAAATTTTTGTACTCTCGATGAGTCTTCTCATTTGAATGAATTAAATTTACAATTTCTAGGACTATTTTCATAACATTTTCATACTTGAAGCATCTGCCTGTGAGATGGTCATGATGGATGATGCAATGAGCAGGGAGAAACTCTGGAAATTTGGGATCGCTTTTCAAGAGTCTGATAAGGCCTACTTTTCCCCCCACCATTGCAGGTGCTCCATCCATTGTAACACTGACAAGTTTATCCAGTGGTACAACAGCATTTGTCAATGCTTTGTCAAGTGTGTTCTTTATGTCAACATCACAGGTTGTTTCTTTCAGCGCCACTAAGTCCAACATTTTTTCTTTCACAATTACATACGCAGAAATATAACAAACAAATCGCTAATTGTGGTTTATCTTGAACATCTGTGGATTCATCGATAGCTAGGTTGAATGCTAGAGAATTCTTTAGATTGTTTTGCATCTTGCTTGCAACATCGGCACTGATCTGGGAGATCTGCCTCTCCGTAGTGTGGCACGAAATTGGAATTTGCTGTATTAGTCGCTGAAATTGTGTGGTGCTTGGATCTAAAATTGCAACCAACTTCTGCAATATTCTTCCTAACAAATTCTCCATCACAATATTGAGATTTAGCACAAGCAATATTCCATGCCATAACAAAACTAGCTTCTGTTGTTGGGTTAGCTTCCTTACTGAACGCAGAAAGTAGTGTCTGTTGACTGTTGAGGCATAATTTTAATGTGGGTAGCTTGTTTTTCCTTAATTCTGATCCAGGAGGGTACTTAAACAAGAAATTATTGTGATTTATTTTGTAGTCATGTTTCAAGTTGTTCACTTTGTAGCGAGAGAGCTATGCATTGCAAATTAGGCACAGGGGTTTGCCACTTTTGCTAGTGAATGCAAAATCTTCCTCCCATTCTGGCTGAAAATTTTGGTTTTCTTCTTCATACTTGCATTTCTTACAGTTTGAACATGTCATTGTCATCTACAAAATTAATGTAAGGTTAACACTTAAATCTAAAACTATTCAAATGCGATTTATGGACAGTAAACACAGCCTGTAGTGTGCAGCATGCAGGGAGATCAGAGCACATGAGGTCTGTACAGCACTACAGTGATGCGATTTCCTGAGCATGTGCAGCTGAAGCCGGAACCTAGGTGTCACCTGCAGGGCTGAAGCCCCCAGCACCAGCTCGCCTCTTCCTACGGGGCTGAAGCCGCAAGCAGCGGAGCCCCTCCTCCTGCGAGACTGAAGCCGCGATCGCTGGCTCACCCCGCTGCAGTGAAACCCTGAGCCTCCGCCCCCCCTCCCCACGAGGCTGAAGCCACTGTGGGGTGAAGCCGCCCATCCCCCCACGGGGTGAAGCCCCGAGCTCTGCGAGCTGCAGCTGACCTGTCAAAGAGCCACATGCTGGTTGCACTTTGGCCACACCTGCAATATTCAATGTTAATTTTCCATTGAAATAATGATAATAGTTTAATTGGATTGCAGTGTTAGACTCATCTAAAATATTTAGCAAAATTTCACAGTGCAGCTATCTAGGTATTTATTTATATGCGCTAATCAGAGAATTGTTTTACCTTACCTTTTCTGTATGTCAAGAATATTAATAATTTTCATAATCTTATTCTTTATTTTTATATTTAGCAAAAAATCTCGATAGGCCCACCAAGAAGTGCACATGCTTAATCTAAGCAATTGTGTCATTGGTTACTGGAACCTTTGAAAACCTTCTCTTATCCTCTCTCTCTCCTGTATGTCACACCTAAAATTTAGACCCTGATCCTACCAACACAAACATGTTTAACTTTAAGCCTTGACTTCAGTGAGACAACTTATCTGCTTAAAATTAAGCATTTGCAGGTTTAGGGCCTTAGATTGTAAACTCTTTGCGGCAGGGACAATATCCTTCTACTTATTCTGTGAAAATCTAGGGGGCTATAAAATAACTCAAGACAATATCAATCCCATTGAGCCTAGTCTCAAAATAAAAAAACACCACCCAAAACCAGAGAGGAGTCACAAGTCCAGAAAAAACACCCAACATAATAGACAATCAAAAGCAGAACAGAAGCCAGCAATAACCCACCCCATCCTGCTACCATTCAAGTGTCTTCAGATTACTCTTCGGTATGTTTTTCTATAATAAAATGAATAATTCCTACATGGTTCACAATCTGTCATTTTAACAAACAAAAACCACTAAGCTCTCTCTCACTCCTTGAGTTTAGGAACTACATTACTTTTCCAACTCTGCATGATCAGTCTCAATACCTCTCAAAGATTATACATATATCCTTTAGCATGAAGAAAATCATCCCGGCAAAGTTAGCATCCCAAATTGGGCAAACTATCGTCACAGATTCCCCTCATCCACCCCAATCACACTTCTGTAACATTCGTTCAGACTTTAAAAGTCTGGAGACAAAACTAAATGATGCAGGTGAATTTATCATTTGCCTGTTACCAGCCATCTTCAGATCATCCACAAAAACATGTGGGAAGGGATCCACAATGTCCAGTGCAGGATTCAGAAGGAGTCTGTCTTCCCTTGTTGTAACTCAGTATTTCTCAAGCTGCTTGAAATTCAAAACTTTTTAAAAAATCTTGGGTTGGTTTGGAATGAGAGGAAAAATATACATCTCTAGAAATTGTGTTTGTTAACTGCTGCCACAGAGGGAACACAAGGGCACATAACTTCTTCAGTGAAGGTTCCATAGAAATAGACACTTACATTCCAGACAGTTCTCAACAATAAAATAGTGAAGTTATATTAGTATAGCTGGAATCCAAAAGCATTCCTTGTTCAGGCTTTTTGGTAGGGCAAATATTGATCCTAAGCTACTTGTCTGTCCCTTTAACTTAATTTTCAAAGCAAGTAGAAAGAACTCACATCAGAGCAGAATTCAGAATACCAAATTTCGGTCCACATGGGAGAGGCAGAGAGATTTCCAAGAACAATTTCACACTTAATTCTCTTTATTAAATGTGAGATGCACAGAGATGTGTATTTTGGCTGGTGCTCTTAGCTGTGAATGACAGGCTGAAATAGGAAGCTGCTGCCTGCAGCCATTCCCTAGAAGCAACCTCAGACTTGAATAATCCAAGCTATTCTCTGGAGAAACAGTATGGGGTTTTACACTTTTTCACTAAAAGGCTTGGCACTGAAAACAATTGCTCGTTAGTAGGGCATATATTGTACTGTGGACATGTTTGCTTTTTAAAAAACAATTTCTGTGATAAGAGTAGGTGTTAGTCCTGAACCTTTACAATGTTAGAAACCTTTGTAAGACTATAACCTTTGTAAGGTATTGTGCAAAAGAATGTCTGCCTGTGAAGGGCAGTGCACACTAATGACCAGTGCATGGGATGGTAGTCAAAAATTATCTGGCCCTACTCCCTGTTCTGACACCCTATGTTACCTTGGGTAAATTGTCTCTCCATGTGCCTCAGCTTCCCCATGCATAAAATGGGGAGAAAACTTTTGCCTCCCCTCTCCCAGTGTTGTGAAAATTCATTAAGGTCTGCCAGTGCTTTGGAGATGCATGTGCTAGATAAATGTTATGTATTATTATTGGGTGAGAAGGTGAACAGGAGGAAGCAGGGCCGGCTCCAGCTTTTTTGTCGCCCCAAGCAGTGGGGGGGGGAGGGGAGAGAAAACCCGATTGAGCTGCCACTGAAGAGGAAGAGAGGGAGTGAAGGACCCGCCGCCGAAGTGCCGCCACCGCAGACCCGGACGTGCCACCCCGATAATGGACGGAGTGTCGCCCCTTTCTATTGGCCGCCCCAGGCACCTGCTTCCTTTGCTGGTGCCTGGAGCCGGCCCTGGGAGGAAGGCAGGTACATAAGTGCTTAGGCAGTACTCTGAATAATGTCTGTCTGCACACATACCAGGGCCTATAGATTTTAAATTGCAGCTATCAAGCATACATTAGAAGGTATTTGACTGCACTGTTATTCTGCATGTTACACAGAGACTCAATTAAGTTTGGAAAAATTAGCAGGATAAATCTTTGCATTAAAAAAATCCAGCAATTCTTCTGTTCCTAGATGAGACGTCCTGATCTCCTGTCCTGTGACAGCAGTAAAGATTAAACTGCTTGTGTTGCCTGGATGACAGGCTGAATGATCTGGGGAAAGGGCTTTTATCTGAATACGATCTGATAACAGTCAATCTCATCTTTGCCTGGGAATCAAATTTTAACGTCAGAGGGGGACTGGAGGAGCAATTCTCAACTCTCAGATGCTTAAACAAAGATCAATTCAATAATAGGGATAATTAATCAGCCAAAAATTGAATACGTCCATCACCAACCTTAGAAACCCAATCAACCTGCACTGAAATTCAGCAGTATCAGCCTGTACCCATTACTTATGGGAGCTGCTGCCTAATGCTACAGAAAAAAATATGGAATAAAAGGTTGGAGGAAAAGTAAAGCATTGCTTATTTCCTTTCTCACAGTTTTATGATAAAATAAAAACTGATTGCTTACATTAAATAGTCTCATTTCCATCCCCCTTCAGAAAATGGAGTTAGCTTTCTTTTTGTTTATTTTTGCAGAGTTCCACTGAATACGCAGATTTTCCTTGGACTTGAGTATCTTAATTGTTTTTCAGATGAAGCAAATTGCAGAGATTCTCAGTGTATTTGCTTGCACGCTGTGGGACAAGGCCTTTCAAGGCAGTCCTCTGATCATATTATTATACAGGTCTGTCACATCTTACGCGCATTTAACATGCGCAATTTCAACTTTACGCGGTCGGAAAAAACAAAAACAAAAAGAGAAAAACAACAGTTTTAATGCTATACCTGTAGTGCGGGTGATTTCGCCCGCCTTTGAACTCAATGGGGTTTTGGCTATACGCGGTTTTCGCTTTACGCACTAACCGCAGAACGGAACCCCCGCGTAAGATGAGACAGACCTGTAAATGCTTTTTACCTTTTTGGGTATGTGGCCACTAAAATAAACAAACATGGAACGAGCAGAAGGCAGCAAAGCTCCACAAAGAGTTTGTCTCATGTGGGATTTTGCTGCCTTCCTGGTTTCACTTCTCCTGATGTCTTTCATATTATGTTTTGACAATCATTGGAGAGCCCTGGACATCAAGGACCAAGCAGACTTCATTTCTAAATCTAGAAAGAAAGAAAGAAAGAAAGAAAGAAAGAAAGAAAGAAAGAAAGAAAGAAAGAAAGAAAGAAAGAAAGAGGGAGGGAGGCCACACTGCCTCAGCTCTTGGCTGTGATGTAACATATCGACAGTATCCATTGCTTCTTCCATCAACTATTCCCAACAGTCACCTTTACAAAGCCCTAAATCACTGCAGTATATTGTGAAAAGTGCGGACCATGAAATGTCAAGGTCACTGAACTTGTGCCAGGTGCAACTGTCAATGTCCTCAGAAATTTAGCAAAATCCTGTGAATCATTTTAATTACAATGGAAACATTTACTTCAAAGGAAGCCAGGTTTCCCCCCCTCAGTTGGTAAAAGCTTCACCGCATTAACTTTACTATTGGACATCTAATGTGTATAAATTTGAGATGCACATTAAAATGTACGGCTTACATGTTAGAACAAAATGTTCTAGTTAATATTCTCTGATGTGTTCACAAGCAGTGAAAGGGAAAGTTCAAAGTTGGGATGGTTATCCAAACCTACGAACTTGCTCCCGGCTAGGTCCTGCCACTAGTATAACCACTGATCCCTCTCCTGCCTATCTTTTAAGATACGGGGATTGTGGTGAGGCAGCAGGTATGGTAGCTCTCTCTGCTGGGCTCCAATCACCAATGCTAATACACCTCTACCCCGATATAACGCTGTCCTCGGGAGCCAAAAAAATCTTACCGCACTATAGGTGAAACCGCGTTATATCGAACTTGCTTTGATCCATCAGAATGTGCAGCCCCCCCTCCCACCCCGGAGCACTGCTTTACCGCGTTATATTCGAATTCGTGTTATATCGGGGTAGAAGTGTATTTACTAGCTCTGGGGCTTCCTTGTTACTTGTGTCTCAAAGAGCATACGTGAGGGGAAGCCCAAAGGGTACACAAGTGCCAGGATCTTGCAGTGTAAGTCATTCAGCTAGAAAGATACATCAGCACTTCAATGGTTAGTTCAATCAAAGGGAGCATTTCTCTCATTACCATACAGCGGCTGATACAGAAAGGACATGAGTCTAACTGATTTGGCTAACTCCTGAAACCTCGCCCACCTCCTTGAGACAATCAATAAAAGTTAAAGTTCTGACAGCATTTATCCTGGAATGTTCTAAAACTTTGTGTCTTTGTTTTCAGTCCTGCCATCTATCTTTATTAAGCAATGGAATGGTGTTGCCATGAAAACCATCTTGTTGAGTATGATCTTTACTTCGCATACACAATAAGCTTTTGCAGTAAACAAGCGCCTGGCTCTTTATCTAACAATGGTGATAAAACTAAGTGCTCCATTTCAATAAGAAATGATTCATTGCCAAAGATAAAACCTTCTGGATCATCATTCTTAAAGACAATCTAAAAGTCTTCCCCATCCCTCAACTCAAGTACTAATGAGCCACGTTTGTCAGCTAAGTATGATGACGAATTGTCACTACTGTCCTTTGGTTGCCGACATGTTTAAATCTCAAAATATATTTAAAGCCAAATTTTGGGGTCTTCCATTACACTGTCTAGAAGCAATTCCGGGGCTGTGAACTGCCCAGCTTTGGTCCAAAGTTTGCAGTCTTCAAAAGTGAACTAAGAATTATATTTCCTCCCAAGTCAATATTACTTTCCCCACTGTTTCTCTCTCTCCCTTTCCTACACACCTTGGACTGTTTTTATTTGGTGTGTTCATGACTATTTTAGATTGCAGGGTCTTTGGGGCAAGGATCTCATTGCCTTATAGACCAAGCCACACTACTGATGCCATCAATAATATTTCTTTCCCATACACTGAGATATGCACCTTGCTGGCTATTCCCATGCTGCAAAACAAAACAAACCAAAACCAGTTCTAGCACTGTTTCTTTGACCAGCGTCAATGGAAAATTTTAGAATAGATTACAAAGTCATGCTGTGCAAACTATTTAAAAGAATCATGTTTAGTCTTAGCAACAATTTTATTTAAAAATGGATGAAGCCAGTGCCGTTCTTATCAAAACATGAACAGGTCTGATCCTTCTGACGCTTTCAGCTGGAATGAAAGAATGTCATTGCTAATGGCTACTGGGCAAAAGTGGCAACTGGTGGATGGAGTTTGCTTTAAATAGACGAGCAAGAACTTGCTGGACATGCTAACCCTCAGGAAAGAAAAGTGATAAAAGCAATTATCTTTGACTTCAAAAGTAATGGAAGGGAGCTGAGAATAGAGCTTTGTGTTGTGAGAAGAACGGTTTGATTCTGACAACTGTAAAAGGCCCTTCATGGAATTCTAAGGGGAAGTGCGAGTCACATAAAGCCTCATTCTTCCTTACTGACATGTGGCTAATACATACTGGTATCCAAGGAAGCACGCAGCCAGCACCAGGGGAAATGAATTTATACAAAATCAAAGGCTGTTAAAGGGAAGGATGATCACATTCTGAATGCCAAAGTACATGATCAGCTGAGCATACAATAAGAGGAAATTAGTGTTCCAAATGTTTGAAACTGAGCTTGTTACAGTTCCAGGACTGCTATCAAAACGCCATGCAGAAAAGGTGTCTTCATTCCCTTCTCCTACCAGGTTTCTTGGTTTTCTGCTTCTGTTGAATTTTCTCTAATGGAGTGGGAGTGGGGAAGAGAAAGAGAGGGGAAGGGATGAGAGGCTATTTTGAATGTGTTCGGTTTTGTCTTATGTGGAGTGTGTGAATCTCATGCTGATTGACTTCCTGCACTACCCCTGCCTTTGCGTAGATTTTCCCCTCAGACATCTGCCAATGGGTGCATATCATGTGACCTGGCCACTGTCATCTCAGTCCAATCCTGGGTCTTTCTTGAGTAGACACTTGCTAATCCCAACAAATGGTGTGTTGGTTTGGGATGTCTAAAAATTACTAAGCGTCCCTGACCTACTCATAATTTGAACTGGGATCTCCAGGGATGAAAAACTAAACTACTGTTAACTAACTAATCACACTACTTTGCCTCCGTTCCAATCTACTGTTCTAAAGGCAACTCGGACTAATTAAGATTCTCTGGGCATTTGTTATTTTGTTACCTTACAGCATGATTTCTACATTTTCCCCAATTACTCACATTCTTTCTGCTGTGCAGTCTCTTCGGGTTTTGTTTTTCCCACTTCATCTCTAAATTAGTTCCTTGTGAATCATTACTCATTTTATCAGTGACTGACAGACACTAATGAATTACTGATTTCCAGCCTGTGACACTCCATAATAGTTATAATGGAAACAAAGGTAATTTTAGTACCAAACTTGTTATTTCTAGTAATTTTTGTAAAGTGAATTTTGTGCTGTTGAAAGGTGCTTGATTGTCAGACCCAGAGACTTGAGATCTGGGTTCTCAAAACAGCTACAGAACAGGCAGCAGCAAGGCAAGCTATACTGCTCCTGCCTATGTGACTCAACCCTGATCTGCAGGGACTATATCTAGGGTTTAGAAGACTGTCCATGTCCCACAGATAACATGGTATGTCTGCTAAGATGTGTAACAAAACATTGGTGGCAAGGGAATATGATTCATGTCAATTGTGATGGGTTTTTTTTTTTACCATGGGTATTTGGTCATTACAAATGATTGTAACCATTAACTCATTTCAGACAAAAAAACTGAACAGCGATCAGATGAGAGGGACTTCTGCTCACTAATTATCTGTACCAGACACCAACAAATAGCCCCACTGGAAAAAAGCACTCTACATCATTCTCAGTCCCCTGAGTTTCCCAGGTTTCCTCTGTATGTTCCTTTTAAAAATTGTATTACTTAACTCCAGCATTAGTTCCGAAATATGGATTATTTTGGCTCCCTCTCAAAGGATTGTTAATATAAATGCACTGTAGAGGCAGCAACATGCTTATTCATCAGGCTGCTGGGTTAGCCTAGATAATTAGAAATCTGGGCTCTTCAAAGAAGGTGCAGAGTAATTTACTCCTAAACTCGTCATCTTAATTAGAAAACAAACTCCTTTCCTAGGTTTAAAGACAGCTAAATTATAAATTACATTATGCACTACTGTCTAGCTAGACTTGTCGTGGAACTATAATAAAAACATGTGTTCTCTATAATTGATATCTTTATCAGATTATGATGAAAAGGTTTTAATGTTTGCTATCCTCAGGAACCTTCATTCAGAACATTTTCAGGAAGGCAGCTCTTCTAAAAAGTATGTTATGGAGATATGAAGAAGGAGCAAGAACTCAGAAAAAACTCTTGTAACAAGTACCCCCTACAGCACTGTGAGGAGTTTGAGTGCAATACTGAGAAACACTTGATTTCTGGTCTCAGCAACAGCAAAAGAAATATACTACACGGGGTGTGGTGGCCTGAGCAAAGGACTAGAAGGCCAAGCACCTGGTTTGCTTTTTGATCTAGGGAGAGTCATCAGTCATCTGTTTCAGGCAAACTGATTCCTAAACCTGGGTAAAACTAGTAAGCTCACTGGGAAGCAGAGGTTCACCTGCACTGAACCATAGTTGCCAATGGCTACATAAAATCCGAAGTGGCTAAGAGGTCCAAGAGCAAAACCAACAAGCCTTAGGAAGGACAACCGACTTTACAGAGTGGAGTTCTGACACCCCCCCCCCATTTTTTCCTTCCACAATATCTCACAAATCTGACCCTTCCCCCACTTATCCCCAATACACTTGTCCACACCCTAGTCACCTCCTGCCTTGACCTCTGCAACAACCTCCTCCATCTCTGACCTCCCTGAAACCAATATGGCTCCTCTCTAGTACATGCAGAATTCCTGGTGCAATCATCATTTTTCTCATTTGACCGGACCATGAACCTCCCTCCACTGGTTCCCACTAGTCAGTAGTATTGAGTTATAACTTCTCATCCTCACCTCTGGGACCCTTAGGGTGACCAGATGTCCCAATTTTATAGGGACAGTCCTAATATTTGGGGCTTTTTTTTTTTTTTTTAAATATAGGCTCCTATTACCCCCCACCCTTGTCCCAATTTTTCACACTTGCTAACTGGTCACCCTAGGGACCCTGGAGGATTCTACCTCTGTACAAATCACAGATCTTTTGCATACCTGCTCTGCCAGTGATGCCCAGCTTGATGTCCCATTAATTTTCCCCTCTCATCTCTGAGCTTTTTTCTACAGCAACCTTTATACATGCATTGACTTCCCAATCACAGTTCACCAAACCACTACCCTCACGTACTAAAAACTACTTACTTAATGACACACAGAAGGAATTAATAAATCCAATAATAAATTAGAAATGGAAAATCCATTAGCTTGCTCCTCTAGGTTCGACCATTGTGTTCTTTGTTCTAGATCAGGGGTTCTCAAACTTCATTGCACCGCGACCCTCTTCTGACAACAAAAATTATTACACGACCCCAGAAAGGTAATCACATAAAAAATCAAGTTAATTTGACAAGATCTATTTTCCATAAACCCATGCTGTTTGGCATGAATTACCCTCCTTTAATTTTTTATTAATCGAGGCACATCTCAGCCATTTCATTACTTAGCTCAGGATCAAAGTCAGGCTGACAGGCCTATAATTATGAGCGTAGTCTACCATGCCTTTCTAAATAATGGAACATTAGCTTTCTTCCTGTCCTCCGGAACTTTTCCAACAGTCCAAGACTTATTGAAAAAATCAGCATTAACAGTACAGAGAACTCCTTGGACAGTTCTTTTAAAACTCTTGGATGCAAGTTATCCAGACTAGCTGCTATTTACCCTCCTTAGTTACTGTTGAATGGAAAGTACTTTATCACCCTCATATAATATGAATGCATCATGTGGCTTTTTCCCCAAATACAGAACAGTAATACTTATTGAACACCTCTGCTTTTTCTACATTATTATTGACTGTTCCACCATTTCCATCTAGTATTGGACGAATACCATCGTTAGGATTCCTTTTCTTTCTAATATATTTAAGAAACAAGATGTGCTTCTAGATTCTCATGCCAAGCAGACAGAAAGGTTTGACAGGATAGCTTTTGCTAATTTATCTGTCACTTGACCAGACATGATTTTTTAGCACTGTGGTTAATGAAGTCAGAAAAACTAAGAAATTATTTTGCCACCTCCATTTTTATTTATTTATTTATTTTTCTGCTTCTGTTGTTTAGATAGCTTACTGCAATCCAGAGCATTTACTAACATGACCACAGCATAGACAGCTACCAATTTCATGCAATTTCTATACAGCTTGCTGAAACAAATGAATTATTCTAGCTTTAAGTATTTAGGTTTTAGAATTATTATAAATCTAGTAAAATCAGTAACGTATGTTAACTCTCTCCTGATGTTATGCTTTTTATCATGTGGACTCATAACATCTGTTTGGCCACAATTTCATTATAACTTTGCTCTAGATAATACAGAAAGATTTTAGTGACTGATTATGTCACCAATTTACAGTGCTTAGGATTTTGTTCAGACTAAAGAACAAAGCCAACAAAGTAAACCGCTCCCCCCGTTCCCACAACATCTGCCTGTTTTAATATACTCTGACTTTTCTTATTCCATTGCTTAAAATGCTGCTATTGCAACAGCCATGAAACAGATTCAGGGGGAGAAGTAGAAGATACAAGTGGCCCAGGTGGGTTTAAAATGACACTGGTAGAGAATACAGCATTGTTGTAGTCCTGTTTCCCAGACCCAAAGAAGAGTTCTGTGTAAGCTCGACTCTCTCACCAACAGACGTTGGTCCAATAACAGATATTACCTCACCCACTGGTAGAGATGTCAGTTTTGTCATTTTCAATTTAGAGTTATACAAGGACTCTTAACCTCACTTGCCTTGAAAACACAAAAAGATGACCGCAATAAGGACATGTGTATGTCACCCAGCCAAATTACACAATAAATCAAGAAACCCATCTTGGCAGCCAGTTCGACAGCTTTGTCAATACGTAGCAGTTTAATGATTAATCCCGTTCCCCTGCCCCTTAATTTATGATTTTACATCTTTGAGAATATTCTGAAGCCTTCTGCCCACTGGCTATTTATGAGCAGTATAACACATAGCTGCCCAGTTACACAGCCTAGATATCCTGCATTTTCAAGCTGAGCTAGTGGCTTCACATATTGTATTCCCACCTAGCAGTGAAACAGAACCGATTTTCAAAGGAGACAACTTTTCTCCTCCATTTCACCTTGAGGTACTCACATATTTGCAATGGATTATCATTAATGATCTGTGAAGGAATGCTAGTTACACCTGCCAATCAGGTGATGGGAGTGCCTGACCATTCTTAGCTCATTAATGCTGGATAGTATGGAAGCCTCCTGTGATGGAACTAAAACTGTTCCACTCGAATTCAAGTTCTTTTGAAAGTACCATTGCAAGGTTGGGAGCATCTTGTACCAATAATCTGGGTTTAAAGGAAGTGCACAGCTCCAAAGGCAAACCACCTAGCTGTTATTGACTACCGTGTTGGGTGCTAGAATTTCTAGGGATAGTACAAGCCAATCACAAGATCTTGTACTCCATCTGTAGGTACAAGTGACTCAGTTAAAGGGGACCAGCCATGTCTGATGTGGAAACCCCTTGTTCTAAAGCAAAATATTAGAAGAGGAAAACAGATGAGGACACTGGTGTTCAACTCATTTTAGTAACCTCTCGGGAGGCAGAAACCTAGGGGGCAGTGATTAGTCTTCTATGCCTACTCCTGGAAGGGGAGGACAGAGTCTCTCTGACCATAAGAAGAAATGCCACTTCTTCCCCTCTGAGCATATCTAATCCTTTGGGGCTAGGAAAAGGAGAGCTTCAACTCTGACCTCTTTAGGCTCTTCCCTTCACGGTGCCCCTGAAACTGTATGTCCCTCCCAATAGTACTCTCATCCCTGTAGTAAGGGAAGCAGGTTGGTCTCCTGGCACACACAGGCCCTGAGAGCTTATTTCCCTACTCTAACTCTTAAGCGAGTAAGAACATGATGCATGCCAGTTGGAGAGACAGATACCCTTCCACACAGAATATTCTTAATGATAATTAACCTAATTGTTATTTCATGTCAGTGCTTAATAATATATTTATATGGTACTCCCAGGAGATTGCCACTTGTATGGACGACTCCTTCAGGGTTTAGAGACAGAACCTCTTAGTTTTGCTTTCCAGACAGCTCAAAATCAGAACTGTTCAGGACAACATCCCTCTGTCCACTCCAGGGTAAGTAGGCTTGGCAGCATTCTTCCCCCCCCCTCCTTAAATTTATTTTTAAGATTGCTCCACCAGGAACACGGCCTCCTCCCACACCTTGTATTGCAGGGATCAGGTGTCACCCACCCTGAGGCAGTGCAGGGAGCCCTCTGCAGCTCCGCAGTCACGGACCTACTCACTCGCATGACAGCAGGGTTGCCGAGGGTTCCCTCCATGGCCACAGGGCTGGTGACTGCCGAACATTGCAGGCACATCCACTGTTACTGGTTGATATAATTTTTCATCAACTGCATTGTGCCAGCTGAAATTGACGTTTACCGACAGTTACTGATAAAAATCAAACCCTGCCAAGCTTAAGAGTAAACAGAGGAACCCTCAGGCCACCAGATCATCACCCTCAGCTAATGAAAGAGCATTAGCAGGCACTGTGCGCATTGCGGTGAGACAGGCATAACCCGCGTGCAGGTTTCCTTTCTGCTCCTCACCTCCTTGCAAACACTCTCGCCCAAGGACAAGGGGCATGCACTGCCATAGGGCACAGTATCCAATGGAGAAGAGCAGCTGCTGCATCACTGGCACATTACTGAAAATAACTGGAAGAGCTGCTTTTGGTAGCTTTGCTGAGTTGGGCTGGGCAGGTTCCATTTTCCCTTCAATAATCAGAAAGCAAGATAGAATAAGAGACAGAAACCAATGAGCCGCTTCCAATTACTCACAGATTACAAGCGACAAAGAGTCCTGTAGACCAGAGGTCGGCAACCTTTCAGAAGTGGTGTGCCGAGTCTTCATTTATTCACTCTAATTTAAGGTTTCGCGTGCCAGTAATACATTTTAACATTTTTTAAAGGTCTCTTTCTATAAGTCTATAATATATAACTAAACTATTGTTAAGTATCAGAGGGGTAGCCATGTTAGTCTGAATCTGTAAAAAGCAACAGAGGGTCCTGTGGCACCTTTAAGATTAACAGAAGTATTGGAGCATAAGCTTTCGTGGGTGAATGCCCACTTCATCAGACGCAAGACTATTGCGTATGTAAAGTAAATAAGGTTTTTAAAATGTTTAAGAAGCTTCATTTAAAATTAAATTAAAATGCAGAGCCCCCTGGACTGGTAGCCAGGACCCAGGCAGTGTGAGTGCCACTGAAACTCAGCTCGCGTGCCGCCTTCGGCACGCATGCCATAGGTTGCCTACCCCTGTTATAGACTAACAGACGTATTGGAGCATGTCATGCATCTGACGAAGTGGGTATTCACCCACGAAAGCTTATGCTCCAATACATCTGTTAGTCTATAAGGTGCCACAGGACTCTCTCACTTTTTACAGATCCAGACTAACATGGCTACCCCTCTGATACTTCACAGATTACAAAGAACGCTGGTCCATCTTCCCTGCACCTTGAACAGTGCATTAGTTAAAAACCTGTACTATTCAAAAATCTATACGTTGACATGAAGATTTTATAGCAATTGCTAGGACGAATCAGCATAAACATTGTTGCAATGTGCAGTGTGACACTTAGAAAACCTCAGTTAAAAATCCATGAAGCATATTGCAAACAGGAAAAAGAAAAGTCAAATGTGTTCACTGCTGGTGTAATGAAAACAAAACCTAAAAGCTCGACATGGCTCGTGAGTTAGGGGATGGAGAATGTAAAATAGTTCTGGAGATGGATGAAAGAGCTGAATTAATTCTCCTAGTTCTTTTATTTACTTTAGCAAACAGATTTCTGACCCTGTTTTGCATCGGCTTCTTTTTCACAGCCGATGAGCTGAAAAGATTTCTCTTTGTTTTCCTGCATAATTTGTCACTACCCAAGGGCCTTGCTCTGCCAGTTTTAGTCAATGGTTTGGGCTGGATCCTCACTCAGAAACAAGCGGATAAGTGCTGTCACAGTTCCGGGGTTAAATGCACTCTGCCCCCACCCTCATGGACCCCCTTTAGGTTTCCGGTCTCCAACCATCACCTCTTTTGGGTGGGGACCTCCATCACCTCCTTAACAAGGGATTTAAGGTTGCAAGTCCCCGGCAATTCACTGTGCTTATCCCAGCAGGACTGACCTTTGTCCAGCCCCAGCCATTCTGCTTTCTTCCAGGGTCTGAATGTGTTTACCAGTGACCAGCCAGCCTTCACATTTATTTAGGACAAAAACATGACAGAGAAAGCATGTCATAAAACAATAAACAATCTATAGGCATGCCAAGGTTACCACGTGTCACCCATCTTCCACATGGAGACCCTGGCAGGTTCCAGTCCTTCAAGCCGTTCCAGCAGGGCTTTGCCTAGTTACACTTTCATGTCAGTCGAGGATCACATCAGGGACCCTCAGTGATTTCAGCCTCCTCCTTTATACCACAAGCCTGTTCTTTGTCTACTGGATCTCTTGGACATGGGCTGAACCCATTTATGCATTACTGCCTTTGAAGTTAAGGTTAATAGAATCATACTTTGGCTTCTCCTACCTAAATTGTAGATGCTGGACCCATTTTCACACAGATCAAATGTGTGATGTCAGCATGGCTTCCATAATGGTTAAACACTTAAAAGCTGCTCAAGAGCCTGATATAGACCTATCTCCTAAAATACATTACACGGAACTTTTTCTGGCATTCAACTAAACTTTGAAATGTATTTGGGATTAAAATGGGCAGGTTATTCAACATGGATCCAGGGCCGGCTCCAGGCACCAGCTTCTCAAGCAGGTGCTTGGGGCGGCCGTTCTGGACAGGGGCGGCAGTTCCAGGTATTCGGCGGCAATTCGGCGGACGGTCCCTCACTCCTCCTGGGAGTGAAGGACCTCCCGCCGAATTGCCGCCGTAGATCGCGATCGCGTCTTTTTTTAGATCGCGATCGCGGCTTTTTTTTTTTTTTTTTTTGTTTTTGGTTTTGGCTGCTTGGGGCGGCCAAAACCCTGGAGCCGGCCCTGCATGGATCTACTTTACCAATGCAATAAGCCAAAAGAGAAGACAGCGCTTTGAACTGGGAATTTTAGCTGATGGAATCCTACACTCATCACCATTGTTGCAAAATATCATTTGCTACTGGCAGTCTGGGAGCAATGAATGATAGCTGCAAATCACTGTACTCTACAAAACCTATTAAAAAAAGCAAAAAATTATACATTAAAACACTACTACTATGTACCCACTGACTGAATACCCCAACCCAACCCCTCCGAACACCGCAGAGAATGCCTTTCACCTGAATGAATGAATGACTCTAATCCTGGAGAACTGAAAGAGGATAATTGGCTCTAGACATTCACGTGTCAGAAGTCCAAGTCCATGGCCTATTCTAATTAATCTTGACAATGAGCATTTCTCAAGGCAAACATCTCAGAAATTGAATTATCTTTTATTAATTGTTCCAAGCTAATTTAACTTGGGTACACAATGTTCTAAGAATAGGAAGCTTGAAAATACTAACCATGTGGCACAGATCTCGGAGACCATCCACACAAACATGTACTACCTCACCTGATGGCAAAAAAATGCCTTCCTATAAAAACTCTTTGAAAACAAAGAATGCAGTAGATGAATTATGATTTAGTTTTTCAATAGCTTGGGTGGCTTGCATAACCTGGACTTTGTTTTGGAGAAGAGTTTACTTAGTCAATCATTTTGCCCTGGGCTGTCCATTAGCCAGTAGTCATGGTCAAGTATTGCTTGGATGAAAGGATTATTATAGGTTTCCATGACATTAAGGATCGAAATATAATACCATTATTAAATAGAAAGAACACTACAGTGTGCTGAGGAAGTGACAAAACATGTCTTGTTTTTTCTGATTTTACACACACACGCACGCACATACGCACATGCGCACACACACGCGCACACAGGCTCAGGGTATTGAATGGATTTTATGGGTCATGAAAGAGAAAATGATAGCTGTGTCGAGAGACATTCACACCTCAGACAAGTATTGTGAAAGCTTCCCCTACAGAGTTCCAGCACTGTGCACCCAAGACAGCTCTGCCAGTGCATCCCAATCCTGGCCATGCTATTCCAGTCCCAGTCTCCCATGGACACAGCTCTGCCAATGCATCTAAACACCAGAACTGCAGGAACCATTTCAGTTCTATGCTCCCATATAGTTCTACCAATGCACCTCACTGCCTGACTTTAGACACTCTCTACTACAACAGCCTTTGCCTGCCTTAAGCAGAGGCGTTTGCCACATGGTTTTATGTTAGCTAGGATATAGGCTGAGAGTATTAAACTAATTTCACGTGACCTTAACGCGTGTGAAGTTGTAACTCCAAAAATGGAAGCCTATGAGCATTATCTAACATCTCCATTGATCCCTGTTGACAAGCTCTCTCAATGTGTGCCCAAAACAACTCGTTAGGTGGCTCGACAATACTGTCTGCCAAAAAGGTGACCGAAGTTTGGATTCTGGGCTGACAGTTGTCAGGCTAGTGTATGTTCAACATACCAGGAATGAGACCTACGTGACCTGTAAGTTAAAAGGACTGAGCAAAGCTCTAGGGCAAGCGTAAGACTCCATCCAAACAGTGTTCCCTGCATGAATTCTTGCTTCTATAGTCACTGCTTGCTCTGCCAGCCGGTGGTAAAGACAATATAATGAGACACACCATAGGCATGAGAACGAATGCAAAACAAAGGACTAACGGGGTAAGATAGTCAAAGAAAAATGAACAGAGGGAAACTTGGTACCCCCAAGTGAGTCTTGGGCAACAGAAGCACCCCAAAGAGGTGCATGCCCACAAGCAGAATGAAGGGATCTTGAGGACAACGTGACTAAAGAGCAATTTCCCGTCCCCATCAAACCAACTATAATAATGGAAGTCAGGATAGCAGTAGTTTTAATGTCATAAAATCTTGCTTACTTCTCTATTAAATCCAGCGTGACTCCTGGCACCAATCTGACACTCTTCTGCATGCAAAACCTGTGGAGAACAGAAGAAAAATAATTCACACTAATTAAATATTTAATGACAGGACTCTTGGAGGTTCTGTGGAAAGAATGAGGAAGATCGTTATTACAGTGTTTTTGCTTTTAAAATAACATTCGGCTTGGAAAACTTTGCCGCGGCATAATGAGAATCAAACAAGGCTCTCAACATTCGTCGCACTCATGATCGTGCCGTGATTTCCATCGCCACGGTGACAAGCTTGTGGGATTGCAACTGCCATAGTGAGACGTTTCCCAACACATGGAGAGAAAAAAAGGGTTCACAGTCATCCAGCAGAGTCCCTGGAGAGGGGGAGCAAGACACTAAATAAAGCAGAGCGCGTGTACGCTAGTGAAAGAATGATCTGCATTGGTTGGGTTTCCCTGAAGAGACCTGGCATGGCAGGGGGGAGGGAAGAGAGAGCGCGAGAGCAACGTGTCGAGATCAAACACCTGGGTTATATAATTTTAAAATACAAAACATTGATTCCATTTCTCCAGCAATTAAAGGCACCACAATTTCAGAACTGCTTGTACTGAAAAATAGAGTCCAGTTAACTCTGTGGTTTGCCATATCTAGAGACTCCAAGACTAGCTAATCTGAGGTGGAAAAGAAGATAGGGGCTCAATTCTCAAGCATCAACTCCCTCTCCCCAGACTTCTTGGGGGAGTTCCTCCACTGACTCCACTACATCCCCAGTCCTCTCATGCAGAGTTTCACAAATCATTTCAAGCAGAATACAAGTTCATATTTTAAAAAAAGTTTCTAGCCTTTGTGATTGGAGAGAAAAACCTATTGAAATGGACCTTGAATCTGAAGACCAGCTGAAACCATAGGGGATCAACTGCCGAAGGCTTAGATCCTCGTTCCAGCAACTGTCTGAGCAGCAGGGCTGTGTGCTGGGAGATTCCTTTGGGGCCAGGGAAGAGAATCCTCCACCTCCATTTCCAAGCCAATCCATGGCTGTGCCACTTCCATCCCCAATAAGTGGGAGAAGTATCTGCCCAATTCCCCATGGTACAGCAGCGAGCAAGAACCCCCAGACATCTGTGCTCCTTGATGCACAGGGAGTACACATCTACCTGGTGGAGTTCTGACGACCCTCCAGCTTTCCCCATTTTACACCCTAGTTTCCAGAATATGCATTGCAGCCACCCTCTTTCTAACCAATGATAGGGCAAGGCTCAGAAAAGCTCGATGGTGTCATAGTCAGCTAGTGGTTGTTTCTGATATTCTGTGCCTTCCATCCTAAAGGACCTTAAATTGATAGACAATTTCTACATGGGGTGAAATTGCACGGCAACACTGCCCAACAGCAAAGAAAAACACCATCTCCAAAATGCAGGGGGAATTTAAGGAGGCAGAATGTAGCCAGAGCTGGAATTCGACTGAGAGACCTAGTTTACTGCCCCCATTCATATAAAGAGTGCCATGAGATTTTATAATTACATTGGCCAGGGCCTCCGATTTATGTCTCATCCAAAAGATGACCATGCCATTCCCTAACGACATGCTGCAGCCATTGTGCATTCATTCACTACTTTCTCAGAAAGAAGAATGTCACCTTTCGACTCACCACCACCAATTTATGCAGCATCAGGTATTTTCTTTGGAGGTCTTCCATCCAAACACTGACGTGAACTAACCCTACTTAGTGAAATCTAATAGGATCACAGAATAAGGCAGTCTAGCTGCAGGCCATTGAGAGATGAGTACGAGTGCTCAGCACTCCCAGCCCCTTACAGTACACACTGTAGGAGACCAAGAATTGAACCACAATCTCTTGTCTAGTAGCACAGGTCACTTGCCACAAGGCAAATGGATCCTTCAGCTTCCTTTCTTGCAAGGAATTCTGGCAGAGGGCTCCCCCACGCCCCCAAGCATTCAGGATAGTGGACTTGGAAAAATTATCACTGTGTCAAGCGTTTCCTTCTATTTCTAAAATAGGAAAATAAAGCGCACCTTTGAGGGTCAGCTGTAAAAAGGCATTTCCCCAAATGACATACATTACGAAGCTGTCACTAAGCACTTCCTTTGGGAGCTTTTGGCAATGAACTATGGGCAAGACATAAATAAGCTTCAGATTTCAGATATTTCAATGGTGCCTTCGGCTTCTCAAAGGCAACTGAATAATGAATAAAAGCAGATGGCATTTGATTAGTAAGGGAAACTCCTTTTCTCCAACACAACCCTGCAGCCCGTATCTGTTTGGTATTCAGCATAAGGGAAGTAGCACAGCAAGCGCTTGCGGCTTTTATGTATACAGAGCTGGGACTGCTACTGCACTGCCATTGTACTTCAGAGGAGATTAATGCAGGGAATGGTCTGAGCCCTCTTTTAATGAGGCCCCACCATTTCCCTGCAAACTCTGAAATAAGCAGTCGAGTTTACCAACCCCCCATTTAAACTAGTAATGGTCCCTCTCTATTTCCTCACTTAAAAGTAGTGATTGCCCAGAAAATATGTGTAGAGGATACAGAACATTCTGTTTCTATTTGCAATACCAATCTCACAATCACTTCCATTTCACTGAAACAGGTCGTCTCAAACAAGCAGCTGTGATATCATTGCAGGAATCCATCAGGATGGGCTAGAGGGGGAAGTCATTGCATATAAATCTTTTGGTAAACACCGGTGATTAGACAGGAAAAGCAGAAAGGTGCACACAACGGTCAAATGACTTTTAGCAAAACACTATCCTGTAAGTTTGGTCAAGAGTGATGGGAGCTCTAAAGGTTTACTGTTATCCAGAATGTTTAAAAAAAAAAAACAGAAGCACACTTAGCAAAAATTACACTCTGTATGCGTGTTTTAATTCATCATAGTGCTACCACTTAGTGAAGTGATTGCAAGAGATCTCTCCTGACAAACAGGGTCTGATTTGCTTAGCGTTCAGCTGGGAAACGTCAAGGAAAACCAGAAAGAAAGGTGCTGTAGGAAGTGATAGTACTTTTCCTTCTGATTCAGTACTGATCTAATACCCCATATGGTGTTAGGGGTCACAATAGGAGTTCACATCTTTTAGATAAGACAAAGTCAAAATCAAAGTTCTGACCACCTACCATCATGAAAGATCTTTTGGTGCTACTTGAAAGAGAAGCAGTGGTGTTCTTTTGGATGTCCTGTCTTCTTTTCAAGTAGACAATTAAATTTGGCTTCCCTAAATTCCCCCTACCACTGCAAATAGATACAATATTGTCTTTCTGTCCTGCATAAAACTCTTCAGTAGTGTTGCTGTGAGATAGTATGCAGTTGCAGCACTTCACCCCAGACCTAGCTACATTTTAGTGGTAAGTAAAGAGATCACCATGTTGATCTCTTGGAGTTTGAGATCCTTTAGGATGGAAGATGCTACAGATAAATATAGGCTAATTGTAAAGGTCTGAAGATTTGGAATTGGAACAAATTTATCTTATTTAACACCAGTCCTACAACAGCTAAACCCAAGGCATGCACTTGTCTTTCTTCTTCTGCTGCTACCCAGTACAGTTCCCAAAAATGGAACCAAACCCTGGGTAATTTACACTATTTTGTACGTTTTGTTTAACTTTTAACATACATGTAAATGAAACCTTTGGCTTCATTTGCATTCTCCTGATGCTTTCATTTTTGTTGTGGCCTTCTCTTAAGTAGGTAACCTCTCTCAGTATCTGAAAGGGCCAGCTTTCCTGTTTAAGACATATGCAAGTTTTCTGGATCACTCCCAGCAATTTCTCCTGGAAGGTCAGAAACAAACATCTTTTGCATTCATATAAGTTATAGAAATCCCTCGTACTATAAATTCATGGAAGGGAAGAACAGCCCACCAATTTCTACTGCACTACTGAATGAGGGAGAAACGAAAAATAATGTTAGAGCAGCACAAAGTACCTAACCTTTTTTATCAGCAGTGACAACTTTAGCAGAGTCAACCCTCTTTAAAAATACAGGATTACGGAATCATGCTGCGAGCAGGATCACTTAGGAGTTCAACAGTCTGCTCGTGTGCATTTCATACTGCTAAACCATGCAAAGGGTCCTCACATGTCTCATTTCCAAAATCAGTCTGCCCACACTAAAGAGATCTGAACCTGATGTTATTGCAGACCTTTAATGGTGGCATGACGCCAAGTCCTGACTCTCCTTCCCTAATGCTAGTAAAAGAAGAAATCAGCTCATCCTGGTTCTTGCAGAGGTGAAAAGAATTTTAAGCAGGATTGGAGAAAGTAAGATATGCCCAAAAGAACCAGAGCTCCTTTTGTAATCAAAAGGCACAAACAAAAAACCCTCCAGTGCATTTCACAGATTTTATTTGAATAATGTAGACATTCATTTATCTTTCCCTTTAGAGCCCATTGGATTTTTCCCTATATCAAAATGCCACTCAGAGCTGGGCTGTCTGTAGTTATCACATTATTTCTTACCAAAGATTAATTGATCAATATCCATCCATTTACCTTAGTATCGAAGCTCCTCCCGAGCATTTATGGATTTATCCTCACAACACCCCTGCAAGGTAGGGAAGTATTAATCATCCACTTCTTACAAATGGGGAACCGAGGCCTGAAAATTAAGTGACCTTGAGGGCAAGGTCCAAGTCCAGATCTTCAGAGTTTTAGGCCATTGTCTTAACAATAAAACTAATTCCTTCTAACCCTGCCCATGTTCAAGTTATCTAAACAACATCCTTTACTGACAAAGATCTGTTCTTCCAAGTGCTATGCTCTCCTTTCCCATGGCCAAATACATTTAGAAGCAATTTGGGGTTGTTCCAACACTACCATTCAGAGAGCTTTACTGTCCAGGTGCTGTATAGCAAGTGGTCTTCTTTAGTCTTAATTATTTCTATTTCAGTCTATAAAAGATCACATATCCAAAGCTCTTGTAAAACCCTAATGCCCACTAAATAAAAATCCACACTCCACCAAAACTTCAACTCTTCTTCAATAGATAGGGTTTGAGATGCCTCCTAAAGGACTACAGATTTGGGCTATTATGGAAGTGGAAGAAAGAATTCCAAAGTCAAGGAACCATCATGGACAGCCCCATGCCAGCCATTCTCTCCTACCAAAGGAACTCCAGCTTGAGAGCCTCCACAGAACTCAGCTCTGCTAACACTGCATAAGGAGAGAAGCAGCTCTCAGGCAGGCAGATCCCTAGACAAGAAGGACTTCAGAAGGTCAGAACCAAGAGGCAGCCAGTAAAGATCCTGGAACTGGCAGTCTCAGGTTTATGGCAAGATACACTATTTAAACAAGAAGTCAGCTGCATTCTGCACTAGCCTCTGTTTCCAAGTTGATTTAAGGTGTAGCCCTACCTATTGCAATAGTCTAATCTTAAAGTGAGAAAAGCATGGATGACAGCAGTGAGATCTGTGCCAGAGTGAAAGGACCGCAACCTCCTGATCAGGGGCAGCTGTAAAAAAGCCAGCCAGATCTCTATAGATACATGTACATCTAATAGCAATTGGGAGTCTGACAACCATCAAATGGCAGACATATGCCCTTACGGGGCGGATATCTTTGCCATATCCTCTGGTTATGTCCTCCAACCTATCAACATCCCATCAGCCTTTTCTGAACTGAGACTCAGCCAGCTTGTTCTCCTGATGTTACTAGACACTGGGTAAGAGACTCAACCCACCACACTTTCTGGGTGGATAACATGGAGAGAGAGCATGAGTGTTGAACAGAAACAGACTCCTAACAGCTTTATGCACTCAAACAGGGATGGAAAGAGGGCCCTTGAGACCAAAAAAAAAAAAAAAGAGGTTACCTGACCCAGCACTCTGGGATCTCTCATTTCTGTCCAGTCAAATTAGTGTCCAGGTTATGTTTTGGACCCTTTTCCTACAGCTCTGTATGCTTCTCTACTTTCTCGGAGTCCAAAGATGTAGTCAGAGTCCACTTCCTAGTGGAAAGGCTGTAGAAAGAGGAGCTTCTAAAAGCCCTACATACTATTAAGACCACATGCTCAAATCGTTGAAATAGGGAATGAAGACATTTTAGACTGTGAACACTTTAGGGCAGGAGATGGGTCTTTCTATAGGTCTGTACGATGCCTAGCACATTCTGGTCACTAGTGAAGAATATCTGAGTACTAGTAACAAATACGTTTTGGTTCCTCAGTCTGACAGAAACTCTTTACAACACAGTAGTCTGGCTCCCAAGAACAGCCTTACAGTGCACTTTGATTGTATAGGTTGACAGATACTAATTAATTTCTCTTGCAACATCAACACCGCACATTACTTCATGCATAAGCAGTTTTAAGAAAATAGTTCATAGTGGCGGATTCACAGTACGCATGCAGTCACAAAAGATACACCTCAGAACTCCTTCCAACTCTGGGTGTGTGCACGCACATATAACTGTCTTTGTGTGTCATTGTTGGACTTCCTGTATATCAATGCAAATATGCTTTGAATTAGTCAAGAATATCCAGAAAAACAAACTCCCAATGTCAGAATCGCTCTGTCTCTCTCTGATCACTACTGTAGAGCCACAGCTGGGAAGTCACTCTGTAACCCTCAGGAAGTCCCACATGCACAAGCATCTTTAATTCTGGTATTTCTTAACTTTTGAGTACTTGCTGTTGCAAAAATTTTGCTTAATGTTCTTTTAACTTGTTTTGTGTGTATAATTTCCTACGTTTTTAAAAAGCCACACTGAAAAAAACAGAAATTCCACCATATGGAATCATTTTGACATTAACATGGGTCATCAGCAATGTTGGAACGGACAGATCCACAGAACAGACTTGTGCCACTTGGGCTAGTACCAATGGCTGTAATAGGTTATCATCCTCTATGTCAGGGGTTCTCAAACTGGGGGTTGGGACCCCTCGGGGGGTTGCGAGGTTATTGTGACCTGTCAGCCTCCACCCCAATATCCGTTTTTCCTCCAGCATTTATAATGGTGTTAAACATAAAAAATGTGTTTTTAATTTATAAGGGGGGTCGCACTCAGAGGCTTGCTATGTGAAAGGGGTCACCAGTACTAAAGTTTGAGAACCACTGCTCTAGGTGGACTGGCCACTAGAGGGGGATGAGAGAGAGACTTGCCAGTGGGTTTCACAGATATTTAGTGACAGCAGAGGAATGCTGGGATGCAAATCTTGGGTTCTAGTCCAGGTTCTAGTGATCCCAGATCCTTCTGCACTCATTTCCCTCAAAGCCTGACCTCTTCTACCCCAACCCCTCCAGCCTGCACTTCCCAGTCCTGTCTCTCCTCCTTCAAGTCTCCCTTTGCAGTTCCCCTCATTATCCCAGTCTGTCAGTTTTCCCACACACACACCGCCTCCAGGAGCGTCATCCAATCCAAGTCTTCTGCCCAACTCCCAGTCCCAGACTCCTCACCCCAGCTCTACTCCCTCCACCAAGACACATGCCAACCTCCCCATCCCCAACTCTGACTACTGTCCCTCTGCATTCAAGTAAGGTTGCTTTCTCTTCCTCACTGCCTGGATACCAGCAGGTGGAACAGTGCAGAGGAGACAATCTTCTGGCTCCCAGTGACTGTGCCCAGCACCAGAAGCAGCAATTGCAGGGAAATTCCTGCTCAGTCTCTGCATCCCTGTGGTAGAACATGCTTAGTGCACATAAAATCTTCCCAGAGTTTAGCTGCCAAACTAACAAGTCTCTACTGAGCATGTGCAAACAAAGATTTTTCAAATGCTTATAACTTGGCCAAATTTGGGCAATTTTTCACAGGAACAGCAAAAGGTACATCCCTGACACTAGAGAGTACCCCGTCATAGTGCAAGGCCTTGCTCTAAAGCACAGATGCACTAGAACCTCTCAATAAAACTGCTGTAAAAATTTTTTAACACAGGCAAAACAATGTACTTTCCCCTAATCTTGTTCTCATAAACCGCTATTGCATTTTGCTGAAACTTTCCAACAAAATTCATCCTGAGGCAGACACCCAAAGTGGCTATTTCAGCTCAAATAGTTAAGTTTGACATATAACTGTGGAAGTGTCAGGCAGCTTACTATAGGCGGTGCTACAGCTCCGATTATAATTCAGATGCAAAACAGTTCTCTTCAACGTAATTGGTTACAGTAAGATCTGTCTGAAAATCTGCCTTTCCCAATTTAGTAAGGGGAACATCTATGTTCTTGCACAATCTTCCTCTTCAGTTTTTTCAGTCACTGTTTTAAGAGCCAATTTATAAACCTCATGAAACTTTCAAAGGCCCTCTGACATAAACACTCCTTTTTCTTTCCTCCTTCCATATGTAAGGGATCTCTCTTTGTTCATACAAGTTGAAGGGTTTATAAGAGAAGGCAATTTCTTGTAATTTGAAAGAAAGCAGGAGATTATCTGGCTCTGTGTTTACATTCTTAAACGGAAAAAAAAGATTTTCAAGAGCTGAACCAATTACAGAGAAGTTTGCTGGCACTGGGAGCAGTTTGGTGCAATATGGGTGTTATTTTGGATGTTTTTAAATTAGTTGTCTTCAATTTTTTCACAATCCAGAGCAGGGAATGTGTTTTACAGGAGCCTTGTAGCTTTTCAGTTTAAAACCCCAATGTAACATAAAGGGGCTGGCCTTGTGGAGCTAGCTTTTTCTTTAAAAAAAAAAAAACCACCACTCGTTTCTTTTTTTGCTGCATTGCTGACTATACACGGTGCAGCTCCAACAACGGACGGACACTTGAGATTGTACATCTGAAAAAACTCACTGCAGTTGGGTCCTACAGGCTGGCAGCCTGCCCTGCAGCTTCCCACACACTATTCACCTATCTTTTAAGAGAGATTAATCACCACAATCCCTTTCCCCTCCTATAGGTTTTGTGCCCAAACTGTTGCCCTAAATTGAAGCAAGGCAATCAATACCGTTGTACTGGTAATGCCCAGGACCATGACAAGTGAACCTGTCAAATGGTTTTCGCCAGTTATTTCCTAGATTTCTCCCTCTGCCCCTCGAATACCAGTGGGACCATCTAACCAATCCAATCTGCTTCCCCTCCCCCGCTTCCATCTCCCCCTCCTTTTTAAAAAAGGATCTGCTTGAAAACCACTGCCTATCGGTTAGTGCTGGGCACTGCAGCACAAGAGCACAGTTTTGAATCCTAGTCTTCCCTGACCTGGCAGTCTAGACTGGGAGTACTCTTTGGAAAGTATCCGTCTCCCCACAATCCACTAATGAGAAAACAGAAATCCAACCTAAGGTATGAAAATGTCAGTTTCTACAGGCAACTCTTCAGAGATTTACTCAGCTTCATTTTGCTCTTTGCACACAATGGAATTGCAAAGTGAGTACGGGGGACTAGTCACAGTACTGATACCCATCAACCCTTGCTGGTGAGCGAATGGAGCAAATCCAACAAAAAAAACTAGATGATGCCAAGGAAGCCTGGGGGCAGATTCACTAGGTTAACAATGCTTAGTGCCTTTGCTAACTTGCCTGGTATAGTCCCTTCAGCATCAAGAACAGCGGCAGAATGGAAAAGGGCTCTACTCTGCAGTGGGATACAAGTGGAGGAGCAGGAGACATGTAAAAGAGGCTTTCACTCTGCAGCAAGTTGAAAATGGTTCGCATAGATGCTTGAAAATGCTTCATGCGGGTGCTGAATAGTCATCAGAACCCATTATCAGCACCTATAGATTTAAGAACACTTTAAAGGAAACTGTCAGATTTAAATTCATATAAATAAGTTTCCTTACTTGTATTACTAAAACCTCATTACCTTATTAAACACTGGTGTTGTTTTTTTTTTAAAGTAGGCAAGTTGTTTAGTTTGTTTCAGCTTGGTCAATGCAAATAAGCTAGTCTATTTCCTATATATTTAGTCAGTGCTTAATCAATTTCACTCAGATTCTCATTCAGTGAATGGCACAATGGCTGCATATTTCAGGAAGTTTGTTTAAAACACTTAATTTTTTTGCTGAATTTTAATCACAGAAACATTACATACACACAGATCCTTGTGTCCTGTTAGGTCCACTCAAAAGCTTGACTGCCAGTCGTTCTTTTCATCTGATTAGAGGGAAAGAAAGGAGTTTTTAAAGTTTACTATCACTACTTGATTTGTAAAGAATTCTCTATTCTGTGTTACGACCGCAGTATCTTCATGACCAACTTTTGGCAGAGATGAAGTTTAAGTGACGATTCAGGATTTAATACCAAAGCACTGAAGGTTCTATTGCCCATATTATTAATGGGTTTGCATGTGGCCATGTGACAAGTGCTGACATTTAAATATGAGTACTTCAGCCTGGTGTGAGTTTAAACAGACCTCTTAACTCTTGTGACAAGCAGAATATGCAGAGGATAGCTTTCTTGTGAGGAAGAACATATTAAGAAATGGTGATGCAACAGGACCTCACCTAGAGAATGCTGGCAACAGCAAAGGGACAGCATGGCTACACTTGCCATACGGAAGCAAAAACCAAAACCAAAAAATTAACAGCAAATCATGCTGTAAGAGAATAGTTACGGTTGTCTATTTACAGGGTAAAACACGTTTCACATTATACTTACATACATGCAAACTACAAAGCAACATCAAAAAGGGCATTTAAAATACTTTTTTAAAGCAAAACATTTCAAATACCATGGAGCCAACTTAAGAACCAAGGTACAGAAATAAATCAAAACCATTTTCAATTCACATATCAAACATATTCACTTCAGGCACCAAAAACGGAAAGCAGCAGAAGTGACGGGCTAGTTTCACAGAACGGGAGGGGGTGGCGTGTTTGTACCTAGCAGTACAGGGCACTCAGCTGGGATGTGGGAGATTCAGGTTCAAGTCCTCACTTTGGAGCAGGAACCTGAACTCAGGTCTCCCCCCCCATCCCCAAGGGAGTGACCGAGCCACCAGACTAGTGGCTGTTTTGGGGTGGGTCTCTCTCCTCTTAAAGCAGTTACATTTTGTATAAATAATTAAATGTTTATTAGAGCAAGGACTTGAACTTGGATCTCTCACATCCCATGTAAGTACCCTAACCGCTCACTATAAGCCATTCTCTCTCTCTGGCCCAATGACTATCCAACTATTATACACACAGTAGAATACTTCAACAGGCGAGACTGAGAAAGATCCATGCCAGAATACCCAATAGCTTCAGGCACTTCCCAGGAGGAGTAAAAATCTGGTATCCCTGCTCTGGAGCAGGGATTTGAACCTGCGTCTCCCACTCCTAAGTGAGTGCCCGAACCTCTGAGCTACTCGGGGACAGCAGCCCCTTCACCTCATCCTCCAGTGGTTTTGTGAATCTAGCCTGAATTTTCTTTGGGGGGGGGGGTCTGAAACTATTTGAGTGAATAGCTTTAGCTGACCCCAAACTTCATTTTTTGGCAAATAAACCATTTGTCAGAAAAATCTTACCCAGCTCTACCCCAAAGGTAATTTATTCTGACACTGATGGACCAAGATACGCACACGTGAGAAGGTCCAGCTGGAAGAGTTATACGTTATTTTATTTACAAGAATACTGGGGGCTCTTTCTATTCACACAGAGGAAGCTGCCGGGGAAGTGAATGCTGCTGGTTCTTGGGATTTCACTGGATCACAGTCAGCAAGTGGGTAAAACAATTCTGTATCAAACACCATTTTGTAAAATGGCGAAGCTACTTGTGTTTAACACAGATATCCTATCTCCTTCCATTGCTAGAAATCCCACTACTTTGCAGTGGGCACAGACAGAGTAAAATCATAGTATAACAAGAGGAAGCTAAGCAACCAGAGGAAATACATCAGAAATCTGATTTAGGTCTCTGTTCAATCAATCAGAGCAAAAATACATTTGTGAAAAGATCTTTCATTTAAAAATCAGCCTGTGCAGACTAAAAGACCATACTTAGTAATCTTAATGGATCGAGGCCTTATCTTTTCCATTCACCTACCCTCTGTTCCCTCCCACTGCACCCATATTCCAAACAAGTTAACTATTCAGAAATCTCCATACAGCTTGGAGAAATTGAGCCTTCAAGAATGTGTTTTGCATACCATGAAATGCACTTGCAGCTGCAGTCCCCAAAGTATTCTCTGAACGACAGAAATATGCCCCCAATGACATGCTGTTTGAAACACTGAATATGGAAACTAAATTTAAATATTGTTATGGTTTGTTTGCTATTGACTCAGGCTTTCATACTCATCCCTGTATTATTTGCTAACCTCTCATATATTAGATGTTGTCAAAACAAATTTAAATCATATACAAATTATTACAGTTGTGGCACAAAGAGACAGCATTCCAAGGAAAAGACTGATGCACTGTCTAACTCATGCTATTATAACATGTTTTCTAACATGCTGGGGGTGACACCATGATGCCAGAAGTACCATCTTTCAGAGAATATAAAAGCAAGGTCCTTACCACTTGTAGTCATTAAAAAACCTTGTGACATGTTCACTTTTATAGCTGTTTGCTCTGGTGCCCTGCCAAATTTGGGAAGTTACACTGTCTGTTAAATAATGCTCGCAGTTTCCATCCTATATAGTGTTTACTTTCTGTCCTAAACTGTTGGGTATTTGTTGTTTGAATTGTTAATGATCATAAAAATATTTCAGCAGTGGGTGAAGTGGTTCCTATATATATAGTATGTAGTGCATTTTGGGATGGCAGATGCCACAGAAACAACCATAAGACGATATATTATTAGGTAGGGGAAACTTCTTGATAACAAAACATGGTGCTTTCAAATGAATCTGAGCATGCTGCTTTCAAAATGCTCCCGAAGTCCAGCCAGCTCAGGGAAAGGAGGGATGGTTGAGCCTCTGGAGGGCAGTCCTCTCCTGCTATATTGGCACAGTGTGCATCAGACTGGGCCCCAAAGAACTTGCAACTGAAAATGTGATGAATTTTTGCAACCTTATTGGGTTCCACTAAAGGAGATGATCCAAGTTTGCCCTCAGGTACGTTTTATCCTGCGCACACCCCTATTCAGGTAACTTGCACCTCACTCTGTAGCTTTCACACACACACAAGTTACATAGGAAGTCATGCTGAACGCTCAGAAGTATAATAGGAAGCTACAAGCAGGGGAAAAACCACATTGCGGTTGATTTGTAGGTTATATTTCTTGATAAGTCATGAAAATCATTTGGAGCCCTGGTGCATAAAGACATTAAGGTACAGCAAGCAGCAATTTTTCTTCCCACACTAACCAATAAAAAAGGAAAAACTGTAAATTTTTTACCCCAAATTTATTTTGCTGAATTACATTAATAACTCAAGTGTACTAAAAGCTCCCAGGTGGCTAAAACTGCAAATAGTCTCTGTTCTTGCCTATGTAAGTATATGTGCTGGAACTGGCTGAATGGTTTTCTAAAGGCTCAGAACGAAAGGCTCCACACAAAAGACCATCATCTTTTATGTACCCTTCCTGTATCCTCTATATACATTAAAGCTTTAAGACATTGCTTTAATGTCTCTTCCAAATACATGATTTCCAAATTTATTGACCTGCAGAATCACAAATCTTTTAACAGCAAACTTCTCTGTGGAATATGGAGCATATCCTCCTCTGAATCCACATGCAATGAAGCAGGGTGTTTCCTAACTTCTAGGTTCTTGACTTTGCAATGTTAATAACGTTCTTTTAATGTAGGTTTTTGTATGTTTTATACAGAGCATGCCAATACCACTCAACTATAATACAGGAATCAATGTATTTCTGAGGGTACAGGGTTTAGCATCAATGAATATGACTTTTTACAGTCAAAATTCTATGCCTCACTTCAAAGTGGTATAATCCAAACCTCCTTCTCCCCATGCCAGGTGTCCTATTGTTCAGGACAGCAATTATCTGTTAATAGCAATACCATTTTAAAATATTTCTTTGGAACTGTATTTTTCTGTTCACAATCTGTAGCTTCTCTCTGGGTTTCCTTATATACAGAGAGAGACTTACTTTTCACAACATAACATTCTTTTGCACCTTTAGGGAGAAAAATATATACAGGCACCCTTTGAATTTGACAGTGGGAGACCAGGTCCAGGATGGCAGTATCCACAGGACTTCAGTATCTGGGCAGGTAAAGTAATGAGGCTTCTAGACAGCCCAGTCATCCAATCTGCAAGCACTTTGTCAATCACCGGGCTAGGGGCACTTCTGCCCCCTCTTCTGGTCTCACTAAGTCACACCCTCAGGAGATCAGCTTCTTGCCTTCCCATGTCCTGGGGTGAAAACCTGTGGTTCGTCCACTTAGATTGGAACCCAAGCTATAGTATCCTGTGTCTCAACTCAACACACCCAACTGGACTTGGCACCCTAAAGTCTTCCCTTCAGAAGCGGTGGCCAGTGGTTAATACAGAGACCTTTGGCTTTCTTAAAATGAAGTAAAGTTTAATCTTACCAAAAGGAACACAGCAGAGCATAAGACAAAGGATTTTAAAATAAAAGGCTTATATGCACGTGTATCTTACCTAGAGGCTTGCCATCTCTTGGCAGACACACTAGGAAGGTCCATCTTTGCTCCAGATCCCTGGCCTCTGGGGTCTTTGTCTGTGAGACCTACTTCTCATCTGCAGCTCCCAACAACGCCCTCACCCTTCGTTAAGAATGTTATGTTTGTCTTCCCCAGAAGCTCTTCGTCTTGCTTCTCGGGCTTTGGGTGCTCCTGTATTGATCAGCTGTGATCCTACCCCTTGATACCCTGTTGAGCTCAACTGGGTTTGGAGATGGGACTTCAAAGTGGATGGGTCTAGTATTGTTCCTCAAGTGGGTAAATGAGTGGCAGTCTGAAGCTAAATCTGAATTAATAGTAATACAGTACCCCCCCTTACAACAGTAAAACCAGACAAAGAAAATTCTTTACTTGTTACACAGTAGCTCCAAATCCATCACACACTTCCTGTTGGCTGGGCTAAGCCATTACAGCGGCATCTCTAGTGAACAGGTTTCCTACCACCCTCGCAAATAAGCCTGAGAATGTCAGCCATTCAAAGTAAGCAGCAGGCTCTTCCGTAACAAAAAATAAATTGCGACTCCACAATGATGTAAGTGGGAAGAAAATGCCAGGGCACCACATGGATCAAATCAGGGCCACATGGGACAAGGGCACTATCAGCTATTTTCTAGACAAAGTGTATTTATCTGGATGATATAGAACAGCTAGAGGCCTAATTCCCTTAGGGTATGTCTACACTTACCCGGTAGTTCGGCGGCAAGCGATCGAACTTCTGGGTTCGACTTATCGCGTCTTGTCTGGACGCGATAAGTTGAACCAGGAAGTGCTCACCGTCGACTGCGGTACTCCAGCTAGACGAGAGGAGTACCGCGGAGTCGACGGGGGAGCCTGCCTGCCGCGTGTGGACCGAGGTAAGTTCGAACTAAGGTACTTCGAACTTCAGCTACGTTATTCACGTAGCTGAAGTTGCGTACCTTAGATCAAATTAGGGGGTTAGTGTAGACCTGGCCTTAGTCGGTTAAGGACTAATATCAAAACCAAAGATCAAAGTAGAACATACTAACGACCAGACCTCCTAACTATACGTTTATTTCAACTCAATTAATCAAAGGACGTTGGACTTTTCATTCTGGGGCTGCAATTGGAATCTTAACGGAGAATCAAGGAAAGGAGCTTTGGTGGTCTCCTTCTGTTCTTTGGTGGGTACCCAGTTCATGTGGATTAATTCACCAGAGCATTCAGCAGTCACAGGGCACTGAGCATGGTAGCTCTCACAGAAGTTCCCCGCACGATGCACTTGTCCAGTGCAGATAACTTCTTTGTTCCACCACACCATCTCTCTAATGTTGTGCAAGAACTTTGCTCTTGTACAGTTGCTACTGTCTGGACCAAGCTTTTGTATCTCTCTGCCTCTTCAACTTTCTATGTCATTTCAATACATCTTTCTTGTTTTTAACTCTTAATTTCTTTCGCTGTGCTATTAACACTACTGTACTATTTATCGCAACCCTACAACATTTGGGATATAGTTTGCATGAAAGATAACTTACAAAATAAAGTTGCATTGTGCTGTATGGTATTTCTGCCCTGTGAAAAACCAGATACCTTTAATTTCCACTAGAGTAAATCCCTTAATCTGAGCAAACCCAAGTATCGAGCTGGAATCTAAAATGTAATAAACAAGTTACGAATATTTTCACCTTCTTGGCTTTGACTAATAAGATGCTGTCCCAGGTGTGCTCTTCAAATCCCTGTAATTCAGTACTGCAGAGGATCTTTAGTGTGGATAAAATATCTAGATCAACAAGTCTATCAATTCAACAGACAAGCTTTGCAGACCATGCTTTTCCCCCACATAACAGGTGAGATACTTACCACCTCAGAGCAATTTTGATTGGTGTAGTAAGGCATGATGTGAAAAGGTCAGCCGGCAGGTCAGGGATCATAGGTAGCAATTCATTGGCTTCACATGCTGCCAGCTGAATGCAGTTCTTCATTGATGGGGGCAAAGGCATCTGAGCAAGTGGATGATTAGGGTTAATTGCAGCAACCTTGATGATAGATCAAAAGAAAAAGGCATCAGTCAGAAGATTTAACCATCCAGAAAAATAAATCTGAAAACAACCTGCTAAGAATTACCAAGGCTGAATGTATCACCATATTCAGCAATGATTAAAGTAGTAATGGCACTGACAGAGCTGTGTCAGGAGTGAACAGTTCAAGTGTACATTTGCAGTCTGTCTCATCTGTAGTATTGCAATATTTAGTAATACAACCAGCAACCTGGGACACAGAAATTAAACTGCCGATCACCACTTCACAGGATTCTTACTCCACAAGATCCTGCCACCTTTGAATCAAGCATTGTAGAAATAAGTCTTGTGAACTATTGTGCTACCTGAGAAAAAAGTTTAACAAAAAATATCTTTTTTGCAGCCCACTCTCAGTAACTACAAATTGGGGAAATGGCTTAGAACTGAATGGCAGAAAGGCGACTGACTGCTTTAGATGGAGCTCAGAGTCATTAGGGCTGAGTATTTACTGCTACGGTCCTCAGTACTCCCCACACTGCTTCCATGAGCACTCTTACTTCTGAATCGAGGCCACGCTGAAGGGAGGAGGAGAGTATTGCCGAAGGAAAGGAGAAATGCAAAAGACAATCACCTAAATTAAAAGAGGAAACATCTGCTCTCTTATGGGGTGAATGAGAGACAGGGGAGTGTGTGGTGTCAGGTCAGCAAAGGTACCAGCAGGTGCAGCTTGCAAGTCAATATTAGAGTAAAGGCAGGGGACAAACAGGAGGAGGACAGGCAGCTGTCCCTCCCCAGGATTGACCAGAAATACCCATGAATTGCAACTTCTGTCCAGAGCAGTGAACATCAGTCACCAGAACAATTGTATTACAGCAAGTCTTTTCTGCATCAACCAGATGAGCTAAAACAACGTCAGCAATACCAGACTGCTCTAAACAAGCAATTAGTTCCTAGGTCTACAGTGACAACCTTGCTAAAACTTATGATTGGTTTGGGAACAATCCGCCATCAAATCTGAGTCACAAAGAGAGATTGGTAGAGTTAACAGATGTGTCAGTGCTGCCTTCACACTAGCCGTGCACTGGCGGAATACATTAAGCTAACAGCATTCCTGCAGCAGCAGCCGGGGAATAGGGTTTGCATACGTACTATTCCATTCCTTCACTCCAGGTCCTTTGTGGGAATCAATTTTTAAAGAAACGAAGGGTAAGCAGCACAGTAGGATGCCATATGAGCATGTGCAGGGTTTTGGTAAAAGTACGACAAAGCCTGGTCTGAGGGTGTTTATAAGGTCTGGTCTACACTGATGGGCTGCGTGCCGAAGGTTGCCGACTCCTGATCTATACTGAAGCGCTGCAGTGGCAGAGCTGCAGTGTTTCAAGTCTAGACAATCTAGCTGTATCATTTTACCTTCAATTTGTCTGTCCAGACATCATCTTGTAAAATGGAGATACTGTGCACCAGCAATTAAGGGGGTGCGCTATGGGAGATTTTTTCAGAGAACTGATTCTATGGAAAGCGTAGGTATTCCTGCCAGTGTCTTTTTTAAAAAGGTAGACACTAGCTTGTGTGTGTCTCCAACACCCTTTCAAGCATCCACAATTCTGGACCCAAATGTGTGTGAGGCTTCTTGAGTGAACAGGACTGGAAAATTGCCCTATCAATGAGGCTACAATTATGTCACGGAGGTCACAGAATCTGTGACTTCCAGAGACCTCCATGACATTTTCTGCCCCGGGGCTGGAGCTGTCAGCAGGCAGTGAGCCCCCAAGCAGCTCCTAGCCTCCAGGCAGCAGGGGGACTCCACAGCTTCCATCCCCTGCAGGCAGTGGGGGGATATTTGTAGTAAAAATCACAGACAGGTCACGGGCTTCTGTGAATTTTTGTTTATTGTCCATGACCTGTCTGTGATTTTTACTAAAAATATCTGTGACAAAATCTGAGCCTTACCTATAAACAACTTGAACCACAAACAAAAATGAAGTAGGGCCCTTCTAAAAGTGAAAATTTGCTATCCTAATGACCAAAGTTAAATGGCTTTTGAAGGATTTCACTTTTTCCACACTGAGTTAGGCAATACACTAGCCCTTTGCAATATTTATAGACCAAAGTTTCTAATCTTGTTTAAATCAACAAGTGTAAATCAGTTTGGTGGGCTCAGCAGAGCTCTTTGTGAAGGTACATCCATGTTACACACCCACTACACAGTTCAGTGCAACCACCTCTGCTGCAGAGAAGTATAGAAAAGATGCATTAGGAAAGTTGTGGAGGGGTTTCAGATTTTTTGTTTCTTTTTTTTTTTTTATTCAATCTCAGGAGCTGCTGCATCATTCATACAGGTTTCTTGCCTTTATCCCAAATGGCTGCCACCTCCCATTGTTCTCAATCCAGATAGGCTGCCCTCAGCTAAAATGGATGTCATCTCCCTACATCAGTGGTCCCCAACCTTTTTCGTCTGGCAGGCGCCAGACGACGAGCCACGGAAGACCATGGCGGCGGACGAGCATCCGCCGAAATGCCGCCGACAAGCAGCATCATCCAGAGACGTCGCTGCCAAAATGCCGCAGCGGCGATGCCTCTGGATGACGCTGCTTGTTGGCGGCATTTTGCGGATGCTCGTCCGCCGGGCAGTACATGGGCGCACTTAGACGCCCCGGCTGGTGCCATGGCGCCCGCGGGCACCGCGTTGGGGACCCCTGCCCTACATCCTAGATGGAGCTGAACCTATCCTCAAAGCAATCCCAGGACCTCTGATCATATTTACTGCACTTCTCTAATAACCTAAACTTTATCTTTTAAATATCTCATGTTATAACTAATTTTTAAAAACAGATATTTTAAATAACTACAGGAAGGGATTTGGGGGTAGTGGACAGGATGGAGGAGGTTTGCCATTTATAGATTTGTAAATACAGAGCATCCAAACAGCTTTAGCGATGATAATTAATGCATTAAGGAAGGATGTACGCACTGGGCATCCTCAGTACATGGGCTCTTTAGGGGAACATGTTTAAGTGAATTTTATACTGGCTGAAATGTGGTGAATACTGAAATCCTCTGGCCATGGAGTATGCATGGCATGGGTAACAGCAGGGCAAGCTTGTCTCATGTCACTCCCCATCAATGCCCCTCAATTCTGATCTGGAGAGTAGCTCATCCTCTTTGGTCTGTTTAATCCTTGAGTTCACCACAGAGATGCCCAATAAGGGGATCTAAACATGAGAAATAGAACATGAACTCTTGGCCATTAAAATCTGGACCACAAACAACAATCAAGCCAATACAGAGTATCAACTTTTGGTAACTGACATCCTGGTCAGATTTAAAGCAAAGTCCTAGAGGTGACAGCTTTGGAACTCCCTGGGCTATCCAGTCCCTCAGTACAATCATTCCTACTGCGAACCAACCATGAAGAAAAAGATGGGCTTCAGCTGACTAGTAGGAGCCTATCTTAAAAACACAGACACACTCTGCAAACTTGTCTTGATGGCTAAGGATACGATTTAGTCATGGAGGATTCCATCACTTTACTGGACCTCCGTGACTTGTTTGTCTTCAGCTGCCAGCAGGGCTCAGGCTGGGGCTAAGCTCCCCCCACCCCACGGCTTCAGCCACAGGCGGGACTGTGTGCCCTCCCAGTCCCCTCCCCCCCCCCCCGGGGGCGCGGCTGGCGCCGGGATGGCCCCCCCCCCCCCAGCCGCCTGTGGTGGTGGGGCTTGGGCTTTTAGTCCCCCCTCATGGGGCTCCAGCTGTCATTACTCCCCCCTCCTCCCCCCCAGCTACTTTTAGAGTCACAGACAGGTCAGGGCTCCCATGAATTTTTGTTTATTGCCCACGACCTGTCCCTGACTTTTACTAAAAATAACCATGACAAAATATTAACCTTAATTATGGCCTGCAAATAACTGATCCTAGACCTGCTTAGAAAGATGCTGGTGCTTTGTTATAGTACAAGGAATTTACCCCTAACACCCTGAGAATAATGGCTCACATTTCTTTAATTTCTGAGCTGTCACCATCTTCCCTCATACGCCACCTCCCCAGTACACATACTAAGCTGGTGAGAACAGACAATCTCACGGCAAAATTATGCATGTTCCGATCACAAGCTTCAGTCAACAAAAAACAACTGTCTTTACTGAGAATGGGGATGACATAATAGGTACAAGTATCAGAGGGGTAGCCGTGTTAGTCTGGATCTGTAAAAGCAGCGAAGAGTCCTGTAGCACCTTATAGACTAACAGACGTATTGGAGCATGAGCTTTCGTGGGTGAATACCCACTTCGTCGGATGCATGTCCGACGAAGTGGGCATTCACCCACGAAAGCTCAAGCTCCAATACGTCTGTTAGTCTATAAGGTGCCACAGGACTCTTTGCTGATAATAGGTACAAAGAACAATGGAAAATCCATGGTATATCAAGTCAATAATAATGCTACCTTATAGAGATTTTAGTTATCAGCTAAACTGAAATCCCTAGATACTTCTGTGAAATGGCAAATCAGTTGTTTTGGATACAAATTATAGCTGCCCAAGTTAACCTGTATTCAGTTTTGCCACTTGTGAATGGTGCACTTGCCAGAAGGAAAAAGGAACAGATTTGTAAGTCTCACTACTTGTAATTAACACAAAGGGAGACAATAAGTCTATTTTAAACCTCTGTTGTTCAAAACTTTTATGCACATAAATCAGAGGCAGAAAGGCAGGCAAATGCAAGGAAAACAGGTCTTTATGAATTAATAGGCATGTTTAAGTTAAATTAACGGAAGGCCTTTGCCTTAACATGGAGGCTGGAGGTTGCAGTTTTTAGTTATTTCAAATGCTGGCCAGACCTCCTGGTTTCACAGAATTTCTACAGTTGTCAGAATCCTCATCCCTGCAGAAGACATTAATGCAGCTACAAAAAAGAAGTAATTGCTTCCAGCAGATGGTGGATTAGGAAAATTCCCCATGATACTTCATGCCATTGCCAGAAATCATCCTGCTGCTCTGGCATTAAGCTAATTTTTGGAGATTTAAGTTCAAGATGGAGAAATAAAAAAAAACAAAATAGAAGTTCCTCAGCTCTGATTAGACGTAGTTAGTCATGTACCCTATTTGAGGCAAAAGGAACATGCACACCCACAGCAGAATGTAATTCCTACACAAATAGAGAACAAAACAGGGTAAAATGCTTTAAGGTGAAATGCTGTGAAATTCAAACAATAAAAGATGCTGAAAATAGAAAAAAAGATTATATAGTCTGTAGAAAAACACATCGAGAAGTGATGTTTCAGCCCTCATTTCAGCACAGCTCAAAGAAGGCCTTATAATCCCCCCTACCACCAGCACCTTTCTATTTCTCCTTTGACCCATAATTAGGTGTTGCAACTGTCACAATTTTAAGGAAAATTCATCAAAATTAACCAGCCTATTGCTTTGCCACAGTTAGTACGGTGCACTTAAGCACCTTGCTTAGTTCTCCAGAATTGTGGTATATTTACATACACTCAGCTAGTAAATTAGATAATTAAGAGCTATTGCTGGGTGCTTTACTCTCAGAACAAACCATAGGGAGAGATCAGGGCCGAAGGAAATACACACGCTGGGTATTTTCTGAACAGGTTAGTCCCTGCCTTGTAGGCACCATTTCACCTGCCATGTTCCTATACTGGCATCAGGTCAACTCCTTCCAAAATAGCCCATTACACACACTACAACTGCGCATGTCTCACTGGCTACTAACACTACTGTGTGCACTGATGCCAGGTATGACATTATCCCAGGAAACCATCAGCAGCAGATCTAATTTCTAAAGATCAAGTTGGCTTCCATATCTGAAAGATGCCTAGGGAGCGCAGGGAATGTAGCTTTCCGCAGGACAGATTGTGACAAAAAGGGAGTAGAGAAAGGCACAGTATCAATCATTAAAATTGGCATTTAAACCAAGGACATGAATTTGTCAAGCCGCATAACATGCCAGGGCTTCAAAGCTATTTATAATGAAATGGACGGTTTTTATCTACAAGACACTAAGTAATTTCTGTATTTATTTGGATACGATTAAAACTCGTTTTGCTTAGGAGAGTTATTTGTATCGTCCTTCAGATGAGGTATTAAACCAAGATCCTAATTGCCCATCCATGTGGAAATTAAACAATCCCAAGACACTTTTGGAAGACAGTCAAGTACCCTAGTGTCCTAGCAGCCCTCCTTTTCTAAATAAGAGTCTTTAATGTCCTGGATGGTGGGCAAGCCAGCAATGAGCACAGAATGGCTTTGCCTTTTTCTTGCACGGTCGCTGCACTACTCATTCAGTGCTTTGGAAACCATTTAAGATACTGTAAGAAAGAAAGGGACTCTTGAAACGAACTCTAGCCTTTTAGTTAATTAAGAGAGGAAGCTATATTGGAAAGACCTAATAGAGTCCTCATCTCTTTCCCCCTCCCTACAAATCACAGGTACAGCTGAGCTAGCTTTAGCATGTTCCGAACATTCTGAACTGAAGTTACAGCCTTTCACCCTCATCTCCCCCAGGAACAGCATTTCTGTTGAGGAGGAACAATTTTTCTTAATTGCAGTGTTTCCACTGAGATTTAAGAAAATATATTTCGCATTTCTTCTTTCCAGAATACCACTTCTTCATTCTGTTTCTCTACATAGCTCTTCACTTATGTAAATCAGTGATTCCCTACACCCTGACAATACTGTCTCTCCAGATCATCCCTTTCTTAGTTCAGTTGTCTACGCTGCTACTGAATTTCTATGCAAAAATCATTTCCAGCAACTGGATTTTATGCTTTTTTATAATTTACTGTTATTCTGGGGACACATCAAACAAGACAAGACAAGTAACGCTAGGACAGCATCTATTATGCAGACGTCTCAAGATACTTCTCACCCCACCCGCCACAAACCATATCTTATTTTTGTGCTCCGTCACTGAAGAGACAAGGCAAGTTTTAAACCTTAGAAGAGGGAATCACTTCCATATTCAAGTAACAATGCAATGAAAACATGATGCATTTACATGTATATCTGCAAGTACATTGGACTTCATTTGTAAGTTTCTGGTGACCTCATGTAAAGTCCGATGACCATTAGGCCAGCTTTCATTGCTTCTAAGATCAGAGGGATCTCTGTTATCATCTAGTAGATCTTTCCCAAAATAAATCCTAGAACAGATCTTTTAGTAAAACATACGGTCTTGATTTTAAAATTGTCATTGATGGAGACTCCTTCATCACCACTGTTCCAATGGTTAATTACCCTCACTGTTATAAATGTATGCCTGTATTTCCAGTCTGAATTTGTCTAGCTTCAGCGTCCAGCCATTGGATCATGTTATACCTTTCTCTACCCTACTGAAAAGCTCATTGTCAAATCTCTCTTCCCTAGTTTGGTACTTATAAACTGTGATCAAGTCACCCTTGATCCTTCTCTTTGTTAAGCTAAATAGTCTGTTTGACTATTGAGTCTATCACTATAAGGCAGGGGTCGGCAACGTTCGGCACGCGGCTCGCCAGGGTAAGCACCCTGGCGGGCCGGGCCAGTTTTACTTACCTGCTGACGCGGCAGGTTCGGCCGATCGCGGCCCCCACTGGCGCGGTTCACTGTCCCAGGCCAATGGGGGAGGCGAGAAGCCGTGGCCAGCACAGCCCTCACCCGCGCCGCTTCTCGCTGCCCCCATTGCCCCGGGACGGCAAACCGCGGCCAGTGGGGGCCGCGATCGGCCGAACCTGCCGCGTCAGCAGGTAAATAAAACTAGCCCGGCCCGCCAGGCTTACCCTGGCGAGCCGCGTGCCGAACGTTGCCGACCCCTGCTATAAGGCATGTCTTCTAATCCTTTAATCCAGGGGTAGGCAACCTATGGCACGTATCCTGGTCACCGGTCCGGGGGGCTCTGCATTTTAATTTAATTTTATATGAAGCTTCTTAAACATTTTAAAAACCTTATTTACTTTACATACAACAATAGTTTAGTTTTATATTATAGACGTATAGAAAGAGACCTTCTAAAAACGTTACAATGTATGACTGGCACGCAAAACCTTAAATGAGAGTGAATAAATGAAGACTCGGCACCCCACTTCTGAAAGGTTGCCGACCCCTGCTTTAATCATTCTTGTGGCTCTCCTCTGAACCCTCTGCAATTTATCTGCATCCTTCTTGAACTGTGGGCACCAGAACTGGACACAGAATTCCAATAGCAGTAGCCCCAGTGCCAAATACAGAGGTAAAATAATATCTTTGCTCCTACCCGAGATTCCCCTGTTTATTCATCCCAGGACTCCATTAGCCCTTTTGGCCAGAGTGTCACATTGGGAGCTCATATTCAGCTAATTATCCACCATGACACCCACATCTTTTTCAGTGTTACTGCTACTCAGAATAGAGAGTCCCCCATCTTGTATGGCCTACATTTTTTGTTTTTAGATGTTCGCTTTTACATTTAGCCTCATTACCCACCCAAACGAAGGTGCTCTTTCCACAGCCAGTGCTGTGACTCTCTAATCAGTAAATCAGAAATGAAGAAATCATCTGCCAGAATTGTCTATTTAACGCATATGCAAACTACAGTCACATTCTATGTAAAACACCTACCTTGCAAGGCAAAAAAAATAGTGTTCTCCTGGGAATGTAATGAGACTATCATTTGTTTTGCCTGTTTAGCTCCTGTAGCAAATTCATCTAGAGTTTGCTTAACTGTTGCAAGCAACACAATAAACATATTAAGGTAGTTGACACAATATGAATTCAGACTATTACCTCTTAGGATGATTCATACTGTCCACAGCCACCATTAACTAAATTTTTTATGCTTTCAGATTAAATGTGCTCTATTTCCTGGCCTAAAATGCCCTGGTAAATGGTTTAATGGCCCAGTCAGACATCTACAGGCACTTAGCCCCCCTATTTTCTCTTCCGAAGGGAAACAGATGAGAACAGTGGATGGAAGGATGGAGGAAAAAACGGAGTGTGGCTAAAGTTGGACTGCTTTAACCTAGTCTCCATCTTCTTTCCTGATTATGTTCTCTTCTGCCACTCCCAATCTATCCCACACTTGCCATTTCTATCTAACGTACTTCCTTTAGTGAGTGCTTTGTATTTTCACGCTGTTCGTACTCACAAGGAAACCGGCCAATTATGGACTTACGCTAAGCCCTTTGGTGCCATGTAACTGCAGAGAGCATTACCACCAGAGGTAAAACATTGCAGCTGCAAGAGGAAAGAGTTGGGTAAGTTAAGTTTTCACTCTCGTCTCTGGTTATGAATTAAGTACCCAGAATACAGACACAAATCTCTAACACACACATCTACCTCATCTCATAAGCACAACAAAACGGAACTAATGAAGCAATCTCATAATGCTGCACATATTGCAGGAACAACTCATCGATTATTAAAGGCCTCTGTCTGCGGGATCTCCCACATTCTCCAACCCAAATGGTTACTGGCAACACAGATTTTCAGATTCACATTTCGGAAAAAGCTGCCCCACGCAAAATCTCTTCCAGTGTCAGAGGTAAACTGAATCAGAGGTAAACTGCTACAAACATAAGTTTAAGGTAAACAGACAGTTCAAAGGTAGCATATTGAGCTACTATGAAGAGGGTTTATCTTTAGTTTAAATTAAGTTTGAAACCTTGGTGCCACTGCACTTGTCCATTGGTGCACCAACATTTTCAGTCTTATCAGCATAATCCTAAAAATTGACTCTTATGTAACACATCAGGGAGCCGCCAGAGGGAGCACACAGCATTGCTTTAGTCTGGGTCAGACAGAAAGAAGTATGTCAAGATAGGCTGTTGGTTTTGAAAAGAGGCTTAAAACTCAAACACAACTCTCCTAATGGGATGCTGGCTTGTAAGAGTTAATGCAGGATTTGAGACACTGGAGTGAAGCACTGCTTCATAGCAAGAGCCAGTGACAGTGCTAACACATGGTTTTTAACTAGCATTAAAAAAAAAAAAAAAAATCAACAAGACAGATCTAAATGGATGCAAACACAATCTCCTCTAATATACACTTCCATAGGCTTACAAGGAGAATTTCTATGGATCAAGCCAAGTTAATTGAAGACAAATATTTAACGAGTAAACATAAAAACACAGATACAGAATTCTTCTAGTCCCAGGCAAGTAACCTAAAAACTCATTCCTAAAACATCTCGGAATACCCAATACCTAGCTTTATCTAAGGTGCATTGCATAATAACCTCCTTTCTTCTGCACTACCCTACATCTTCCAATATAAGAAAGCAGAGGTTGGAAAAGCATTAATGTTACCTTTTATTTAAATAGATGAAATGTATTAACTTATTAAGTATTACTGTTTTACCCTATGAAGTGGGAACTGAAGGCACATAATATATATACAGAAAATTTGTTTGGATTAATTGTAACTCCTTCAAGAATTCCTATAGCCTCAACTGATGTGTTAGTTTTAATTTGTAACATCTTACAGCTACCTCCTGAACAACTCCACCATTACCTCTACACCTCCTGCAGTAACAGTTATGATAGGGACATCCTTCTGGCAGTTCTTCCAGTGGCAGATACCAGATTCCAAATACCTGTATCATAAAAGGATGTGCTACACCAGCGCATTTCCTAACTTTTGTGTGCTTGACTTTGGAATATTAATAACGTTCCTTCTGCAAATTGTGTGTGTGTGTGTGTGTGTGTGTGTGTGTGTGTGTGTGTGTGTGTATATATATAATATTTACATTACAATATTGGTCAAAGATCCCAGTCAGTCAGTACTGGAGCCACAATATGCTGGGCCCTACACAAACACACCAGGTGGCATGATCTCTGAGAATCAATCTTACAGTGGACTGTATGTAGGCAGACCCCTGCAGCCATACAGAGCCCAACTGACTTCATTGGGGCACTGCACAAGGATCCACCTACACACAGCTCATTGCACAACTGGCATCTAATTTAGGACAAGAGGCAATGAATTTTGACAAACAATAGGAGGAAAATGGGAGAGTGAGTAGAAGAGCAGCAATAATAAACACATGTCTACACTGTCTAACAGTGTGAATAAGTAGGACGCTCTGGGTCAATTAAAATTTTTTGGTAAATAAATGAAATTTTAGTATAAATATCTGAAATCCTCAGACAATCTCAAATATAACCAACGTTCAGCAAGAAGAATTTGCACTAAAAAAGAAATGTAAAAGTAATGACTATATCCTGAAATAGAGGGTATTCCCAGGAGCTCATGTCTACATTCATGTTTCATATAGAAGGCTGTGTGATCTGTCCATTTATTTATTTCAAATTTCTACTTTTTTCCTTTTTTTTTTTTAAGCACTATGTATACCATTTCCTCTGATTTTCTAGCTCAACACACCATCTGGTCATCCCTTAATCTCTGTTACTATCACAGACAAAAAAAAGTATGTCAAATATTTCATGAATCTATAATCTAGTAGGTTAATTTTTTTTAGGACACAAATATATAAATAGTTTAAACAGGCAACAAATGAATGCAGCTCACGTTTTCAGTCCTCAATGTATTGAATAATTTTTATTCAAAAGTGGAATCACAATATGTACTGAAATTAACAAATGTTTTGAGATATTAACTATGAACAGATTTTGTGTTTTTAATATCCGCTATTTATGCAGTGGACTATCTGAACAATAGCCAACAACATTAAACTTAGTGGAAAAACAAACTCTTAATTAAAAATAGCACCAAGATAAAAACTAAGCTAATTACAAAACATAATCTAAAATTACACCATCACCAATTGGCCACCTGAAATAATCTTTATTTTAATTCTTACTTTTATCTTCTGCATACAGAATTAAAATTTAATATGTAAGAAACTGCAGGTATTATATTTTTCTAAATAGGATGTATGAAAGTCTTCTATTCTGAATACTTTGTATAAAATTAAAAAACAGTTCCCTTAGTAAACTAGTCCTCAGCAGTGCTCACCACACACCTATAGTACTTAAGATACCGGGGACAGAGAAGTTGGACTTGTAACTTGGGAAATAAAATGTTTCAATAACAAATTACAGTACAGGGAGAAAGTTGTCAGTTAAAGGAGAGTCATCTGAAGACACTTTTGTTGTTTGGGTTTTCAAGTTTTTGGCAGAAGGAAAAAAATCCTGAAAGCCAGACAAACTTCTTGCATTTTTGTTGGATAGCAGAGACTACACTTTCCAACTGTGGTTGTTTCAACAACTTGCGTATGACAACCGGATATCCTGGTTTGGAAGGATAGCCATTGTCTTTGAGCCCACTCTATTATTCTGGAGTTCTGTCCCAGTTTCACTCGAGCTCCTAGGAACATGGTCACACGCGCTTGCCCAGCCACCCACCTGTGCTGCCATGGTACTGCAGTGTTGAAAGGTCCGGCGGAGCAGCAACCCCCTCAGCAGTTTGGCATTGTCTGTCCCCTCAGTGCACACTAGCCATCTCACCTACCCAGAACAGTAACTACCCTGCGCCCAGAATAGCTTCAGGTCACCCTAGGGCCCAACGGCAGCAAAGGAGAACTGAGAGTCGGGAGAGAAATGCAGGGGAAGGGGAGGGAAGGAAAACCAGAGGAGAACTGGGGAAAGCAAAGAGCTGGAGTGAGGCATCTTTCTCAATTAGTTTATGCCTGTGCTCTGGGAGAAGAAGAAGAAGAAAGAAAAACAGAACACCCGGAAGGACAGAATCTATACACAGAAAAACAAAGCAGCATAAATATGGCAGGGTGAGTGATGGCTGAAAGATAAACATGAGAGAAGTGAGGCTTACAAGCAGCAGAATAAAAAAAGCTATAGGATGAGAGGAACACAGGACATAATGGCAGCTTTTTCCATTTTTTGTTCTGAAAAAACGGTAACACTCAACACACATCTCTGCCAATACAGATCTGGGCCTTTCAGTGTCACGTCCTTCCTCGGTGAGGAACCTGCAAACGCTGGCACACTGACTGGTGGCGTTACTTATAAAGAGATGGGATGATGAGAAGACCTAACTGTCTTAAACTGTTACTAGACTGGCGTGTTTCTTTAAGAGGGAAAGAGAGAGTCTCTACTTGCCAGAAAGTCACTGCAAAATTCAACACTGGGTTCATTCTATTTAAGAAAATTAAAACCAAGCACACCCTCAATAAGTGTCATGGAATCATGTTTGTAACACCAGCCAGTTGCCTGATTGACCAATATTCCCTGTTAAACATATTGAAAGTTTTAAAAGTATTTGACTTAGTGCTATGGAAGTATAAGAAACGAATCTTTAACAGGCTGCTTTTCAAATGTGCTAAAGCTTAGGGAGAACATCCAATCACACACCTGCTTGCCTACAACATCCAGTTTCTGACACACTGCTGCACTAAGCATCTAGTGCACAAAGGGAAAGCACCTTAAAGTTATTTCATATATTCCTCTTCACAATCCATATTTACTCCAATAAATTCTAATTAAAACTATAATGAAAAGTGTCTTTTCATTAGAAACACAAGGTTACACTTTTGTATTCTGTCAAGTTAAAGTGATCAACAATAGGTCCTTTTGTCTATCAGTTTTAAATCATTTAGTTTAACATTTATGCATTCGGTACAACAGCAAGAAACAGTACTGGAATCCAAATCTGTATTGGTCTACTGCATCTAAAATAAATGGCTCTGCTTCACCTCAGCATTCATCTCAGCAGCAAAGATTATTAAGGCACAAACTGATTCTATTAGCGTTATCACTTAATTAGTACTTGCAATAAAAATGATTCTGACTATAACAGAATGGCATACAGAGCCAGAAAGATTGCACTGGAGTGACATGATTTTTTCCAAATTAACTTGCTTTTTAACTCATTTTTAAAAAATATTTATTGTCTCATAATGGGCTCAAACCTGTCTCCACTGAAGTCAATGGGGAGCAGGATCAGACCCTGAATGCCCAGCAGAGAGAGAAATGAAGCCACAGGAAGATTTTGGCAATTCACTAAGGTCTCACCTCCAACTCTTGCTCCCTCTGTAGTGCAAATTGCTTGAATGACTTGACAATAAGGCCAGCATTGGAGCAATCATAGACGAAAATGGAGGGACTGCCCATCCAAGTCTGCAGGTCATATATGGATAGTGGAATATACTGAGTATAGTTCTGTAAGAGGAAACAAAATAAAAAGTGGACATTATATACATGAAGAGAACGACAGCTGATGGTAGAGCCTTTGTCTCTGATGCACTGAAATATGTATTCCGTGATTTCTACTTTTGAAATCATAGAATGAAAGTCTGCATGTGTTCAGGGCCTATTGCTGATTCTACATGACAACCCCACTCAAAAATGTAATACGCAAACAGTTTCTGTCATATTACTTGCCTGCTAAATTGAGCTTGAATGTTTACAAATTCTAAAATCTGCTTCAAGGTTCCTTTGAAACATGTTAGCAGGTGTAACCTGACATTCAACAGTGTATGTTCATTTCAGGGCCCTGTAATACTGATGCAGGACACAGAAAGTAAGAAGTCATAAAAAGCTTCAACTTCAGAAATAGGTTGGCTCTTTAATTTAATTTAAGGTCAAATATACTTGGCACTGGAAACTTTATGGACATAACTTAAAATGGTGGCTTACAGCAAAGAAGTCCATCAGCAGACATCTCTAGTGTTGGTTTAATGAGACCCTTTCACTGTTTTATTGCAGCCTTTACAACAACAACTGTGCATCTTTCAAAATTAATTGATGAAGTTAAATCCTACAAAGCCTGACTAACTACGTGAAGCTCCCATAAACTCAACTTCTGCAATTGGTAAGTGCTGTATTTTCTACTAGAAATTGAAGGCATGAGGGTCTTATTTCTTTTGAGCTACAAGAGGGATTTTTAAAAAAGCCTTAAAATACGACACGTATTGCAGCCTTAGCTATGGAGCGGCTCTACTCCCTCTTTATATAAAACACAGAGCTGCAGAACTGAGACTGTAACCCTAATCCTTCACCTCCAAAAAAACTTGAGCTACAAAAATCTTTCCTAGCATCACATAGCTTTATGTTCTTTCTAAACTGCAGCCAGAGGGCAACATGCTCACATTCATGTAGTGTGTTCAATTCTGCTCCCCATAAAATTAATTACAAAAACTACCACTGACATCATTAGGATGACAATCGGGCCTATAACTCCCATTTAAATTCAGTGGGATTTAAATTACCCACCACAAAAACAGTTAACTTATCTAATGTTCAAATTCTTAAGAACATTCTTAAGGATTGGTCCTGCTTTGAGCAGGGGGTTGGACTAGATGACCTCCTGAGGGCCCTTCCAACCCTGATATTCTATGATTCTATGAACATTTACCTATGTGTAAAGTCTGAAGTGATAAGCCATTTAAAGGGAAGAACAAGCCATATTTGAAAATGCAGAATATCATTAAGTCAAAACCCTTTTGAAGAATTCTCTCTTCAAGAGATGTTCTAGTTCAGGGATCAGCAACCTTTGGCACGCAGCCCGCCAGGGTGCGTACCCTGGCGGGCCGTGGGCCAAAGGTTGCCGATCCCTGTTCTAGTTAATCTTCAGAACATGGAAAATCTCAAGCAAAACTAGTTTTATGCAAATAAATTCAGCAAATAATTTACATTGCAAATAATTTTCATACAACCATAAATGGCAGCATATGATCAATACACCCTTCCCCAAGCAGTGGCAAGACATGGATCTGCACAAAACCTGGCAGCTCTGAGGCTCAGGCAGATGGTGGTGGGGGATAGATAGCTGTCCATGGATGCCGTAGTAGATGAGTGGGTGTTTGAGTGTCTGGGGTCGCTGATGTGCCAGTTGTTGTCTAGTGGGTTCCTGGGTACTGATGTAGAAGTACTGGATGCAGTTGGGCTTGGGTAGGTGCTGTAATAGGTGGGTTGTTGCTGTCTGGAGACAGATAGTTGGAATCCATCTGGAGGGCAAATGTTTGGGATCCAGCTAGGGGGCTCGTTGAGAACAGGCTGGTTAAGGTCTCTGAGGACTTGGCGCCTCTGGGGTTGGGATGTGGGACCTGCCAGCCAGGCCATCTGCTACTGCATCTCTTTTCCCTCTTGGATTCTACACGTGACATTTCGGTTGAGGTGTGGGCAGGTGTGACAGATCTGTGATGTGTGTGACACCTGGCAGCCCTGGGTCTGAGGGATGGTCAGGGGAAGCTGGGCCAAGTGCTCCCAGGCACTCCCAGGAAAGTAATTCTTTAGTACAGGGGTTCTCAAACTTCATTGCACCGCGACCCCCTTCTGACAACAAAAATTACTACATGACCTCAGGAGGGGGGCCTGAAGCCTGAGTCTGCCTGAGCCCCGCCACTTTGAGTGGGGGCCCAAAGCCAAAGCCCAAGGGCTTCAGCCCTGGGCCGGGGGCCTGTAACCTGAGTCCCGCCACCCCAGGCCGAAGCCAAAGCCTGAGCCCTGTCACCTGGGCCTTGAAGCCCCCGGGCTTCAGCTTTAGCCCCAGACCGCAGCAAGTCTAACACCAGCCGTGGCGGCCCCATTAAAACAGGGGTCCCGAGCCACAGTTTGAGAACCGCTGCTCTAGAAGATTGATGTTTAGGTATTCAGCAGATTGCCAACGTTTTCATGAGGAATGGAAGTGAAAAAGGGAATGGCAATTTTCAAGAGTGTCTCTCTCAGCAAAACTTGACCAGAATTTAAGGAGACAAAGAAATGGCAGTTTTCAGACTCAGAGGGCTTTCCCCTTGCTGCAGCAATGTTGGCGCTAGATCTTTTCAGAGCTCAGAAGATTGTTTTACAATAGAAAATGTTACGCAACTTAAATATAGGTGTCGCTTCCAGCTCCCCTTATAATAAAGTTTTCAATACTCAAGGCAATCACGATTACTGACCTCCAGTTTCTAACAAATCTTTTGGCACACCAAATTAACCTCACTGAATGGCACGTGGGTCGTCTTAGTTTAGCAACTTTAGAGGAGATCATATATCAATTGAACAACGATAAATACTAAAAGTTTAAGAAACCATCCAGTTTCTTGGAGATCTTAACACCAAGCCAATAAGAGCCACACTGAACATTATTACGTTTGTTTTTTATTTATGTTTTTATGATTTCACAAGTTTCATATGGTTAGCATATTACTGAAGAGCTTAATCATGTAATTCTGGCTTCTGCTGGTGCTTGCATTTCATGCATCTATTTGCAAAAAGAATAAAAACCACTAATCCAGAAATAAACTGGAGCTCTAAAGAAATAATTCTTCCTTCCAATGCGTGGTGCCATTTCTCTTCCCACTTCATATCAAAGACAAGACAGTGTTTGAAGATTATGTATGCGTCAATTCCCGGAAAGCTAGAATGTTTCTTTAGCAGGTTCCTATGTTCCTTTTCTGTCCTGGGATTTCACAATCTAATGGAATCTTTCAGTAAAATTCAGGAAAAGAGCCTTGTGGGGATCACCCTGTGGGAACCCATCCCCAGTTATTTCCATATATATAATTATCTCATCAGCCGCCTCACTTGGGGAAATGGTTTGTTTGTCAAGCGGCAGAGAAAAATGAAAGCACTGCAAGCCTTCAAAGGCTTGCCCAGAGTAATGCCGCATTTTATCACGCTGCAGTGAACCATTTGATGCTGCAGCTGAAGAGAAAGGAGGAAAGATTATCCCAACTGTAACTGTTTTCTTCCCCATACAGGTATCACTGTAAAACTGTCTCCCTCTACAAATTACAGAGCTGAATGCTTTTCTGAAGTGTGAGCAATCCTCGTAAAAGTGAGGGTAGAGTGGACACCTTCCTACATTCTACCCTAAATTCCCTACCGCAGGACAGAACAGACAGAGGGGGCACATCATGATGGTCTTTTTTTCCCCTACTGAACACATAAAAGACCAGGTTTTCAGTCTAAATAAACAAACAGAGATGGGTTTCAGATTATTTATTTATTACGATCCTCTTTATCTGTCAGGCTAGATTAAACATCAAAAAACTAGGCTTGCTTCACAAGGCTGCCCTGAAAGATTAAGCTAACCAGAGAGGCACTTATACCACAGCAAGCACAACATGACAAGAGTTATGAAAAATTTAACTAACAGAAAATGTGTGTGCAGGGGAAGGCAGGTTTGTTTTTTAAACACCAAGTTAATTTAACTATTAGCTTTTTCAGTGTCTTATCCAAATTGTGCCACATTCTCGGTTTCGCATCGATTCCCTGTGGAATTTGAACTCTGTTTAACTAAACAAAGCCACTGAGATTTGGCTTTGTAGCTGACGTGAATCAGGTTGAAATAATACTTCCTGAAGGCTTTATCCTTTTTAATCTACATATCAGAATATATAATGCTTAATCTCCCATAAATATAGCACTGCCATACAATGATGGATTCTTAGAGTCACACGGACCCACTACAAGTTCTGTCATCTCCTGCTGAAGGATAAACAGATAATTTGCAGATTCCCTGGCAGGGAGTTGCAATACTACAGTTAGAGAAAGGGCAGAACTGGAATAGCGTTATCCAGTGTATCCCAGGGACACACTCAACAGTATGTCAATCCAATTGCCAGTGACTGTACTAACCAACTGGATTTCAATCAACTACATAAGAGGACTATTGGGAGATCTTATTTTTCAGAAACAGACTGGGTAATTTAGTACATAAAATTGGTATTTTCCTTACAACTTAACAGCTTCAATCTACCCAGAGCATCAGATGTTTGGGAGCAGAGGACTAGGGTAACTTTAAAAATACCTATTTTTGAGAAATGTATATACCTATATTTTGTGGGAGGGGCTCTGCATCTAATCTGTACTTAGTGTGATGTTTTCGGAAATCTGTTACAGTTTATGAATGCTGGTTAATATTGCGAAGTTGTCATTATGAAACTGGTGTATTTTTGAATGCCTCTGTGTGTATGTGAATTCTGCCTTTGCTGGCATGAGCTGTATCAAATCCTCCTAGTCCAGATACAATGGAGGGTAATTAGAACTCAATGAATCACCTTGAACAATGGGTGAGCTTCAGCCTAAGAAAACCATTTCTCACCTACCCCTCTGCAGGGGTGAGTGGAAGAGTGAAAAATTCCCAAAAACTGAAAAAAAAAGAAGCCAGGTAACCAAACAAGAGAGTCTATAAAAGGACCCAAAGAGGGGAAGGGGAAGGAGACAGACACACACAGGAAAAGTTCAGGCAGAAGGAAGGGCGGGCACAGGCTGGACATGGTGAGAAGAAGCAATCTCACCTAAGGAGAAGGCTTCATGTTTCAAATCACAAGCCATGCATTGGAACAGAAGGACTCTAGATGGGATCGAAGGACCCTGATCCCAGCCCAATGAATGCCCTATACTAGATGAGGAAATCGAGGCAGAGAAATATGTGTAGGGTTTATTATTTTTGGACAGATCTGCGTATTTCTCGTGTAATTAATAGGGCTGTCAAGCTATTAAAAAAATTAATCGCGATTAATCACACTGTTAAACATTAATAGAATACTGTTTATTTAAATATTTTTGGATGTTTTCTACATTTTCAAATATATTGATGTCAATTACAACACAGAATACGAAGTGTACAGTGCTCGCTTTATATTTATTTTTGATTACAAGTATTTGCACCGTAAAAAACAAAAGAAAGTATTTTTCAATTCACCTAATACAAGTATTGTAGTGCAATTGCTTTATCATGAAAGTTGAACTTACAAATGTAGAATTATGTACAAAAAAACCTGTATTCAAAAATAAAACAAAGTAAAATTTTAGAAGCTGCAAGTCCACTCAGTCCTACTTCTTGTTCAGCCAATCGCTCAGACGAACAAGTTTGTTTACATTTGCAGGAGATAATGCTGCCTGCTTCTTGTTTACAATATCACCTGAAAGAGAGAACAGGCGTTCGCATGGCACTGTTGTAGCTGGCATTGGAAGATATTTACATGCCAGATGCACTAAAGATTCATATGTCCCTTCATGCTTCAACCTCCATTCCAGGGGACATGGGTCCGTGCTGATGATGGGTTCTGCTCGATAACAATCCAAAGCAGTACAGACCGATGCATGTTCATTTTCATTATCTGAGTCAGATGCCACCAGCAGAAGATTGTTTTTCTTTTTTGGTGGTTTGGGTTCTGTAGTTTCCGCATCAGAGTGTTGCTCTTTTAAGACTTTTGTTTAGCATATCTGGCAGGTAAATACCTTGCAATGCTGGCTACAAAAGTGCCATGCGAATGCCTGTTCTCACTTTCTGGTGACATTGTAAATAAGAAGAGGGCAGCATTATCTCCTGTAAATGTAAACAAACTTGTTTGTCTCTTAGTGATTGGCTGAAAATGAAGTAGGACTGAGGGCACTTGTAGGCTCTGAAGTTTTAAATTGTTTGGTTTTTGACTGCAGTTATGTAACAAAAAAAAACCCTACATTTGTAAGTTGCATTTTCACAACAGAGATTGCACTACAGTACTTGTATCAGGTGAATTGAAAAATACTATTTCTTTTGTTTATCATTTTTACAGTGCAAATATTTATAATAAAAATATGCACTTTGATTTCAGTTACAACACATAATACAATATAAATGAAAATGTAAAAAAAAATCCAAAATATTTTATAAATTTCAATTGGTATTCTATTGTTTAACAGTGCGATTAAAACTGCGATTAATCACGATTAATTTTTTAAATCAGGATTAATTGTTTTGAGTTAATCGTGTGAGTTAACTGCGATGAATCGACAGCCCTAGTAATTAAGTGAAAAGAAATAATGTGTTAGACTTCTGTGCATTACATGCCACACCTACCGCAGCCCCTCGAAGATGGAAACCAGAAGGCTCACACCTTTGGGTGGAGTTCTGGGAGAAGATGTGTTTAATACTAATATACTAATTTATGGAGCTATACCTATCTCATAGAGCTGGAAGGAACCCTGAAAGGTCATCAAGCCCCCTGCCTTCACTAGCAGGACCAAGTACTGATTTTGCCCCAGATCCCTAGGTGGCCACCTCTAGGATTGAACTCACAACCCTGGGTTTAGCAGGCCAATGCTCAAACCACTGATAAACAACAAAAAGACCAAAGAAACCTGTGAGGTGAGAAGGGGAGATACAGGGCACAGTTAAAGCCTGAAAGTACGTACTGACAGAACCAAGAAGTGGTGTAATTTATCAGATTATTGTCTATCTCAGGGATCGGCAACCTTTGGCACCCTGGCGGGCCGGGCTAATTTGTTTACCTGCCACGTCCACAGGTTCGGCCGATCGCCGCTCCAGGCCAATGGGGACAGCGGGAAGTGTCAGCCAGCACATTCCTCGGCCCACGCCGCTTCCCGCAGCCCCCATTGGCCTGGAGCGACGAACCATCGCCAGTGGGAGCCGCGATCGGATTGATTGCGTACGGATGCAGCAGGTAAACAAACCGGCCCGGCCTGCCAAGGTGCTTACCCTGGCGAGCCGCGTGCCAAAGGTTGACGATCCCTGGTCTATCTCCAACTCTGTCAGTCTTTCAGGTTCCCCCAATTTTTCTCTCATTTTATATCCTCCTCCTCCCTCCCCCAGCTTAAGGCCTCAACCTCCCTCTTCTCCTTGACAAGAGAGAAAGGCAGGGCTTCTTTAATAAGCTTCCTGGAAAGGGCCTCTAGCTAGGAATATAAAGGCATTCCACCAAACATCTCACAGGTTGTAACACCCTCCACTTCTCAGGTTCCCAGACTCCACAGCAAGAATCCAGGAGTCAAACTTTGATCTCCCATATGGCAATGCAGAGTACTAGCCCATAACAGTAGGTCTACAGTGCAGTGTAAGTGAAGGGCCAGTGATGGTGGACCAAATCATCATGCAGACTTGGGATGACCAACCATGGGTCCAGAACTTTTGCATGAAGAAAGCTACATTTCTGGAGCTTTGTGAGCAGCTTGCTCTGACCCTCCAGCATAAAGACACGTGTATGAGGCCACCCTTGCTGGTCCAGAAGCAGGTTGCTATAGCTGTCAGGAAACTGGTTACCCCAGGCTGCTACAAGTCCATTGCACCAGTTTGGTGTTGGAAAGTTGAGTGTGGGTAAAGTGGTGGCGGAGGTTTCTGAGGCAATCAGGTATGTGGTTTACCCCACAGCGGCGGGCATAAAAGTTAATCCTGAAGTAATTGCTGGCTTTGAGAGAATGGGGATTCCAAACTGTGGTGGTGCCACTAATCGGACTCGTGCCCATTGTCTGCCTTCCTTAGGGAGCATGAGTACAAATACAGCAAAAGGCATTGCTCCATTGTTATGCTGCCCCTCGTGAGCCACAGAGGGTGATTTATGAACATAAACGCAGGCTGCATTGGGAAAATTCAGGTTTTTTGCCGCTCGAGAACGTACATTCATAGACAAGCCGGGACACTATTCCTACCAAATGACATTGTCATAAACTGAGTTATTGTCCCCACTGTTATTCTGGGGGATCCCGCATACCCACTTTTGCCTTGGCTTACGAAACTGTACCCTGATTTCAGACACCCTGGCAAAAGACGGTTTAATTACTCTCTCAGGATATGTAGAATGGTTGCTGAATGTGCATTTAGGAGACAGAAATCCCGCTGGTGCTATTTACAGACCCGTTTGGATTCAAGTGTCATCAATGCTGTCCGTACCACTGTGGCTTGCTGTGCTCTTCACAATCTTTGTGAAGCCAGAAGGGAGCCATTTCCCCCTGAATGAACCTATGACACTATGGGGCCGCTGAATCAGTACACTCCGTCAGAAAGTCCATCTACCACAGTTGGAAGTGGATGCACCTGGGCAACATAGTCAGGGATATTTTGCGCTCCCACCTTATGGACTTGAATGGCCCAATGGAAAAAGGGGAATAGTACTTTATGAATATGCTTGTTGGAACAGGGTGGGAGGGAGGGCTCATTGATTGCGTGGTGTTTCAGTGCCTGAGGAGGAGTGGGGAGTTTAGTGCCATGCAATATGCTTATGAATGACATGACCACTTATGAAAGAGGGGGTGGGGGTTATTCATATGGATTGATGTAAGGAAGGGATTGAAGTAGGAATTGCTATAGATAACTTATTGAGGGATAGTCTTTGCACACTAATTCTTAATTATCCCTGAACATGAGTTTATCTTTATTACTTTGAATACAGATTGTATGATGTGAAGCAATGAGAGCAATAAACATTCCTGAATAAATAAAAAGCTTTATTTATAAACATGTATTAGAAAAGTACAATATTCATCCATTCCCAGGCAGGTCAGCCCCAATTACCACACCAAAACACCAGTAACGACAGAATCTTACAGGGGAAAAAGAAATAAAAACAAAGTGCATATAAACAGTACAAACAGTGAAGCCATGTGGAAGACAGAAACCCCCTGCCACGGCACGTCCCCTGGCAACCCGTTTCTCCTTTTCCTTCTTTCCCCATTTGCCATGCCTTTGGCACTGTAGGAAGTGGGGTGGAGGCATCCACAGGGGAGAGGGTCAATATGGAGGGCTGCATGGGGCAAAGTTGCCCTATCCAGACGCTCATGGGACCTGACTGCATGTACCACTCAGCCTTGGGAGGTTTCAGAGTAGCAGCCGTGTTAGTCTGTATCCGCAAAAAGAACAGGAGTACTTGTGGCACCTTAGAGACTAACAAATTTATTAGAGCATAAGCTTTTGTGGGCTGTAGCCCATGAAAGCTTATGCTCTAATAAATTTGTTAGTCTCTAAGGTGCCACAAGTACTCCTGTTCTTCTTTCAGCCTTGGGAGTCTTCCAAGCTGCTTCTGGAGTGCAGCACAGGGTAGGTATCATGCAGGGCACTCAGGTTGTGGTGTGGGTGATGCAGCAGGAGCCACTACTCTTGCAGTCATTAGTGGCATGAGCTGCTCAAACTGTTGTTTCTGCTGAGCTCGGTCTTTCTCCCTTGGCTGCCATTCCTGTTCCAGGAACTACAAAGCAAGTGCCTGCTGCTGCGCTGAAACCCTGTCCTCAAGATGTGCAGCCATCCTGAGCCTTTCCTCCGGCCTCTTGCCATGCCTTTCCTCTAGCCACAAATCCCTCTGTCTTTGATACAGGATCTGTTTGTTGGCCCTCTCCAGAACTTCAACCACAAGTTCATCATGGAAACGCTTCCTCTTGGAATAGTCCATGAAGGTCCGTTGGAACCAGGCTTCTGCTGCAATGTGGCTAGCTGTGGAGATGCTGCAATCGGTAGAAGTCAAGGGGCCTGGAACAGGACAAGACACAGCGGGTTATTGTCTCAAATAGCTCAGTGCAGGAGCACAGAAAAAGTTCTTGTGGAATTTCAAAGACATAAAATGATACTTTCACAAACGGAACTTCAATATATTGTGAGAGGGATGCTTCAGACCACAGAAGCTCCTGGAAACAGCCTAATTAATTGCAGCAAAAGACATCCAGACACAACTGTTAGTTAAAAATGCAAAGCTGTTTTTATTTTAGAAAATTGCAGAACTACTTGGGTTTTTTGGGGGGGGAGAAATCAGTGGCTCTGCGACAAAAGCTTTTTCTATCAGTGCATCCTTCCATATTTTGGAGGACATAATAGTTCTTGTGGTGCCTGATTGGCAAAGGGAGAAGTTATTCCAAGCTGCCAGTGGGAAACCTGCAGTTTATATATTCTAAGTATTCAAACATATAGTAACTGAACAGTACTTCGATGATGGGGACAGGCTAGTCAGCTACTGTGGTGTCCCTGGAAAATATGTCCTTCCCCGAAACATGACTACCTATCTGGAGTTCCTGCTTCCGGAAAAGTTTGCAGCTATCAGCATCCAGGATTGGGTCAGAATTCATGAGAAAAATCAACAGGATGCTGCATTAGCTTCCACATGGCTTATCCTGTCATGGCTGCATGCAAACACACAGGACTCCGTAGCCTTCCTCCCCCCAGCACATTTCTGGACAAAGTTTCCAACCTCAGTCATATTTGGGACAAATGATTTTGTCACCTGTGGACTGCATGGACTACTTGTAACTGAAATGGACCAGATTTGTAAAACTGAACACATTTCCACCTGCCCCACACCGTTTCCAGATGGCTTGACAGACCGGTGAGTGGTTACAGAATGGTATACTTACAGGCATGGCAATGGAAGGTTATTGCCTTTAAGAAACAGGAATGACCCTACCAAAGAATCTGTGCCTTTCCAGTAACAATACACATTAAAGATGTTCTTTACCGTTTGCATTTCCCAATCGTCACTTTGAACTCCACATGGTAGGGAGAGAGAGGGAAGGGGATGCCAAGCCACTGACATACAATGCCCCATTAGCTTATACACGTTGCTAGCAAGGGCTTCTCATAACCTTTGCTTTGATTCATAAAGTAGCAATCCCTCCCATTACTGTATTAACAAACATTGACATGGAGCCAGAAACTTACCAGGCTCAGGGGTGGCTTCTATCAGCTCTGCAGCAGGCGGTTTCTCTGGGGAACATCAAATGGCTCCTTCAAGTGTAGGCCCAGAATGTGCTGCTGCTGCTCCTGCTCCAAACCTGCTTTGGGACTGGTTCCAGCAACAGAGTGAGTCCACTGTCCTCCCTCGGTGCCTGCTGCTGGCTCCCATCAGTCCCCATGCTGGATTCTGAGGCCAGCAGGGAACCAGCTGACCAGGTCGTCATCGCCGCCACCACCATTGGCTCCATGCTGGGCACAATGCCCAGCAGCTGGTCAAACTCCTCATAAAACTGACATGTCATCGGCAAGTTGTCTGAGGAGTGGTTCTGGTCCCTGGTTTTCCGATACTCACTTTTGAGCTGCTTCATCTGCTCCCTGCACTGTCCACCAGTCTGGTAAATGTGCAAAGCTGCCAGCTTCTTCGCTATTTGCGTATGCGTAGTCATTCCTAGTACTCTCACTAAAGTCCACAGTTTTGCTGGCCTTGCACCAGAGATTTACCAAAATCTGGCTGTGCTCCCACGACCATGAAGCAACGTGCTTTGCAAAAGGCATCTGCTGTTCAGTCTTCACTGCAAACACAGAAGGCTCTCTGATGGTGCATTTGCAGCTGAGTGGTCAGAAGACAAAGGAAGGGTTAACGTTGACTCACTGAGCTGCTGCTATACACCAAGGGGAGTTGCTCCTGTTTTCACTGGAGTCGACTGAAGATTCTTGGGATAGAAAGGACAAAGGAAGTTGGCTCATGGGATTGTGGGATACTTTTGGTGGACTTCCAGGACCCAAGTTGGGGGGGAGGGGGAGGCTGTGTCTACACTGCAAAGCAATAGGACTCGAACCCTTGGTCACAGCTTGACTGGGGCTCGGATCCTCCAGCCCCATTGGGTCCTAGGACCCTAGGTCCAAGCCCGAGTCTGAGAGATTTGTGTATAGACAGAAGGAGATTTTGGGCTCAAACCTTAGTCTGATCCCAGGTTTACGTTGCAGTTTAGACATACCCTAAGTCAATGGTTCCAACCAGTGGTACGCAGAGGTCTTCCAGAGGGTACATCAACTCATCTAGATATTTGCCTAGTTTTACAACAGGCTACGTAAAAAGCACTAGCGAAGTCAGTACAAACTAAAATTTCATACGACTTGTCTAAATGACTGCTATAAATACTATGTGCTGAAATGTAATTACAATATTTATATTCCAATTGATTAATTTTATAATTAGATGGTAAAAATGAGAAAGTCAGCGATTTGTCAGTACTAGTGCGCTGTGACAATTTTGTATTTTTATGTCTGATTTTGTAAGCAAGTAGTTTTTAAGTGAGATGAAACTTGGCATATGCAAGATAAATCAGACTCCTGAAAGGGGTACAGTAGCCTGGAAAGGTTGGGAGCCACTGCTCAAAATGGCTGTTCTGGCCCTTCCTTTATATGTGCAGTCCTTTAATAGTTTAAAAATATAATTAGGCTCGGTAGCAGTGATGAGCACTGGCATGCTGGAGACCTGGCCTTGGGAACAGAAATAATATATTCCACACACAACTGCCAAGTTTTGTGCAGCTCCATATGAGACATTTTATGCAAGTTTACAAATGTGCAAATTATCACATTATGTAATGTATATTTTTAGATAACTTGTATACACCCATAAATTTCAACTTAAGGTCAATACACCCTGCCGTAAGCAGCAGCAGAGGTAGGACATAAGTTTGACAGCTCCGGCAGGTGGGCGGGTGGCGGAAGATTGTCAGGGGAGTAGATGGGTGATGCCAATTGGGGGCATGGCAAGGTGTATTTGTAGGGGCATTTGGGAGGCTGGGGGTAGCCAAGAAAAGCAAGATCGGGCAAGGTTCAGTGGCTGGGGGAAATGTGGGGATAAAAGTCTGGGGATAGCTAGGTTTGTGGGTGTGTCAGAGGAAGATGGGGTGCCTGGGGGGTTAGGATTTTATGGGAGCTTGGGGAGGGGTGCATCTGGAACCTGTCCAGGGTTTGGGTTGGTAGGTATATATGAGTGTCTCGGACGTCTGGGGCTGGCTGATTGCTGGGAGAAAAGCCAGAGACCAGTACTGAATCCCTCTCACCTGTCCTCCTCACTTGCTGCTGCCACCATTTGCCTGCTATCACCTGCTCTTTCTCCATTCTGATCCAGCAGGAACATGGAAAGACAGAGGCCGCTCATTTGCCTACACAAGGTGCACCACAGCAACCTCTGGCAGCCGTGAGCTACAACTGCAGCCACCCCTGCAATCCAGCTTGCCTGCATTCCTGCTGTCCCATGTGACACTCAGGGCTGCAGGAATATGCAAGGGGCAGCCAGGGTGAGTGAGTGTCCCAGGAGATGTGAGATGTTTGGCAAGTCTGTCTACAGGTCACTTACTGGTAAGGTACTTGGTCCTCAGTCTACACCACTGCACTTACAATGGCAGCAGATTAGTTTTATGGGAGGAAAATGAGAGGAAAGGATTAAAGTGTGAATAAATATGGTCCAAAAGTGTTGGCATACCCAAATGTTTGGACGGAGTCTCCAAATTATAGTTTTCTTCTATCTTTGGCTACTCAGCAGTATTCCAAAAGTAACAATACCACCTCTCTTCAGTTATATAGCAGTTTTATGAGTAATTTTCATTCAGTGCTTAAAATGATATATTAGCATTATTACAACATGCATTTTAAGAGCTTCCCAGTCAAGAGGATCTTCATATTATAGGCCCATTTCAGACCTCAGAGAAATGGATACGTATGTTAGTGTGATTTTAAAAGATCAATAGTGTATTTCAGCCCATCTGCTATTTCAACCACGCCAGGAAGGGGGGAGGAACATGCTGAGCCTCATTAGCTTCTACCGGGTCCTAAAAAACTCACATCCTGGGATTTCCCTATTTTTATCATATTTTTCCAAAATCTTCCTTTGAATAAGGGAGTGGGAAGAGTCACTTTGCTGCCTTCCCTTCCAAAAGGGAGACAACGTTTGTTAACATATTGCAAAAAGGCTATCAAATTTCAACCTCCTTTATGCAGATCAAATCTTTCTCCCTAGACTGGACCATAAATCAGAAGGGGCCCCTCCTCCTAATCACCAGTAGAGTCCTTATCAGATTACACCAGCTGAGATAGCAAGCAAATTGGCAAATACCCAGTCAGTTCTTAAAAATGCATTTGGCGTAACACAAACTTCACTGAGCAATAATTTGCTCCTCTTGCATGTGTAGCACATTCTGCCCAGCATTATTTCTTATTTATTACCTATTGCCCATTAAGTAAGAAGAAGGTCACCGCTATTTGTTCTTACACCAAATTCAGCTTTCCAATGAGTTGTTTAAAATGGTGGGCTGAATGCTAATCAAGTCTCCAATTTAGATGCATTGGAATAAAATTATACTCCCCTCCTGCCCCAATTCTCTCAGATCAGTGCTGGATTCTTTTCCAACTGCAAAAAAACCAAGATGTGAGGTGGGTGCAATGTTGTTCTTGGCACAATACAAATCAAAAACTAAAACAGAACCAAGTTATATAAAAATGGGAGCAAGTTCTCCCTCCACTGGATGCAACTTTCAGCTACTGACAGTAAGTCTCTATTGCAACTGTACCGAGACAGTAAATAAACTGGGGAATAAAACTATGTTCTCCATCATTTACCTTTCATAGGTGCTATATGCATGAATTATAAGGGAGGCAAAGTACATTCAACTTAATTAGCCATAATTATGAGCCCCAATGTAACAGAGTAGCAGTTTCTGTATTAATATGTGATACCAGCAGCTGTACAAATACTCAATCGTGCCAGTCTTGTTGTCCTCAGTAAAAGTGACAAAGGCCTTAATGCAAGAGTTGCCTACTATACTGTACTCACTTGTACCATAATACTCTGTACTTTAAAACTGGAGATTAAGAATATTTTATTGTCTCTCATGCGTTGTACTGCCATAGCATGAATAATAGCTATTCAGGGTTAGTTGGCACTCTCAACATAAACTCTATTTTAAGAGGCTAACAACTAAGCCAATGACACAAGGCAGAGAAGCCAAGCATCTGAGAAGAGCTACATCTTTTGCCCCAAATCTGGCAGGAGCTAGGTGTGCAACTTGACAGAGAAGGTAGAGAGACTTGGATATAGTTGGCACCTTTAATTACTCTGTAGTGTCCCCTCTGACTATTTTAAGAGCAGCATTAACAAAGGCTCTGGGAGAGCAAGTGTTTAGCACTTCTCGGGCAGAGGGACAAGACGCCTCTTCTGACAAAAGAACTCAGAATGGATAAGGAAAGAGAATAAACGTCAGCTCTGGAATCAAACATTCATGAAGTCATTTTAATTCCTGAAAATTAATCTGCTGTCCAATGAATAGTAACAGATTTTAATGTGCGTGCTCCTTTTTAACCACGCTTCTAGCTGACGCACCTTGTTGAAGACCCAGATCTCCCCGTTCACTGTTGGCCTGGGAACACCATGCCCATTGTAGTGAAAGAGGACTCTCTCTTCCTTGGCATTTCGACGCAGCGATGTACATAGTTTCTTAACTTCATCCACCGTAGGATCGAGGCTCTGCTTGTACCGGGCCTGGTGATACCAAAAATAAGTTAACAGTTAATTATGTGCACATGCATACTTGAGATGCATAGAAGCATAAACACTTCAATACACAGGAAACAGTATGCATTACGTATAACGCTTACTAAACAACCGAATGGCAAAACATTTCTGCTACTTTTTTTCTCTCCGCTGTTTGACCACTTCACCTGTCCTGTGCACACCTTAACACTGATCCATTTCACCCAGGGACTGCTACTGGCATTCCTAATGCCTCAACAACTTCAAACACCTGCTTTTATTTACTGATTTTAAATCAGCCTACCCCAACATTGTTTTCGTTTCCCTATTCACAATTTCCTGCCCTGAGGCTCAGAATTGACAATATTCAGTCTTGCACTATTGACACATTTACGGTCAGATATTTCTGCAACTTTTCAGGGCTAGATATTGGTTCTAGCCTTGAAAGGCCCGAAGTATCTGTGCAGAACAGCTATTTTAGGTAACTGTTTAAATGTTTTTAAAATTATTTTTCCTCCCTTCTGAGCTCTGTTATAGTTGGACTCTTGGTACAAAGGCACTTCTCTTTACTAGTGGATAGATCCAAAAATAGCCCCAGTAAAATAACCGTAACATCTAAAACAGTGGGTCTCAATCATTTTTCACCTCAGAGCTAAAATCCTCCTGCCATTTCTTGCTGGACCCACCAAAATGCTTTGCAGACCCAAAAGGATTGATGGATTGAGGCCACAGCAAGGACCCATAGCTGGTTTGGGGTAGGGGATTGCTGGGCACTGAGTGGAGATAGCAGGAGGAGTGAAGGGGTGCCCAGTGGGGGCAAAGTGTGCTGATACCCAGGAAGATCCTGGCCAAGAGAGGGGAGTTTTTCCCTCCCAAAAACAACACTCAACTGGACGGCTACTGCTGCCTCCAGGTTAGGAAGAATGGGGAACTGCGGTGAGGTTTCAGCAGAACTGAACAGAGGCACAGCAGATATAGGAAACGGAGAGAGCAAACTGTCTTCTCTCCCTCCACCCATTACTCTTGCAGGGTTGTACTGCTCTTAGGATTGCCACTTGTGTGCAATGCAGACAGTAATGCAGATATCCTAAAACTCATGATAAAATCTTTATACTTCACTATCCCATCATGTATTCTCTACATACTGATATAACACACTGGAAGTGCCATTTTTAACACCTTTCATGTTGAAAAATCTGTAGCAACATACCAAAGACATTTTGCATAAAAGGAAGAGGGAAATGGCTAGTACTGCACGCACGGCAGAGTAGGGGCCAAGTATAATACTATAGCAACTGTGTAGACAGATGAGAATGTAAAAAAGGTGATCTAAGATACGAAAGCTTTTGCAGGAAAAAAATATGCCTCCCGATAAAGGTCAGAAAAATAGCTGGATTGTGGCAATAGTTCAGTCTAAATATAATGAAGCTATATACAATTTCAGTAATAACGTCACTTTAAACGATGTAGGTTTCTCCATCACAATAGCTCATTAACATAAACAGGTCTGCAAGGTTAGAAATGCTACTGGGTCTCAAAATGAGCTCTCTCCTCCTTTGCACATATGAAGGACTACACTAGAAGAATGCTAAATTAAGATATAGTCACTTTAAAGGTCAGCTAGTGGCCAGAACATGCCAAAATAGGTTAAATAAGCCTGATGAATTATGGGAAAATAAACTAATGCCTGCACTATCAGCCAGCACCAGTTAACGATATTCACCACTAACTCAGACAAACTTTTTGAACTATGTCATGTCAAAGTTCTAATCTACTATAACACTGGAGTGTTTGATGGAGCTGGCTACCTAACTTTTAGCTATTAACATCAGCTCTCAGGTTACTCCAGAGTCCATGCACTTCAGGCTTACTGAATGTGCCATATATGCTAAGGACCTTATTATTAAATTTATTCAAGATTTTTATATTAAAATTATATGTCATAGTCTGACATCCACAACTCAGAACACTGAGCAGATTGCACCACAGAGCACATCTTCTCTGACAAACACATTCCAACAGAAACCATGCACCCAAAACCCCACACTGGATACCTGCAACCTGATGTTCATGCAGCAATGTTAAATGGGAACCAAAGACACCTAAAGGAGCAGCAGCTTTCACTTTCCTTCTGGGTGATCCTATTATAGCCTTGGGTGCTACATCTCAACTACAGCTCAGTCCTAACACAATGTTACATTGTAACACAACATTGTAACGCAATGTTACAAACATGAAAATCCCAGAGCATTTCAGCCCAGGTTGGAGCATGACTTCAGTAAAAATCAATGCTACAAGACCATTCTTATTCAACGACTTGATGAGGGAAGTAGAAGTAACCATGACTTTAACAAAGCCACCCACCATAAAAACATGCATCCACTGTATAAAACCATGCAGATTCCAATGCTTTTGTGTCAAGGGCCATGAAACCTAAGCCAACATGTTTGGCGAATCCTCCATGTGGAAGCTGGCTTGCTTGTCAAACTTAAGGTGTACTATTGAGCCAAAGCTTGGTGACAAGAAAATGCCTTTTAATTGCCTTTTGGAAAATCAGAGTCTCTGTCTCTCCCAGACACTCAGAACAGACGTACCACCCAAGGGACTAGAAATCCGGAATCACAATGGCCTCAAGAACTAAAACTACTATATTACAGCAAGAACTGCATATAAGAATAGGACAATCTTAAACAGATACAAAACATTTTTTACCTTAGACTGTGCACCTTAAGTACAGTTTTGCAAGCTACGAAGACAATTAAATCATTTTTTATATATTAAAGGATTTCCATAACCACTCCCAGTACATTTTACGTTTTTTGTACCTTTAATCAACACAACAGACAGCTAAACAGAACCGTGATAACTTGGTTTCAATGTTTCTCAATTAACACTCAGCATTTCAAGCCAATAAGCAAAAAGAATGCCTTGCAGTGCCTGGTTTCAGCCCTTTAAGACACATTCCTGAGTGTGCAGCATTCAAGCAGCAGTAACAACAAGGAGGCTAAGGAACGGAGGCCTTGTTCTGTCACACTTGGATGTTCTCTAGGAGTTTCCTCACTAGGCAAAGGCAAGGGAAGACATTAGGCTCAGCACTGGCTTCTCTCTCCCCACTTACAGTACATAAGAAAGGCCGTACCGGGTCAGACCAAAGGTCCATCTAGCCCAGGATCCTGTCTACTGACAGTGGCCAATGCCAGGTGCCCCTGAGGGAGTGAACCTAACAGGCAATGATCAAGTGCTCTCTCTCCTGCCATCCATCTCCACCCTCTGACAGACAGAGGCTAGGGACACCATTCCTTACCCGTCCTGGCTAATAGCCATTAATGGACTTAACCACCATGAATTTATCCAGTTCTCTTTTAAACTCTGTTATAGTCCTAGCCTTCACACTCCTCAGGTAAGGAGTTCCACAAGTTGACTGTGCGCTGCGTGAAGAAGAACTTCCTTGTATTTGTTTTAAACCTGCTGCCCATTAATTTCATTTGATGACCCCTACTTCTTGTATTATGGGAATAAGTAAATAACTTTTCCTTATCCACTTTCTCCACATCACTCATGATTTTATATATCTCTATCATATCCCCCCTTAGTATCCTCTTTTCCAAGCTGAAGAGTCCTAGCCTCTTTAATCTCTCCTCATATGGGACCCGTTCCAAACCCTTAATCATTTTAGTTGCCCTTTTCTGAACCTTTTCTAGTGCCAGTATATCTTTTTTGAGATGAGACCACATCTGTACGCAGTATTCGAGATGAGGGCGTACCATCGATTTATATAAGGGCAATAATATATTCTCAGTCTTATTCTCTATCCCCTTTTTAATGATTCTTAACATCCTGTTTGCTTTTTTGACCGCCTCTGCACACCGCGCGGACATTTTCAGAGAACTATCCACGATGACTCCAAGATCTTTTTCCAGACTTGTTGTAGTTAAATTAGCCCCCATCATATTGTATGTATAGTTGAGGTTATTTTTTCCAAAGCGCATTACTTTACATTTATCCACATTAAATTTCATTTGCCATTTTGTTGCCCAATCACTTCGTTTTGTGAGATCTTTTTGAAGTTCTTCACAGTCTGCTTTGGTCTTAACTATCTTTAGCAGTTTAGTATCATCTGCAAACTTTGCCACCTCACTGTTTACCCCTTTCTCCAGATCATTTATGAATAAGTTGAATAGGATTGGTCCGAGGACTGACCCTTGGGGAACACCACTAGTTACCCCTCTCCATTCTGAGAATTTACCATTAATTCCTACCCTTTGTTCCCTATCTTTTAACCAGTTCTCAATCCATGAAAGGACCTTCCCTTTTATCCCATGGCAGCTTAATTTACATAAGAGCCTTTGGTGAGGGACCTTGTCAAAGGCTTTCTGGAAATCTAAGTACACTATGTCCACTGGATCCCCCTTGTCCACATGTTTGTTGACCCCTTCAAAGAATTCTAATAGATTAGTAAGACACAATTTCCCTTTTACAGAAACCATGTTGACTATTGCTCAACAGTTTATGTTTTTCTATGTGTCGGACAATTTTATTCTTAACTATTGTTTCGACTAATTTGCCCGGTACAGACGTTAGACTTACCGGTCTGTAACTGCCGGGATCACCTCTAGAGCCCTTCTTAAATATTGGCATTACATTAGCTAACTTCCAGTCATTGGGTACAGAAGCTGATTTAAAGGACAGTTACAAACCTTAGTTAACAGTTCCGCAACTTCACATTTGAGTTCTTTCAGAACTCTTGGGTGAATACCCAAGTATTATTATGAAGGTGCTGATTTGCAAAATGTGCATCTTAAATCATATTCTGCCTGTTGGCACCTTTACAAGACACTATAACCAGAGCCCTCAAGTAGTGAGTAATTTTTCATTTCCCACTTTTTTTTTTTTTTTGAGAACTTACTCATTGAAATATACCTCACGTCCTTTTAGCATAAATATTAAATACAGCTCACAATTCATGAAGGTGAATGCACACTTTAAAACAAAAGCCTACATATCTACAGATCTGAGACAAACATATCATCTACACATTTATAAACACAGGGCTGCAGGAGGAGGGGGCGGGAGGGGGAGCAGAGCCTGCAAATGAGCAGATAAACGCCTACCTGTCAGCCAAGGACTTTTAGCCATCCGTCTACTCAGCTTATTCTGATGCACATTACAACAAGCCAATATCTATTAGTTTGACCCATGATGAGAAAAATAACCAGTCATTTGTTTTGTGTTTTTGATAAAACTTTAAGATCTTTTTCAGTGATGAGGAGGAGAATCAGAAAAACAAACAACTACAAGGAAAGTCCAGCTTTTTACTATTTCACTGTGTGTGTGTGTGGGGGGTAGTATAAGGGGTGGTAGTGTGAGGGAGTTAACATTCATAATAAGATGAAAATTGCATCTGTTTCTCTTTCCAGAATTGCTGCTGCAAAGTCTGTAGAGGGCAGAGAGTGGATTGGAGTACAAAGAAGAATATGAAAACACCAGATTTTTTTTTAACATCTGGTTATTTTACCAGATGTTAGATTGCCAAAGTGAGTTCTCTAAAATACAGTGCACAGCTGTTGTCCGGTATTGGTGACAGCTCAAATCTTGTACAAACAGTAAATAAGGATACAGAAATCCAGACCAAAAATACATATCATTCATCTAACAAAACTGCAGCTTAAAGTCTCCTTTCCAACAAATGCTCTCCTGCATTTTGATTGCTGTCTCTCTTAAGACACAGGCATCCCTATCTTTCTATGAAATCTTGCATCTATTGCCTGCAATTTTATTCTGTTCTCCAAGAAGGAATATTTTAAACTCTGAACAAAGCTCCATTTAGGGAACGATGGAAGGGCTGAGATTGAAGTGTTCTCTGTTCAAGCCCATCCTGTAAAACTGAAATATTTCATAGTGCATGTTCATTTCTATGTAAGAAAATAAAGAGTCCCCCTCTGCAACAAAACACATAAAAGGAGAGCACAACCTATAGTTCTGTAGCCTAGAAGACATAACTATATTCTGCATGATGGATGTTATCTCCTTTGCCAAACCATTAGATTAGAAACAGCAAATTCTGAATGGGTGACAGAAGCTGCAGTTTGCATGGAACAGAGTTAATTTCATGAACAAAACTGTATAAATCTTCTATAAAAGCTCCAGTGAGAGGAGCTCTATAAATGCTTAGAGATTGCTGACAATAGGTTATCCTTGGGTGGGAACTGAAAGACCATTTTCCTCAGGATGCAGTGTCACTGTGCCTCCATGGGTCACAACTGACAATACCAAATTCAGGACAAACTGCTGAGAAATAGGGCAGACACACCCCAAAACTGGTGGTTATTCTCCCATAAGATATACCAAACCAGCAACAAAAGTAAACTTCTGTTTCAACACACAGGCTAACAAGAAGTCAGAAAAGCAGTGTCCTTAGGTATTCCAGTCCTGGATTCAACACCCAGACACTAAACTTAATGATAAGTGGTTATTTAAAACCAATTTCATCAAACAAAAGGGTTCTTCTGATCCCAAAGGACCAGCCACACACCCAGGTCAATATATAACTCAGATCTTACCCAATAATCATGCTGTTGCCAATCCTTTAGTATCTAAAATCTGAAGGTTTATTTATAAAAAGAAAGGAAGAAAGGTGAGAATTAAAATTGGTTAAAGGAATCAAATACATACAACAATTGCAAAGTTCTTGGATCAGGCTTGTAGCAGTGATGGAATAAACTGCTGGCTTAAGTCAAGTCTCTGGTTGCTTCTAAATGGGAGCATTGGTTAGAATGCTCCTATTAATACAAGTTCATAGTCCAGAGGTTTGAGCAGGAAAGAGGCAAAATGGCGATGTTTCCAGGGCCTTTTACAGCTTCTGCCAAGTGAAGGGAAACCCATTGTTCTCACTGAGGAAAATTACAGGTAACAAGATGATATTTGGAGTCACATGGGAAAGTCACATGTCCATGCATGATTTCGCTTAGTCATAGCAGAGGCCATCACAGGAAAGTCCATTAAGTGTAGATAGGTGTCTTCCATGGCCCACTGGGAATTAAGTGTTCGTTGACGAGCCATTTTACTTGAATAGTCCCTTCAAGATGTGCAGGCTGAATACCATGTGGGTGTTACATTTGAAATACAAGTACATAGTTAATATTCATAACTTCAGATACAAAAATGATACAAGCATACAAATAGCATAATTATATTCAGCAAATCAAAGCCTTTCTACAGACACCTTACTTGACATATTTTGTACAAGATTTGTTACAATTATATAACACTGGTAGCAACAATGATCTACATGGTCATATTTTATCAGATAACATCACATGCGGACACCTATACCGTTGGTCACTTAGCTGTTAAACACAAAGTTGTACTTAAACACCATAATCAAGTACACTGGTGGCACAAGTGGCTTTGTTATTAGTGGAAAGAAAGGTATCATTGGCATATTACTGATGTGTTGTGGGCACAGTAAGAATTTGCAGAAAAGTTTGTATGAACTCAGTTTCAATGAGATACTCGAGAGCTCAAGTCATGGGCTTTAAAACTTCTTACAGGCTACCTTCTAAAGTAGGCAGACAATTAAACTCAATGGTGAATCTACTGGAAGTAGGGTGATATCTCCCATGCTTCCCCCATCAAGGTCTCTTCATTCAGCTCTACATATAATGCTAAAGACATTAGACATATCGGGATACAGGTCCACACTTCTAATCAAAAGCCCCAACTACTCATTCATTATACTGTTTTGTAGAATCTGTTTTGTTTTGCATTGAACTATTTACATTTCAGTTTTCACAGCTCTGAGAAACAAAGCAGCACGCAACTTTGTTCCCACAGTCGGCCCAGCGCACTTGCTTCACAACTGTATCAACTTTATAGCCTACAAATTTGCAGCTTACAAATTCACAGCCATTACCCTCTTCTCAAAAAGATTTGCCAAGGGCATTGGTATATGAAATCATATACCTTTGGTTTTAAGATTAAGTGGACTGAAATGCATCACTATGCACTAACCCATGGACAGTCGTTTCTTCCAGGTACTGGAAGAGTGCATTAAATCTTTGAACAACGCTGACATACCGTGTTTCTCCGAAAATAAGACAGTGTCTTATATTAATTTTTGCTCCCAAAGATGCGCTAGGTCTTATTTTCAGGGGAGGTCTTATTTTTCCTGGAGCTTCGGGGCCTTATATTCCGGGGTGGCCTTATTATCGGGGAGGTCTTATTTTCGGGGGATGTCTTATATTACAGCGAGAGGCAAAACTGGAAGTAGGTCTTATTTTCGGGGGATGTCTTATTTTCGGGGAAACAGGGTACTAATTAACCTGCTGTCTAGGAGCGTTCATTGATCCTAGAATTTTACCTCAACTTCTGACTGGGAAGGCATACCTTTCTTTAACACTTGATTTTGTTTTTAATGTCTTTCTTTTAGCTTTTAAACCTATTTCCTTCTCATCTCTTCCAGATCTTAAGAGTTAGTTTGTCTCTACACAGGTGTTTTTCATCCCTCTGCATGCTGCATTTTCCTCTGTCATAATTTTCTTTCTTAGTTATTTTCCATCACATTACTTTTGTGCAAATACATACTTTCAGGATGCTAGAAAACACTCTCTTACGCTAAAAGCAATTATCTGAAAAGTTTCTATGAGGCTTTAGGTCAGTACCCTCTACTTAGATAGTAGTTTATATTATTTTTAAAATAAAGAGTCACTAATTATTTTTTAAAGTTATTGGGCCACTGATTGTTACAGCACCTGAAGACCATGCTGGCCTCTCTTATCTTACACTAGTTGTTACAAGAGGTAATAATAATTTTCTATTACTGTTATTGGGCACTGGCACACCTGGTACAGTTTCCTTTTTTTATAATATTTGTTGGAATAATTTTCTTTAGCCCTTGGCAAGAAGCCCTTGCCTCTTGTCACAGCTATCCGACAGGACAATCTGGATTTCCATTCCTTTGCAAATGCTATCCAGCTATATCTGTCGTTCCTAGCTGATGCCACAATTGTAGCCTTAGAGCTGTCAAAATACCAAGCTGAAAGGCACTGATGGACAAGTATGAAAGTGATGTCAGTTGACGTTACCGTGTGAATATGATTTTCGATCATCTTAATGACTTCAAGAGAAATAACCTTGGGGAGTCCTGATCTGGGCGGTCTTTTGATGATTCTATTTATGCAATCACAGCTACAAGTTTTGCTTATTTATGCAATATTACCACACTATAATATCCACATTCTCACACTGAGAACTGTACATCACCATCTATGATCTGGTCTTATTTACTCTAACTGATTAGCTTGAGATTCCATTTCAAAGCAAACTGAAATGCAGGAGACTGTTTAAGTTCCAAAACCTCAACAGAATCTAAACATTAACACCACATTTTAAAGCAGAAATTGAAAATCATTCCCCTCCCCACACCAAATAGTTAGCTAAAAATCAACTATTCAATCTAGAACTCTGTATTTCATATGCTACAGCTCAGGATAGCAGAAGCATCTGAAGTTGTATAATAGGTGAAGATCCCTGCAGAGTTTTAATAAGGTCTTGCATTCTCCACAAATCAAGCTATACCTAATTCTGCAGCAAGGTTCTTTAATTCTGTGGCACTCCCATACAGCAGTCTGGAAATTCCCAAGTAATTTAATTTAAATTAAAAACTTGATTTTTCAATGAACTAAATGAGAGACTGAATAATACATTAATTACAGTAGACTATTTTATTATTATTATTTGTGTTATCCTAGTGCTGAGGAGCTCCAGTCATGGACCAGGACCCCATTGTGCTAGGTGCTGTACATGCATAGAACCAAATGACAGTCCCTGTCCCCAAAGACCTTACAATAAAGACAAGAGCATAGATGGAGCTTCACTGATGGGGTCGTGCAAGGAAACAATGAGAATATTGGTCAGCATGATTAGGAATATTATGAATTGATTACACTCATCATTATGTGAACTTTAAATTTTAATGTTGCCTGCTCCCTACACAACAATTGTTAGTTTTCAATACGCCACAGACTCCAGTATTTGACAATGCACTGCATTGAAGACATTGTTAGGGGAAAGCTGAAGTGGGGGCAGTTGTTGCTTCTGGCACTGAAGAAGGCATGGAAAGCAGTTTTAGTCTATAAACTAAATGCATTAGCTGGATGTTTTTATAGCATGCGTAACAGCAAAACAGTTAAAACAGATTTAATAAAGCATCTTTGGGTTTCAAAGTTGCTGCATTGAAAGGGAGCATCTCATACTTGTTTCAGACTGTCTGCAGACTCAGGAAGAAAACATTACATTGTTTTACTTGTTTCATATTTTCAAGTCTATCTCAAAAACCAAGTGGGCTAGAAACAATTTTACAAAAAGGAAAACAGACCATGGAGCACACTTTTACAGCCTTGGTTTGATTGATGATACTACCAGTTACCCTGTGAAGATCATCCCTGAAATCACATCTGGAAAGGAAAAATTGTTTAGAAAAAATTGCCAGCATTCCAAAAATTAACACGGTGCCTAGTTGATATAAGTATGTGGTGTCTAAGATAATATTACGTATTTGTAAACATTTAGCAACTAACTTGAAAAATGTTAGTTATTGTAGTATTTAGGAAATTTTACATAAAAGCTTGAATATTTAAAGACTATTTTACAATTTAAAAATATGCTTAAATAGAGTCTTAAGCATCTATACTTTATCTTATATACAGTTTACACACACGTCAGTCATTCTTTGCTTCCAGTAAATGACAGAGTGCATGTCCTCATGACAAACCACAAAGACATTCATAGCCAGCCTTCCAGTGTTCAAAATATGGAGCCCCCATCCTATCTGAGAAATCAGAGGCCATTTTCCCTACACCATAAATAACTTACAAATGCAAACGTATTATCTGCCACTACCCTTCAGTCATAGAGGCTGTACTGCCAGTCAAAACAAGAAAGAGAGAGAGTCAGTCACCTGCAAAGTGAATGGATTTAAACATATAAAACATACACAACCCTGGAAGCTTTAGAGAGAAGGACAGTGCTAACAGGGCTGAGAAAGTTCGGGTAACAGCTTTAATGGTTATAATTTTAGTTAACTTTTTATTCATACAATGCAACGATTACAATGCTCTAGGACAGTGCACACACTATTTCAAAATGTATTTCATTACATAATACACATGAATGTAATTTGCCAATGCTAATAAAATATTTAAAACACCCTCTAATTAACCCGAGGTATCCCCCAACCAGACACACAGTCTTGAGCAAACAGACTTTGCGACAGGTCCTGGAGATCACAAGTTCAGGCTTAGCAGGCAACACAATTAAAACTAGCATGTCAGGGTCTCCAAGTGCATCAAGACCACCTCATGGCCAAGGTGTCAAAGGCAAAGGAAAGACTTGAAAGAATCCTTATGGACACTCTCTTTCACCATTAATCAATCTCCTGATAAGACTAGCATCATCTCCATGCCATGCCATCAAGACCCAGACTGAAAGGGGCCTACAAATGTGAGGACGCCAGATGTTGCCTATAATAGCTTCTGCAACAGTGCTGGTTTATTTATTTTAAAACAATCAGGGTAGGAAAGGCCAAAAGAAAGATGCATACACATTGATCCACCTGCCACATATATTGGCAATAACATGATTGTCTTGTCCTATGGATCCCTACAATCCTATGCATATAGTTATTGGACAATATTTATTATAAACATTTGAATCCCAAGCCTCATATAAAAGTAATTTCAGGAACAGGACTCCTTAATTAACAGTCTTGTAGAAATCTTATCTGCAGAGGAGAGGAATGGAGAAGGGGAAGAGGGATGTTCTCAGACTGATGTTATCAATAGGTTTTCGATTTGGGGGTGGAAGGGAGGGAGGTTATATTCTCTGTTTTATGTACACAACTTAATATTTAGGTTCAGCTTTCATAAGAAAGGGCAGTAACAGGAAGTTATTGATTTAGCAGCTTTACCACTGTCATGAAAAACCAATCTATAAAAGAGATCACATCTGTAGAGAATGTATATTTGATACATCAAAATCACACAGATCACATACAAATACTTCTCCTCGCCTCAAGAAAACTGCAATGCTGTGGTGTTACATATCCAGGGCTTGGCACTGACTTTTGGATCTACAATATTTCAGTGTCATTTCCTCACAAGCTTCCTGTGCTAGATCAGTAAGACTGGGTTTTGTGTTTGTGTAGATTTCCCTTTCAGCATACCAATTGATGATTAAGCCACACAACAACTAATACAATTAACAGGTCAGGGAAAACACCTGGCGAAAGCCTTCAGTGGGTAACAGCACAGCCAGTAACTTAATAAGCCTTAGGTAAAGGCACTACATTGGTGGTAGTGGTGCTGCAACCACAGCAAATGAGGTAATGATGGAGCACAAGCCTTACTGCCTTTCCTCTATTATTCTATACATTTCATGAGGGATTTCATTCTTCCAAAGGATAAATAAAACATCTGCAGGTGAAACACCAACCTCACAAAGATGAGTTTCACTAGAGGGGGAAAAACCAATTCACTGGATTCCTCAATTTCTAACCTACTGGGAACTGTCGGAATATTTATCAGCTGCACAGAGCAATCCTGCAGTTCTGTGGATTTTTTGCAGTCGAATGAATGCGCTGCTTTGAAATCATTTGCCTAATTACATTTTTTAAAACTTTTAATAGAGTCAAAGCATAAATCAAGTGTAGTTAGGAAATTCAGAGCTAAAGCAGCCCCTTTGCCATGAATCATTGTGTAATGCTCAGAGTGGTGAGAACTGCGGCAGCTCAGCGGTTGTGCGACGAAGTATTGTGGCTGCCACCTAGGAGATAAGATTTTTATCTGTTTTTGGTTCCCCAGGTGGTTCGACCATGCCAGATGCTGAGCTTAGGGAGCCTAGGGTAGTTAAACAGGAGCAAGTTCTGAAGGTGACAATTTAAGGGAAGGAGTTGTTTTGGGTTGCTAATGCTATTAATAGGCCAGTAGGGCAAGAAAGGGCTCAGAGCTTGGCCAAGGTTCCCATCCTTGGATGGCAGTCACTGGCACAATGTGTGATGACAGAGAGACCAGGGCACTCCTCTGCTTTTCATCAGGAGAAAGTAAACCTCCAAAAGGAGAAATTTAAGGGGGAGGGGGAACAGAATCTGTCATGAAGTCACATGATTAAAGCCTTGATCACCCATTTCCCTGCAGCTTAAGACCAGAATTCTGGTTCCAAGAAGAGCTCCACTAAGTTAAACCACAAGTGTGTGGGGCTAGATAGCAGAGGGATTGAGGAAGGGCAGAGAAGCCACGTCATTTCCCATCCCAGCCCTAAACAGAAAAGCACAACAGTAAGAGCTGCAACACCTAGATATAGTTTGGAAGAGGAGTAGAAAAGACAGCAGCTGTAAATAAATAGCTTGTCCTTTATTCGGCCTTTGTTACTTTACATTACTTTAATTTTGCATTATTATTGTAGGCAGAATAACAACACATAAAACCATTCATCTTCTATTACTGGGAACCCTTTGTGATCCTGTTATACTGATTTATTGTGTCTATGCAGTCTCCAAGTGGGAAGTTATTTTGCAATGGTGATTACTTCTAACAATCCCAAAATGGCTTACCCTAGAAACTTCACCTTGTATTAATATGTTGGTATTAAGGAGGCCTGGTGCTTTTGGATAATTTAGGGGAGACCATAGGGAAATTTAATTATTAGAAGCAATTTCCTCAACTATTATTAAGCTGCAGAGATCTTAACTCCCCGCGGTGTCAATCTGACCAGACAGAGGGAAGAAAGCAGCGGGGGAAGCTACCCGGGGGAAGAGCAAGCTCAATCCTCATGTAGCTTGGATCTCCACCTTTCTAAAACGTAAGAAAACTTGCAAAAACAAAAAAGTAAAACTTGGTTACATTATAATTAAGGCTGTAAATCTATTTCTTAAGGCAGTGTTTCCCAGCCTACGGAGCATCAGATGGCTGGCAGAGGGGGCATGAGGCATTTTTGGTGAGCAGTGCCAGGGAGAAGGGGTTACGATATATGACCCCTTTGACATGTTTTCATTGTGGCAGGCCGGGCCAGTTCAGCTATGGGACCAACCAAGATCAAAGCAAGCTGACCAGGGGGAAGGGGGGTTTCCATGTTTGAGAACACAAGCCATGCACTGCAGGAGAAGGACCCTCGACACCCCCAGAACATTGCACGTATTGTAAAAGCACATAAAGTGCATGTGCCCCACTATGGGGGTGAGGAGTGCAATACAGAGGCCTAGAAAGATACCAATAAAAGTGAACCTGAACTGCAAAAAAGGAGGAAGACAGGGTTGTTAAACAAGGAATTGTTAATGCTATAAATATCCCTGTTCTTCAACTCTTCAGAACAAGACTACATGAGATATTAGTAAAGCAGATTATAGATGGAGGTATATGTCTATCTATGTCATTATAAAGATTCCTGATGGTGCTTTTAATTGAACTATTGGATGCCTCATTCACTTCAGGCCAGAGAGGACACAGCTGCCTGCCAGCCAGAACACTAAGACAGGACTGTATAGTTTAATTATAAGCACCTCAGTGAACCTTGAAATTACGTATTCTAAATTTTGCAAGTTGAAAAAATGCAGTCTCCCTGCAGGCAGCTGCATTGCACCACCCACTCTGCTTTATACTGCAAACTAACCTACATGCACAAAAACGGACACTGTGACGCCAAAAGTTGCCCACAGAGGTTCTACAGCTTTACGGCTGCCTGAGTTGTTAACAATTCTTCAACCAATAATTTTTAGAATAGCAACTTAGTCTATTAGCAAGTAGCAATGCATATTTCAAAGTGCTCTGAAAACAAACATATACAAACACGCACACTCTTGAGAGCTGAGCACCATCTAGTATGAAAACCTCTTGTTACATAGCAGCTAACCGAACCCATTTACAAGAAAAGCAAGAGTCTCTAGTTATACTGTTTCAATATCCAGATTCATTATTTCCAGATGGAATATGTGAATACAAAAATGTCTACACCAAGGGCACTATTAATTAAGAAACCTGCATCCAGTAGCGCGGCCCAATCTGAATTTAGCTACACAGGGTTGGGGGGAGAAAAGGAAAAGGTACAAACGGGCATTTTAAGAGTTTTTGAGAAGGTAATGGAATTGAAACAAGACTTGCTTCAATTCCCCACATCCTCCTGAATAGTATCTGCATGATGTGACTGAGGTAAATGTCAATTACCAATATTTAACCAGCCTGGTATACTCCTGAAGTAAGGAATTGCCACACTATCTTTACCAAGAAGTTGGAATTCACAGGTGGATGCAAGAATTCCGAAGAAACAAAAGGCTTCTGCTATTTAACGTAACTCAGATGAAATGTTTTGGGTGATATTAGTTATGAAGTCTGTTGATCAGAACAGTTTGTTTTAAAAGGAGAATTTGGACCTTTCCCTCAATGTCCCAAGCAAACACTCACATTGAAGTGTCTTCCTAAAATCCACTTTATGTATCCCCCTTAAAAAAGAGCCTTCTACTTTCTGGACCATATAGATCTCTATCTCCATATAATTTTTAAGGGAGATGAACAAAGAGTACATATGGCACAAAAGCATAAGGCTCCTGACCCCTCACATAAAGCAGAAAAGTTAAAAAGCACTGGCCTGCTCCTAGTTTCCTTCTAGGAGCAGAAAACAATTAAACACAAGATAGACTAAAGAACTTTGCATATAACATCTTAGATTCCTTTTACTGTACTCTGTCTGGTGTTCCAATCAGAAAAGGAATGAAATGTATTACAAAGGTGTACAATATTTTACTGTGGCAAAAACGAGGGTGAATTGATGAAAATGAACAGAGTTCCGGATCTAGAATGGCATTCTGCCAATGGTCCCCAAACTTTTTTCGTCATGCCCACCCTTACTCTTAATGGATCCTGTCTGTGCCCCCCAGGAACCACGGTTGGGAGCAGGGGCTGGGAGCAGAGCTGCAGTAGGGGCCCAAGCTGTAGCTGGGACCAGGGGTGGGGCCAGGGCACAGCTGGGGGCAGAGCAGGAGTGGGCGGCACTCCCTCCCCGCCCCCCATGGGGGCTGGCCCAGGCCTCACTGCACCCCCCAAACGTTCCTCTGTGCCCCGTAGGGGGGCATGCCCCACAGTTTGGGGACCACTGCATTACCCATATGTAAGCCAGCCACCTACAGCTCTTCCAGTGAATCTCTATACTGATCTGCAGTGACCCCTACTATTTTAGTCTCTGTGGCCCCAAGAGCACCCCAATGCCAGATAGCAAGGGGCCCCTGGTATGGAACAGTAAAACTCAGCTGGCCTGACCAGCTCAACACACCTCACACACACTGTTGTCATGATGTTATTTAAAAGGTATCTTGTAGTCCAGAGGTTCTCAAACTTCATTGCACCGTGACCCCCTTCTGACAACAAAAATTACTACACGACCCCCAGAGGTGGGACCGAAGCCTGAGCCCACCCAAGCCCCACTGCCCTGGGTGGGGGTGACAAAGCTTGAGCCTCACCGCTCTGGGCAGGGGGGCCAAAGCTGAAGCTCAAGGGCTTCAGCCCCAGACCACTTTGGGGTTCCAACCCACAGTTTGAGAACCACTGTAATATATAATTTGAAAACTAACAGCATGCTGGTCATTATTATCACTTTGAAATATATGTAACAATGCTATATGTGAAATTATGGATACTCTCTGAGGACTTGTCTACATTACCCGCAGGATTGACGGGCAGTGATCGATCCAGAGGGGGTTGATTTATCACATCTAGTCTAGATGCGATAAATCGACCGCCGAGCACTCTCCCGTCGACTCCGGTACTCCACCGGAGCAAGAGGCGCAGGCAGAGTCGACAGGGGAGTGTCAGCTGTCGACTCACCACAGTGAAGACACCGCGGCGAGTAGATCTAAGTACGTAGCTGAAGTTGCGTAATTTAGATCGATTCCACACCTCCCCCCAGTGTAGACCAGGCCTGATATTATGCTTTGAAGTATATAACCAGACCAAGAATACAAAAGAGTTTTTTTCCAGAGGAGAATGGCTAACACCTCTTCAGGCCAATCACAAATCAAGCCAGGTGTGGCCAAGAACAATGGACTATTATTTGCATCAGAGATCACAGAAAGATCATTTCCATTGCAAAATCACATGAGACTGCAAAAATGAATATGGTGTCCACTCCTTGGTGGACACAGAAAGCTGAGCCCCAGAAGGGCTTCCTGACTTTGAAAACAAAGATAAACTTTAAGGATATAAGGACCTGCTGAAAGACTTTAGGGTATCCATCTCCTGAGGGAACAAAGAAACCAGCTCTTTGATTCTGTGAGGATAGGGTCATGGCTGGAGCAGCGAGCCATGCTGGAGAATACCAACAAGTTGGTGCGAGGAAGAAATTATGTTAGGCAAAGCTATCTCTTGCTAGAATTGAGTTTTAGACACTAGAAAGCATGTTATTTTTGTTCCATTTATAATCCTCATGCATCTCTTTCACTGTTTGTACATTGGCCAAACCGGACAGTCTCTACGCAAAAGAATTAATGGACACAAATCTGACATCAGGAATCATAATACTCAAAAACCAGTGGGAGAACACTTTAACCTGTCTGGCCATTCAATGACAGACCTGCGGGTGGCTATCTTACAACATAAAAACTTCAAAAACAGACTCCAACGAGAGACTGCTGAGCTGGAATTGATATGCAAACTAGACACAATCAACTCAGGATTGAATAAGGACTGGGAATGGCTGAGCCATTACAAACATTGAATCTATCTCCCCTTGTAAGTATTCTCACACTTCTTATCAAACTGTCTGTACTGAGCTATCTTGATTATCACTTCAAAAGTTTTTTTCTCTTACTTAATTGGCCTCTCAGAGTTGGTAAGACAACTCCCACCTGTTCATGCTCTCTGTATGTGTGTATATAGATCTCCTCAATATATGTTTCACTCTATATGCATCCGAAGAAGTGGGTTGTAGCCCACGAAAGCTTATGCTCTAATAAATTTGTTAGTCTCTAAGGTGCCACAAGTACTCCTGTTCGTTTTTACAGATACAGACTAACACGGCTGCTACTCTGAAACCACTCAAATCTATGTTCTTTGTTAATAAATGTATTCTTACTTTTCTACAAACCATTTCAGTGCTGTTATATTGGAGTAAGCATGAGTCTTCAGTAAACCTAACAGGGTTCAGTGAACCCTATCTCTTTGGAGGCAGCGAACTTAACTTCTGAGAGTGCCCAGTGAAAGGGACTAGACACTGCCAGAGAGACGGTTTTGGGGAGACTCGGGACTGGAAAGGCAGTTGGTGCGCCCCGCAAGGAGTAATCAGGTTGATGGAAGCCAGGGTGAGGCCCTTGTGCTGTGAACATGCTGCTGGTGTCAGGGTTCTGAGCAAAAGTTGCACAGCACAAAAGCATCCAGGGTTACAGGGCATGCATGCAGTAACAATGCCTTACTGGTCAGAGCGTATCCTCATAGCAACAGTCCTGAAATATAATCCTGACTTGCAAACAACTCTACTATTCTAGATGTAGGCTTCTTCTGTATACAGAGTGTTATCACTTGGTCTTGACATGTGCCCTCTAGTGGCTATGTTGTGCCTTGAGTCAGATTTGAACGTATGTCTAAATGGAAAAGGTATTAAACACCAGACCCTACCCAGGCATGTGCAGCTTATTTAATACTATATAGTTAAAAGGGATCAATAACCTAATTATTGAAAGAAAGCCTAAAGCTGCTACCTGAATTTGAGAAACAGATAAAACATCTACAGATTGTTTATATATTTGTACTGGGAACAAGTCCTTTACAATGAAATTAGTATAGGTTCGAAACTCAATAAAAGGTCAAGAAGCCATTGGTAGTTTCAGATCATGATGGTGTGCAAATGCCAAGGGACCTTCACATAGATGTTCTCTCTGAACTGTAGGTGCATGCATCAGGGCCTGCTGACCGACGCTAACCTAACCAATTTGATCATACCTGGGATTCAACTGACACGCAACTACAAGGGTAGGGAATCTGGATACAGAAGGGAAACCACAAGGTAATATACCCATATGAGATTATTCATAGTCTGACGGGTTTGCACTCCTTCGTACTTCTGCTCAGCACAATATTCAGTGCAGTGGCTGTGATTGTCTTAAAGGAGCTATTCCTTGGACTACAACTCACGTTGTTTATTATTTGATAGCACCCAAAGAGTGGTGGCTTAGCAGAGCAGAGCACGGAGGGCACTCCAGGAATAGGTGCGGCTTGGAAAGACAGCATGAAGATGTTTGCTGGGGAAACAGGTGAAAGGATAATCAAGGCTGGTATCACTGGCAGAGCTCAAGGGCTGAATTAATAGAAAGCTTTTAATGAAAGAAAAGCACCCATAGAATAGAGGGTTTAATTGCTAAAACATTTACTAATGCTTTAGTTTTCATGTCTTGTGTTAGTAAACTCTAGCCTGGGGAAGCAAAATAATTTCACATGACTAAATTCAGAAACATCCCACTATTTTGGAAGTTAAAATTTTATTTATTGTCACCTCTTTCGAAACATAGGTTTTCATTCCAAGTGGCTGGTAAGTGGGATTTAAGTGAACAAAACATAGTAAATATACTACTCCTGATGAGTGGATTTGTTTTGGTGTGGCAAGGAATCTGTCCTTTCAGTTTTTAATAACAAAAATTAAACTGCAGCCTCATTTGTTATTAATGACTGCCAAAACAATGCAAATCTGAGCGAATGAAGTAAAGCAGCTGCATTTCTCTTTATACAGTGTGCTCAGTTCGAGGAACCATATAACATTCCTTACCAAAACCATGTTTACAAAATGTTCCACATTTATATTTATTTGGACTAATGTAAAAATCCAGTACTCCAAAATACAGAGGCCTCCTGTACAAACATTAAGGATGATATACTGGTAATTTAATTCAAATGTTAAATGCATATATGTTAACACTCCGCATGATTATTGCTAGGGGCTTGTCTACAATTTAATTCAGATTAAGGTAGGGAGTGAATTTAAAGCATAATAGCTATTCCTAAATAACTCCATGTGAGGACATTTATTCCAGTTTAGTTTAATCCAGTTATCATAATCCAAACTAAACCAGAAGAAAACACTCTTTTTCAGAATAAGAGAGTTTCCAAACAGGGAGGCATTCCTGAATAAATCCACATGAGAGAAGCCCTTACTTTCAAATTTAGGTAAATCCATCATATCTAACCAGCAAGAGATGCTAAAGAGATCAACAGTGAACAAGTAAGAGTATTCTCTGAAGTGATTCTCACTCAACCCGAAGAGCTAAGAAATGGCCTAGTACAGACATAGTTAGAGGGAGTAAACGCACCACGAAAGAAGGCTTAGGCTGAAGGGAGGGAACGTACACAACCAGGGAAGGTTTTGGAAAGAAGTCAACAAGTTATTTTTGAAAGTCAAAAGGTTGAATGAGTTGAGAAATGCTGAAGCAGCAGAAATGTGACAGGGTAATGCAAAAGCACTTATCCACAAGGTGATTCCAAAAGAACTCAGATATTTCAGGTCAGTGCTAAAAGATAACAGAATGAGATACAATACAATTGGAAGCTACACTGACACTTCTCAGTGTCTTTGTTGGCATTATTCCTTGAAAAATAAGATGTGGTTGTAGTAGGAAGGGAGGAAAGCTTACGACTGTCCTACCAAAAAGATAATGTTAAGGAAACAGATTTTACAAAAAAGAGTTCAAACTACTGCAGGTTTTCCCTCGGTGTGGAACAGGAATAAATTCATTTAAACCATGTTTGAAAGCTTTCCAAGACTAGACTACTAGTAGGTATGAGTTTGAATGCATCCCTCAGGCTGGTTTCAGAAATTCAAGACTTTGAGGAAAGAGTTTATGTTGCCTGTCTCAACAATCCTCAGAAAACATTCTTTTAAAGGTTAAGCTTTCATCTCTTCCTTTATAATGAATTGTGCACTGATACAAAGGTACTGGACTGACAGACTTGGAGCCTGAAGCCTTCTATTCATCCATAAAACAGATACAATGCCAATAACGGCAGTGCAATCTTTCTACGATGTGAATCAGCCCTGACCTGGAGGGGTGAGATGGTAGTGCAATCTCTTCACTGAGTCCAGTTCCATCTGAAACTGCCAGCTAATGATAAGTATGTGGCAGTCTCAAAAACTTCATCTTCTGGTTTTTAAATAAGGAAGTGATACTGTTGACAGTTTATCAGGAAGAACTTTTGTCATGAAGGCAGAGATCACTTCTAATGAACTTTACTATGTTCCTCCCCAGAAGCTATACTCATCCATACCTTGAAACAAACAGTAACATGCACAAATATCTACATGACTAATGCCATATATTTAAGTACAGATTCCCGTGGGCATCTCCAGTGTCTCAGGAAAAGTTTAAAATTGGGTTATTGATCAGTTAAAAATAATCTGACCCCACTGTACACAGTGATACATCCTTCCCCTGAAATCAATATTACCATGCAGAGAAAAGATTACACAACTGGCTTTAAAAAAAACCACCAGCTGTATGATTTAAGTAAAATAAGCCACACAGGGTGATCCCAAGATACAACTTTACTAGCATGAGTTACTAAACACACAGAATACAACACTTCCCATCACAAGTGACCTGCCTATTCAGATTAAGAAATTTAGTTAATTATTTGTCCTAGCTGCAGTCGATGTGGAATTGCTATATAATAATCTAACTTTCATTTTATGAACACAGTATGTGCCCTTAGAGAGAGGTGAAGTTATTGTATATTGGGGTAGTGGAATGCTTATTATACGCCCATATTGTGTTAATTAATTGGGGGCTGTTGGAAGAACAAACAGGAAGGCAACACAACAGCTCCCCAGATAAGAACTATTAGATTAGAGAATCTATATCCTGTCTCCATCGAAGATGCCCACCTTGTTTTGCCAGACTAGTAGCCCAGAGATCAAAAACAACACTAAGTTAAAAAGCCCTTCTCAAGAGCCCTTCTTAAAAAGCTGCTCACAATGGTCAATTGTCAGCACTATGCAGGAGACAGGCTGAAAAATAGCGAGTCTCTAGTAATTGGACTTTCCCCCAAAGAAGGTAGAGGGGAAGGTAAGCCTTAGTAGCGGGCAAGTATGCTTATAGATTGGTTTATTTTTATTTATTTCATAAAATCTGTTTTCTCTTAAATGCTTTTGGTCTAAATAAATAATACTTTTGCTTTGCCTGTTTAGTTACTGGCTACCACTGTCATTACTCTCGAATGGAAATGAAAAGTCAGTTCTTCCAAAAGGTAATCATAGTTGATCACAGGGGACTACAGATCAGTCAGAGTGGGAGATTCTCCCCCAAGATAGGTGATGGCTAGAGATTTGTGTGGAGGTGTGCTCAGAAAGACAAGGAGGGGTGAGAGGTACAGTTAACCTGGTAAAGGACACAAGCCATCAAAACATTTGAGATAAGGAGCCAAGCATATTATCTTAGCATACAGCTCTACCCAAAGCCAATCTACACACCATTGCCAGGTGAGAGACAAACACCAAACTATCACCTGTGGGATGCTTGCCCTGAAATTCAACAGGGGAAATTTAATTTTTTTTGTACCTAAGAGTATAGACATAGGGAGTAGGCTTCAGTTCTACGTTATCCAATATATGCTTAGGATTTTCTGTAGCCTCAATTATTGTCGTATGTAAGTTGTATTGTACTAAGTTAGTTATACTGTAAAATAGCAGAGCATTAGCTGCTTGATGGCCACCATTTTTCCTCTTTGCCAGCCAAACCTACAAAATGAAGCTACTGACAGACCTCTGCACTGTTTAAGGTTTATGCCCACAAAACCAAGGAAGTTCAAAGTTATGACTTTTGCCACCAGTTTGATCAAGTATAAAGATGTCACCAAAAATAATTACTTTATATTACACGGTTTGAGATCCCCATTGAACCCAGCCAGGGAGGGAAGAGTTAGGGGATATGCATTAGAAATTAAATTTCAGCTGCAATGATCATTTAGATTCTACCCATTTCCTTAACATTAGCAGCACTGCCTGTGTATAGGTTTTGTACTACAAACAAAATTTACCAATGAACAGTTCTGCCCAGATTTCTAGAAAAGAAAAAGGCCTGCAAGACTCTAGGACCAAACCGGGGTATGGAAATTCAAAGACCTCTACTTAAGAAAGGGACACACAAAATAATGAGGAAAGGGATGATGAAAGGCATTGAAAAGGGTGGGTGAAATCCAAGATATCAGATAATCAAAATGATTTTCAAACCAGGCTTCAGAATATTGCTTATTTCTGATATTACAAAAAAGCTAACAAAAGCACTCTATTCCAAGACGACAAATGCCATCTTATACAGCAGTTTCACTAAATTAAGTTCTTGAGTGATGCTTCCCTTTATTTATTTTATGTTTTATGTAAAAGACAGTGTGATGGCAGATCAGAGGACCGTAGTTGACAGAGGGAATCAGTGAAGTACATCAAGATCAGCAGCTCTATTTCAGCGTTTCAAAGTCCGCATCACAGCCTAAAAGGGAAGGAAAGGAGAAATTCCATTGAGCTGATGACAGACTTCATGTTTTGCTCATTATAATTAGCACTTGGCTATTCCAGATGTAACATGCTGTCGCTGTACCAAACAGAACAGAATCTATTGGTTTGAGGAATAATGAAAAAAGAATTAGAGTTAACTTCAGCACCAGAGTTACGATTGTCTTTTTTTTTTTAAACTACCTAGGAGACCAAAGTTACAGCCCAAGCCTCTTTTCCAGTTCCACAGACCAATCAGGGTTGGACATCCTGTGAAGGCAGAGTGCTCAGCTCTCAGCAAAAGGAGTAGAAGAAGCAAAGATCACCACTTTGTGCTATGACAGGATCCACTGGGAAATTTAGGATCAGTTAGGATGGGCTTTATAGTCCCATCCCTACCCTAAGACAGATGCTGTAGTGTGGATCCTTTAAAAGGCAGTTACCAACCAGAAGAGGGCACAAAGGAGGAAATCCTCAAAAAGAGGATCCCTGCTCCCCACATAGGTTTAACATAATGAAAAACCTAAAAATTTAGTTGTTCCATAATGCCACCTTCCGTGTGTATATTTTATGAGGACATGTAATTGGGTAGATTGGCAGAACCACACCATGGATTTAAATCTATTAAATATAAGCTAATACTGGTTATTGATATGCAAATGTTTTACATGACAATAGAGCCAGTAAGTGACTGCATGACTTTCAGATGGATTTGCATTTCTTTAAGCACACTAAGGACTTGAGTTTTAGTGGTTAATATAAGATCATCCAATAGGTGTTAGCTCAGGGGTCGGCAACCTTTCAGAAGTGCTGTGCCGAGTCTTCATTTATTCACTCCAATTTAAGGTTTCGCGTGCCAGTCATACATTTTAATGTTTTTAGAAGGTCTCTTTCTAGAAGTCTATAATATAACTAAACTATTGTATGTAAAGTTAATAAGGTTTCAAAATGTTTATGAAGCTTCACTTAAAATTAAGTTAAAATGCAGAGCCCCCCAGACCGGTGGCCAGGACCCGGGCAGTGTGAGTGCCACTGAAAATCAGCTCACGTGCCGCCTTCGGCACCTGTGCCATAGGTTTCCTACCCCTGTGTTAGCTCCACATGGCAGTAACTTAGGGTATTACTACCACATTACTTGTGAGGATGATGATTAAATCATGTCCACATCTCACACTGAGGAAACAGGAGGGCAGAGGGGGGTTATGAAGTGATGATTGAAGCTAACGGTTTAACAAGTTCATAAGATGCTCCAAGAAGGAAAAAAATAGGTAGAGAGGTTCTTATAGAACTACTCCCAGCTGAAAATAAACAGCTTGTTGAAGGTTACAAGTCAGAGTTCTAGCCCTTAGGGAGGTGTGTTGTGGCAGGGACCGAGTGAAGCTGACCTCAGAAGGAAAGCAGACTCCATTAGCTCTCTCTCAGTTCTAAGGAAGCAGAATAAATGGCTACAGAAACTGGAAGCTTTGTATTAAAGATGAATGTTTTTGTTAGTGTTGGGGCAGGGGGACTCGGCGTCAACCTCTGAATTCCTGAGTTCCTGACATAGGTCACCCATTTTCACTTGTATGAAGATCTCACACAAGTCTGCAAGAGTGCAAACTGCAAAAGCCACTGCATGATTAAGTGTAATTCCTATATTTTGCTCATGGGAATACTAATATTTGTATGTCGGGGCTGTAGTTTCTAAATTAGCTGTTACCACCCAAGAAAGATCTTGGGGAGTCACCATGGATAGTTCTCTGAAAACTTCTCCTCAGAGCATAGCAGTGATTAAAAAGGCTAACGGTATGTTAGGAACTAGTTATATTAGGTATATATACGGTATATTAGGAAAGTCCTAGAAAATAAGAGAGAAAATATAATGCCACTATATAAATCTATGGTGTGGCCACACCTTGAATACCATGTCCAGTTCAAGTTGTCCCATCTCAAAAAGGATATGATGGAGCAGGGAAAGGTTTACCAAAATGATCAAGCATATGGAATGGCTTCCATACTAGAAGAAACTAAAAATATTAGGGATGTTCAACTTAGACAAGAGACAATAAGGGGGGATACGATAGAGGTATATATTAGAAATGGTGCAGAAAAAGTGGAGATAGAAGTGGTATTTACCCTTTCTCACAACACAAAAACCAGGGATCACCCAATGAAATTAACAGGAGTGAGGACAAGACGCACCCTTGGCAGAGTCCAATACCCACCTTAAACGAACTCAACTTAATGCCAAGAATGCTTAAACAAGTGTGTATTGATAGAGTGTATAGATATACAAAAAGAGGAACCAAATGGAGTGTAAAGGCTACATTTAGCTACAAATCAACATGTTTTAATGGTTGCCAACCAACGAGAATCAACCTTTCCGTTAGGAAAATAACTAAGTATAAATGCAAACCAAGATTAAAATCAATAATTTAAATCAAGGTTTCCTACTTGCTGATTTAAATCATAATTAAAATTGGCTGTTTAAATCACTGATTTAAATCAATCCAGCCTGAGATTTAACATGCACATAACACTTCCCCCCCCCCCCCCCCAAAAAAAAAAATAAAAAAACAATAAACAAAAAAAAAAACAAAAAAAAAAATTCCCCCCCCCCCCCACAAAAAAAAAACTAATGAGAAATCTATTCATAAGAACTAGATGTTGACATGGAGAGCATCAACTTGGAATAACTAATGCGCGCCAGCCAAGAGATTCTCATACCTTGGAATTACACTATAAGCCACCACAATTACACTTCATTCTGAATTGTGTGTGTATAATTTATACACAGAGTGCATAAGAGTCTGCTCCATTTGCCCAGAAAAAGAACCTTGTGAAATGATCTAGTAAATATTAGTTTTGCCAATTTTCTTAATTTTTGGAAGGCAATGAAATAAAATGATAAATGAAGTAAGAGCTAGAAAATAAGGAACAAATTCGGTTCTCTCTCTCCCCTCAACCCTCCCCTCCCCCCTTAGTTACAAAGATAGTTTGGTGGCTTTGATGGGTCATATCACAAAATGGTGTAACAGGATTTTAAGTACATACCAGGACACAACTTTAAAACTTTCTTAGTCAATAGACTACATAACTGCCACACAACTGTGTCATTTTAGTACCCTTTCCCCTTAACCTCTATTTTAAGAGCTCTTTAAAATTTCAGACTCCACATGTGTCTCCTAGCTTCTTAAAAATAAACTCAGACATTACTCAAGGTTCAGTTCAGGCTGCAGTACCACACTTTGGTGCATAAACTCAACCCAACATTAGGTAATTTTTATCTCCTGGGACAGCACATGTGCTAACAGGTATTCATGTTAGAGGCAAGAAAAATATATATCTTTCAGTATTAACAGACATTGAATGCTAGTTGTGCTCTCAGACTGCTGGTTGCACATCGAGAGCTTAATGCAAGGGTGTTCAGGTCAAGGAACAGAATACTGGCTGTGGGGAAGGAGAAAGAATAGCAGAAAGGTGTGATAAGTGGAGGTTAGTAAAGGGGAAGTAGAATAGGAAAATGGGAATGTGTAAAGATAAGTGTATCTTGACTCTTCCACTCTATCCTAGGGAAATGAACAGGATAATAAATATAACTCTCCAATTTCCCCCATGTGGCACCAGAGTTGGATATAAAGCTTCTGAAACTATTTAGAGGAAAAAATAAATGTCTTCATTAAATGCAATTTGCATGTCCAAACCCCAATTATCAAATTCTTGTTCAGAGGATGTTCAATGTTATTTACTGGATAAAGACACCCCAGTCACTTTCAGTGGATCTGTAGCAGGCTCTACTCTGCCCCTAATCTGATTCACTATGTTTCATTGAATATAAAGACAATGTATTTTTAAATAGGTCAAGCAGAGGCTGGGTGGTAATTACTGAAAAACAATCAGATTTGAGCAGGCAGAGCTGCTTAGCCCTTTCATGAAGCCCTTCTGATAACAGGTCTTTCTGCATGTCTTGTATTAGGGCAGAGAAACATCAAGAGTTCAGTATCAAAGGGGTAGCCGTGTTAGTCTGGATCTGTAAAAGCAGCAAAGAGTCCTGTGGCACCTTATAGACTAACAGACGTATAGGAGCATGAGCTTTCGTGGGTGAATACCTACTTCATCGGTGCCACAGGACTTTTTGCTGCATCAAGACTTCAATGGTCCTACAAACATGCTCTGACGTGAAAATCCTGATTGTCTGCCAACCCTTGCCACAGCTTGGTAGGGTTATAGAATCACAATAGCAATTCCACAGTTAAGGATCTAACTAAGGCTGACATTTACCACTGCTCTAATTTCCAAAGAAATGCTCACCTGCCACAGGGAGGTGGCATTGTTTAAGGTGGTCCAGAAAAGCTGCATATATGACACTTCAAAAAGTGATGAGTATCATTTTTAAGGATTCTAATCTTTTCCCAGTGCCATCTTAAAACCAACTTGAACTGGTATTATTAGCATAGGTGCACTCTCTAGGCCCGTGGTTTTCAACCTGTGGTCCACAGACTGTTGAGGGTCTGCAGACTATGTCTAAGATTTCCAAAGAGGTCCACGCCTCCATTCGAGATTTGTAGGGATCCAAAAAGGTTGAAACCCCTGCTCTAGACTATAAGGAGAAATAGAAATTAATTGACATATGCAGCACAGTTAATGAAAAAGTTGCTTACGGGTCAAATCGAGCTTGTCACCACTTCAATGGAAGAACTGAGCCCTAACATTTTGAGCACCACTATGTTAGAGCGCACTGACCGAGAGTCACATGGAGCTTATAAAGTCTGCAGAAGTCCCAGACCTGGCTCTCTACATATGTCCCCCAAATTGTATTTTACCAATTCTTCCAAGCTTCAAGGGTATAAAAGATCTCAAAAAGCTAACAAATTATCATACAAAATCGTTAGAGTTGAATATAGCTAAATCTGAAGCATTAGAACAATTAAGTTAATAAAAAACTTCAACATCTGAATGAAAAACAATTAGAACCACGGTTAAAAATGTTGGAAATAAAGGAAGCTAGAAGATAGAAGAAGTAGTTCATAGAATGCAAGCCTTTGTTAGCTCAACGTGGCAGAGGTCTTTGCTGTGGATTTACAAATTCTACTGCCGCTAGTTATCCATGTGGAGGTCAATATGGTTCTACATGATGGAAATTTGTGGGGGTTTTTTTATTTGCTTTTTATTTGCTGCAGATTAAGCCAATTATTTCCTGCCCTACCTTCAGTGGACATGGAGAACAATAGATCACTGTCCTCTTTATAACAGCCCTTCACATATCTGAAGACTCATGAGGTCCCTCCTCAGTCTTCTTTGTTCAACATGTCTATTTTTTTTTTTTTAAATCTTTAGTCATAGGTCATGATACACCTTTTATCGGTTTTTTGCTCTCCTCTGGACTCTCTCCAATTTTTCCACCTCTTTCTTGAAATGTGGAATCCAAAATTGACCACAATACACTAGCCGAGGCCTCACCAATGCCAAGTAGAGTGGGACAATTATCTCTTGTGTCTTACAAATGACACTTGTTGGTTGTTTTGTTCCTAAATGTAGTACACTGCATTTGTCTTCACTCAATTTCATCTGGGTGATTTCAGACCTATTCTCCAATTTGGAGGACAGAATTAGAATTCAAAATGACCTTAAAGTGCTTGCAACCCCTCCTAGCTTGATGTCTACATATTTTATATGCATATTCTTTACTTCACTATACAAGTCACTACTAACAGACCCCAGTAAAGTCCTCCCAGTAAACAACATCTAATCACAATAGGGAATACTCAAGTTTCAAATGGTAACTCATGAGGGTCCTTCCAAAATTAAATAGAGGTGTGTGGAAAGGGCCAGAGTTAAAGTTGATCTTGAACCTTAACTGTTAGCCTTTGATTCTTGTCTTTTTCCATTGTTCCAGTGAAACTGTAAAAGAATAAAAATGTATGGATAGGTGCTGACTTCTTGCTCACTGAGTGCTGGGCTACATGCCTAGCATTAGCACAGACATAGATACAACACAAACCTGGTTCCTCTCAGATTCTGAGATCCTACCAGAAGAATTATTGCTCTTACTGAGGATGGAGCCTTCACATATGAAAGTCAAAGTCAGTAATGAGACAAAACAGGAGACATGCAGGACCACTAGGCTTCCACACTTTGATAGAGCATTCCAAAATTAATCACTTAATTTTGTTATTATTCCACCCTCCATTTGATTAACTGAAAGCACTTTATCAACATTAATTAAGCCTCATAATCCCCCACCACTGTGAGGTGGACCCATTCTTCCCCAAAAGTAAGATACCAAGACACCAAATGGGAAGAAGTGGATTATCTTCTGAACTGTTCCTTGCCAAGTGAACCCTTCTTAAAATGCAAATCTGAAAGAATTTACTATTTGCGAAGGAGTTGTTTGTGATTGTCCAAGAATAGCACTAGACCATTGCAGATCCTCAGGTCAGCAGTGACTCAGCTATGGTCAGCTAAAGAGAACGTATATGACAGGCAGTCAGCATTGTCCAACAGCTGACTGGCTGAGTTAGCTAGTGACTGGGAAAGTCTGCTACTTTTCAAAAAGCTGCTTTAACTTAGACTCATTATTGTAATAAATGCTTACATAATTAATCTGGAAAACAAATCAAAGCCCTCTTCTAGTTCAGAAAGCTGACTTTTCCTTACTGGTTTCTGGGCTCTTTTTAAGATTTTGGTACCAACTTCCCCTTTGCCCCAGATTGCTCTACTTCAAGGTCACTTTGCCTGCAGTATTTGCAGCTGAGAGCAGGATGGCAAGACCAAGAGGATTTTCCCATTAAACTGATTTTGCAAGTTTGTTGACTTGATTCCAGGATGCCAGGTCATTGCTGTGGAATGCATGCGCACTACAGTACAAAGATCAGCTTGAGGACACGTCTCTGCCTCCACAGTTCCTCTCAGCACAGTTGTGGAAGAATGGTCCTCCATCATCTTTGATCTACTTAACTGGATTCTTGCTTTGAGATTCCAGTCTTCACAAGAGATCCAGAGACCTCCATAAAGTGCATGTTGCTGTAGTTTGTTTCTATAGTGTCCAAGTGATTTTATTTTTAAGAAGTATATTCAAAATTTATTCTAATGTTATTTTTCTACCAAAATAGTTGAAATCCATATAACCCTTAAGGTAGATGCACTTATATCAGCATACAGGTGCCTCTTCCCTAGAGAGATAGCTATAAGGTACCTTCAGATTAACATCTCCACACTAGGGGGTTGTACTGGTTTAAACCATCCTAGTATATAAAAGTGGCATAACATGTGCATGTAGACAAGGCCTCAGGCATAAGTGGTTCAGTATTCCTAATGGTCCTAAACAATGGCAAAGAAATTCTGCCATAGGCTAGTTTATTCCTAACTTTTTTATTTACTTTAATTTAATGCAGAATCCTCATGTATTACCTATTCAAAATGCACACAGCACTGGCAACTCTATAGAACAAATGCATGGAAACGGCTGAGAGTGTTTACTGTATGTTTACACAGAGGAATTACAAGTCAGACATTCCATTAAGGCAGGCCTGCGGAGTGAACAGCTATTGCTGGGCGCAAACTGAATCTTCACAAACTAAAACGTATCCTTCATTTTCAGCACATTCCCAAGAGATGGAAGAAGGGATTCAGTTATCTTTCCGCTCATATTTCAATGCTACTCATGATTTGTGCATTCTTGGCTATCAACTCTGCCAGCATGAAATTGGTTAAAAAAAAAAATAGTAGTGTACAGCTAATAATCAAAGGTTCAGATTAGTACCAAGACAATTTTTCAGATGGGAGGAGGGGGTAAAATGGTTATTGACAACCATATCTGTTGATTGCACTCTTCTGGCAAGCTTTTCATCAGAAAGTATCAGTTTACGCTGACAACTGCAAAGTCAAACCTTTTGCAAAACAGCAATAGTCTATATTGTCAAGCTTTACCAGAGCCTACATTAGTGATAAATGCCTTTATCATGCTCTCTAAATTCAATAGACCTTTAGCAAATAAAATAATAAAAGCTATGCAATCTTGTGACAGCATCTGATGGCAGACCAAGATATGTAACTGTGAACCTTGTTTAACAAAGTCAGATTTTCCCAGGACGTGCACTGGGGAGATGAAAGGCAAGTTTTTTCCATATACTGTCTCCCTTGGGAATTCTCCAGGATTTCTCTTGCAATAGTAGTTAATATTTGCTGTGGGTTTAAAAGAAAAACCCTACAGAAATAAAGGAAGAGCAATGACTTGGAGCCGACTCAATAATTAGGTCATGTATTCAATTAGCTTTCATGCTTAACTAGTTACTCGTCAGGAAACGCTCAGCCTTTGATGTACAGTAGGCAGCACACCAGTTAATTAGGAAGAGGGAAGCAACACAAGGCGAGTGAAACTTCAGAAACCATATCAAAGTCCAGAGATATCTAATGATGGGTACAACAGCATCAACAACAGATTACATGGAGAAAGGGGTAAATGATGCAGCTTCAAATATCTTGGCTGCATTAACTTTAAAATTAAGACAACTGTTTGGCAGGGGATCAGAAGAGACAAAGAAGAAACCTGGGTTGGTTAGAGGCTATGTCTAATATTTGGAGCTGGGGTGCGATTCCCAGCGCACGCAGACATACTCGCACTAACTCGCATTGAGCTAGCACGCTAAAAATAGTAGTGTAGCCACGGCAGCATGGGCAGCAGCGAGCCGCGGCATTGGGTAGCTGCCCTGAGTACAATCTGCCTGGTCCCTCTGAGTACATACTTGGGGCGGCTAGCCCATGCTATCGTGGCTACACTACTATTTTTAGCACGTTAGCTCGATGAGCGTTCGCACAAATATGTCTATGCGAGCTGGGAATCAGGCCCAACTCCAACTGCAGACATACTCGGAAAAGCATCACTGTTTCCTTTGAGGCATGGCACACAAAAAATATGCAATTTTTCAGTACTATATGAGCAACTGCTTCCCCTCCCCTGACTCCCCAAAGACCTTGATTCATTGGTAGATGCCAGTTCCAAGAGACAAAGCACATCATATGACACTGGCTACAAAAACCTTCCCTGAAAAATTGTACAGTTAAGTGCAAGGACAGACAGATGCTATTGAAGACTCTCTCTCCTGGGCACAGGTCACTTAGAAAAGATTAAATGTCAACTATTTTAAATTATTGTAATTGACAGTTTCATTTTATGTATGCAGTGTAGTTGTAACTGTGTCGGTCCTAGGATATTAGAGAGACAAGGTGGATGAGGTAGAATCTTTTATTGGACCAACTTCTGTTGGTGAGAGAGACAAGCTTTCGAGCCACACAGACCTGATAGCTCTGTGTGGCTCAAAAGCTTGTCTCTCTCACCATCAGAAGTTGGTCCAATGAAGATATTACCTCACTCACCTTGTCACTTCCATTTTATGTTAAGTGTAACAGGAACAGGCAATGCAAACCTGGGATTAGCACTTGATTTCCCCAATTCCCTCAGGACACTGTTCTCCTATAAATTCAATAATGAGTGCTGTAGTCTACCCCTTAGATCTTGACACTCCTTTCTTACCCATCTCTCTGTTCCCCCTGGTCTTGCCACCCACTTGAGCTCAATGACAAGAGGACACAAGCCATTAAATATATATTTATAAAATGTATACAGGACAAACGGAGTGTAAAGGGCCATAACATTTCTAGATCTCTCAGACAAGTGAGTTCAGAGATGTCATGGTCTGCCCTTTAATAAACCACAGTAACAAGAGTAACGGAGAATCTACGTGGGAACAGCGTAAGGCAATGGACCTGCAGACATTGTGTCTTCAGCATTTAGTAATATTGAACCACAGACAGTCCTTCATGATTATTAAAAAGAGAAGGAAGATGCAGAGTTGTGCTTGAATGCCAAAATTTGGCCTAGGTCACCCTTCCCAATGCCATTATTAAGAACTAGTTTTATCTTCTACCTTCTAGGTCCTCTGAACTCAACCACACTTCTGCCCTGATTAACACTCTTGGCTGCCACAGGCAATTCCTCCTCCATTGAAGGTCAGTCAGGTGTAGTTCTAATAAATATTCAATACAGATCCCTCAGCATCAAAATATCTCCACTGAAGATAAATATCTCAAAGAAATGAGGGGAGAGAAAGGGGGAATCAGGAAGGAAGGTGATTACATTGTAGCACCTGAACCAGAAAAATCAATACTGTGCTCAATGACTTCCACATGTTTGAGTCAGGGTTAAAAGCAAGGGGAAATCAATTTTTGTGTGTGCAGTGTTTAAACTGACTGGGTTTTGAGACCGTTCATTATCATGAGGAGGAGCTCTTGGCTTCACAAGGCAGAAAGAGGGGGGGATACATGTTCCACAGATGACAAGCCACAGATTTTAGTGTGATTGAAACCCAGAAACAGGTTAATGTCTCCTATTCCCTACAATCATTCAGGCAGTTTATTACATGATTTAAAAACAATGCTGAACTCAATACAAGAAAGGCCTTTAAATGGAAACACCAAAATTTTGTCTATCGGTTGCAGCAGTATTAATCTCTATGCAAAGGCAGAGATGCCACCATGGCAACATAGCAGGACTAGGGTGACCAGACAGCAAATGTGAAAAATCGGGACAGGGGGTGGGGGGTAATAGGAGCCAATATAAGAGAAAGACCCAAAAATCAGGACTGTCCCTATAAAATCAGGACATCTGGTCACCCTAAGCAGGGACATCTGGTCACCCTAAGCTGGACCCCAGCTTTCTCCCTCTCCCAAATCAATGCAGACTATGAAAAAAACCATTTTAATTACCTTTGCAATAGTGCTTTATACAAACACACTTTCACTGAAGGAATAAAACCACATTTTTTACAACTGGCCTTTCCCTGTTACTCATTCCACAGCTAGTTTTATTAAATGTGCTCTGGCTGGATTGACAAAAAGTGACCTTGTGTGACACCTATCCTCAGATGAGGTCACTTCCTATTGTATTTCACCTCCATGCCCTGGAACTTCATCCTTTTGCCAGGTCAATTCCTTTACCACATTTATACAAAAAACTCCTTTCTCCACTGTGGAGCCCTTTTGTTTTTGATACACACTAAATCTACTTATTTGCTGGACTCTTTTTGAAGCAAAGTCTGCTACAGCTGGAATACGAGGCGAGGCTGCTGCTCACACACGTTTCCATTGTGAGAGAGAAGAGTTGGCTGGGGAGCTCTGGCATTCTCCCAGCCGAGTAACAGAGTAATGAAGCATGAGGCTGGACAGCATGATGATTGCAGCTCATCTGCACGCTTTTCAGTGTACTCACTTGAAACAGTTCGCTTGCTGAGCGCTTCACACCATTACACCTTTCACTGGCTCGCTTCCAAGGCTCAAGCAGTGTGGGCCAATGTCTATTCACGTCACAGAGATAAGAGTGCTCGTTTAGAAAACACACACACTCGGGCTCTGCGCTCTAACAATGATTGTAGAACATTCATTGAACTGTGGTGCCATTGCAGTTAGCTTCACCGTACAGGAAATACCCAGGCTCAAATGCACATTAGGTTTGATTTTTGTTCTGAAATCTGTACATGAAGTTAGTGATAGTGAACTATGGCAGATGGAACTCCTCAGTCCACAAAACAGATACAGAGGCAATGCAACCTTTCCTTTCTCTTGCACCCACACGCTCAGATACTTCTATCCCTGTCCATCAGGACTCAACCCTGTTCCAGGTGGTCCAACGGTGGAGTAAAAGGTTAGTTCAATTTCAATCCGTGGCTCCTTGCTTCTGAGTCTGTCAAGTAAGATGCTTGCTAGTGCCAACTGCAGTACAGGTTGTGCTGTTAACCACGTTGAAAATACCAAGCACACACGCCTAAGTGTGGAGCTAAAAATGCTAAACTTCCTGAGAGAGCCAAAAAACAGTAACCACAAGCTAAATAAAAAAAAATTCTGTTATTTTCAATAGGCTATTATCTTGCAGTGCAATTGTTACAAAGCAGTTTGATGTTAGACTGTCCAGGAGTTTAATACATTATTTGTTCAGTGAATTGCAATCACAAGCAAAGCACAGTAGTGTATCCTCTCTCTTTAAAGGTTGGACAACGAACTGAAGAGCTTTTGCTTTTATGATCTCTGTTGTATTAGCACGATCAAAATGAATATCGGTTATCTTAATGCCTTCATATTGGTGATTAAAGTAAAACACAAACAGAATTCTCGTAGTCCACAGAATACTGCAGTACTACTGCTGGATGAGATAAGAGATGCTTCAAGCCAATGTAACAAACGAGGTGTCTAAAGCTGGCTAGCGTTGTTGCAACTTTAGAGTCACTGCCTAGAAAAACTTGTGGGCCCAATAGGAAAAAAGTGAGGAAGTCAAGTACACAGATGAACTGCATAGGAAACAAGGAGAGTTCCTAAATCAGTTCTGCTCATTGAATTTTCACACACTCCTCTACCAAAAAAGGAAAGGTGGGGATTTTATATTCCAGCTGAATAAAAAGAAAGTGAACCAAGTTTGACTTTCCTCACTTAATACTTGTGATTGCCAACCTGTAAGTTAACAGGCTCACAGATTTTTTCATAATGTAGTCTACATCTTAGTCCCAAGACTATATCTCCATTAACTCCCTTCCCATTAACCGTCAACATTAACCTCTGTGCGGCAACTTCAAAAGCAACATCGGGAAACAAGGAAAACACTCAACCATGTGACTAGCCAGCTCTCCATTGGTCACCCCCAGCAGGTGCCTTTTCCAGACACACTGTGAACCACTAAGTTAACACAGTTTTGGTTCATTTATTCAATCACATGACATTTTTTTAAAAATAAACATTTTGGTAGACTCTTTCATCCTGAAGGGTCCCAAAGTGGCACACAGTTCTTTTTGCCATGGCCGCTAAGTATCAAATTAAAAAGAATGTCAAAGTTAAATAATCCACCCGCAAACAATGGCACTAAAAATATCACTCAAGCATGACTGTTTCCCATACGTAATAAACCAAGTGTTAGCACCTTCATAAATCAAACAACTCAAAAAACAAAGCAAAACATAAAAAACAAGAATAAAAAGCCACACACAAGCACAGAATAAAATGTAGATATATCACCAGTAAAATGCAATCACCTCAAGGATAAAGAGCAGCCCTAGTCTGTTTGTCAGAGGGTGGAGATGGATGGCAGGAGAGAGATCACTTGATCATTGCCTGTTAGGTCCACTCCCTATGGGGCACCTGGCATTGGCCACTGTCAGTAGACAGGATACTGGGCTAGATGGACGTTTGGTCTGACCCGGTACGGCCGTTCTTATGTTCTAATCAAGATACTGAAAATCTATGAAGGAAGGAATTTTCCTCATCCTACAAATACCACCATGGGATCTTGAGCGTGCATACAGATCAGAAAGGACCTCAGTCAGAAGAGCAAAGAGATGAGTCATCTGCTGGGATTTGAACTAGTGGAGTCTAAGCATTGCAAACATGATGCTAAGATCAGCAAACCAACCTCCACAAAGTCGGTTTGCCTTAATAATTCCATCTCCTTGCTTCTGAGGCCCTAAATTATAACAACATTCTGGCCAACAAGCTGGTCAACACCAACTCCAAAGGGGCCACCACTCTTGGACAACATCCTCAAGAAGGATGCTGATAAATTGCAAAGGGTTCAGAGGAGAGTCACAAGAATGATTAAAGGACTAGAAAACATGCCTCATAGTGACAGACTCAAGGAGCTCAATCTATTTAGCTTAATAAAGAGAAGGTTAAGGGGTGACTTGATTAGTCTGTAAGTATCTACATAGGAAACAGATATTTAATAATGTAATGGACTGTTCAGTCTAGCAGAAAAAGGTATAAAATGACTGAAAATTGAAACTAGACAAATTCAAACCGGAAATAAAGTGTAAATTGTTAATAGTGAGGATAATTAACCATTGGGACAATTTACCAAGGGTCATGGTGAATCCTCCATCACTTGATTTTTAAATCAAGATTGGATGTTTTTCCAAAAGATGTCCTCTAGGAATTATTTGGGGGAAGTTCTATAGCCAGTGCTATGCAGGAGGTCAGACTAGATGAACATGACAATCCCTTCTGGCCTTAGAGTCGATGAGAACAGTCTTCCCTGCTTGATCAAGCTTACTGCCTCTGCTGTACGTTCATCATTGCCAGGGAGCACATGAGGGAATTGCACAAACTCCTGAATCTCAGTCTTCCAGATGGCTGTGCAAAGCCCTACTAGTATATAACTGTAGCATTTTAGGGTACTCAGCACAGTAGTCATGAGTGCCACACTGTGCACGCGCACACACACACACACACACACAGAGAAAATAAAGTTCTTAAAAGGTCAAATTGCTCAGTCTAGTTATGATAAGGTAGCACACAGATATGAGATTTCATTTTCCGTGTGTCACTAATGTGACGCAGTGGCAGTGCAGGAATGTGGAGAATTATTTTAAACTAGGTTTCTTAACTTGACCTTTATTCAGGAGCACTTATTAAACATCACTTTTTGGCCTGCAGGGAGTTGAGGAAGTTATTGTGTGCGAATAAAGTATGGTATTGCAGAAGACTCTGATTCAGGAGCACAGTTCAGAGTCTCTGAATAGTGACTACACTGCAGAAGTGCAGGGTGGGAAGAGAGAAAAGGAGCATTGTTAAAACAAGGGTGAAATTCAAACAAAACATATATTGGAGCCAACATTACTCTGAGTATTCTGAGCAATTTGGAGTTAGAAGAAAAAAAAGTCAAAAACCACAGCCAATCAAAAAGAAAAAAAATCTAAATTCATGCAAATTTAATGAGCATATGCTGCAAACTACTTCACATCAGATCCTGAATTATGTAAACTGTGTGCCATCCAGCCTACAATTTTGCCTTTGGCTACCCATCCTCATTTGCAATTTGTCACAAATACATACACAATATGAAGTAAGCAGACCTCAGTGTCCAGGGAAGGGTAGAAGCCAGGAGGCGGAAGATCTGATCATTACAACTAGAGCAAGGGGTGATATTCAGCACGCTTATGAGAACCTGTCAGTGACCACGGGAAGACTTTTTACACTGCAGTTTCTGTATAATGCTCCATGCTTAACAGCCAAACTACAATGGGGAATTAGTGCTTTTTATACCCAGGCAGTTCTAGCCTGATTCAGAGGACTCCAGCCAAGAGGTTGCAGAAAAACATTTGTGTTCTCTCAAGCAAGGGCATCAGAAAAGGAATACTAAATTGTAACGCATGACTGTAGCAAGCTGCCCTTCTTTCCCACCCTCCCACATGACCCCTCTGCTCCACAACCCTCTATCTCGGTCACAAAAATACTTCAGAACATTTAAACAAGAACTCAAGCCTCAGGCTGTGCTTAGATGGCCTTCCAATTTTTGATTCATGTCGCAGTAGGCTCTGTACAGAAGGGGGCCACAGTAGCATCTGCATATTGGTGAAACACATCACTGCAGTAGTGCTGTCAACAATCAGACATCTATTGTTACCACTTTACTGCATGCTCAACTATGTCTCTTGTTTTTTCACACAGGGAACTAAGCTAATGGAAGTTCATCCCTTTTGCACTGCATGATGGATTTTCCTGGTGTATCTGCACCGTTGCCAACAGAAACACCAATCATCATCTCACTCGGCAAAATTTAAATCTTCACCACACTCTGCCGTCACACATAGGCCAAGCTGCTACAGGTGTAATTGACTATTCCCTATCATTACATTTAAGATGGTGGCAGTATCCTGTGAGGGGAAGGAAGGGATGAACACATACAGATAGATACTATTTAAGTTTAATCAGTTTCTCTCATCTAAATATTTTTACTGAGTACATGAAGAATTTCTAAAGTAAACCTATCAAGTATTTTGCTCCAGGAGAGGAGGGTGGCAGTGTATAGAAAAGGCTGCTTTTTCCCCAAATCATTTTTTTCACCACCACCTAAATTATCTCCAAGCTGAACTGCCAAAATTCTAATTTGTTAGGAAAATTCTTCAGAGAGAGAAATTCTTCACTGTATGCCCGCAGCTTTGTAATCTCCTACTCCCTTTTCCCCAATAAAACTTTCATTTGAGACTTGCAATGAAATGACTGAAATGTTATTTAACTGCAGTATTTTGCAGATGAAACAACGGCTGAAGTGTTTTCCCCCTCCTGCAGCACACAAATTTATGTAGCTACACAGCAATAAAGCAAAGTCTTAAATTTAATCAGAAGAAATACTTCAAGCAATGGCAAACTGATAAATTATTTAGAAAGGGGCTCAATAAGACCTGGCAAGGAAATGTGTACCAGACACAGCCTGGGAGCTTTCAGAAACAAATAGAATTTTCAAGCTTGCCCCTCTTCAGGATTTCTTCCTAGTGTATTTTTTTTTTAAACCAATAATTTCCTAGACATTGATTCAAACAACCAGGGGCGGCTCTATGTTTTTTGCCACCCCAAGCACGGTAGGCAGGTGGCTTTCGGTGCTGCGCCTGCGGGAGGTCCGCTGGTGCCGCGCCATCGGCGTCCCCGCTGCCTAATTGCCGCCGAAGCTGGGGGCCGGCGGACCTCCTGCAAGCATGCAGCCGAAAGCCGCGGGGGGCGGCCTGCCGCCCTCACAGCAACCGGCAGGCCGCTCCCCGCGGCTTCCCGCCCCAGGCACACGCTTGCTGCGCTGTGCCTGGAGACGCCCCTGCAAACAACATCCTACGAAGAACATCAGACAAACAAGACTGCACTGGCAGTGATGTCCTGTGATAATTCTTGGATGATAAATCTTAAGGACTGTATTGGGAGGACCATCCTAGGTGTTCAGTGGCCAGTGTACAGTTAATTAGCACTGTTCATGCCTGCACTATACGAAAGATACTGACAGGTGTTTCCTAGTTCACACAGGCAGCTCCACAAAGCTAGCTCTCTCAGAAGGTTTTAATGACCTGGCCTTATTTCAGATTGCCAAATTTTTCCCTTTCCAAGTCTTCTTCCCTCCCCCAAATCTCCAACCATGTCAGAAACAGCAAAAGAGACAAAACTAGATCTATTAATATTTACATGAAAGATCTAGGAAATTCAATAACATTCCTATTGTTTTATTGCAGATGTTACATCAACTTCTCTTTATTACTGCAGAAAACTCAAGAGCCCTGTAGAGTGCAATAAAGTGGTACGTGTTTAGCTTTGCAATGTTTCAAAGGGCCGTGATTTACTTTTAAGAACTAGGTACCTTGCACACAAACATCTGAGCTCAGTAATTGCCTCATGTTTTGTGCAAACTCTACAAGGCAGCATGAGGTCTGCCCACACACAGAGTACCTGCTGCTACAGAAGCCTGTTCACCAGTCTCCAGTACCATGGGCTCAGTTATTAAAACAGCATAGAAACATGTTTGTTTTTACTGTGCACCAAGGTGTTTTACTGTTATAATGTTAGATTCCACCCAGTATATTATGAGTTTTACATCAGACGTGTTCCAGAGCATTAATTTCCTCAATTACTGTTGAAATGGAAGATACCGGATGTGGCCTGTACTATGAAAATTTAAAATTCCATTACTTAATAAATGCAGAGACAAGATGGGTGAGGTAATGTCTTTTATTGGACCAACTTCTTTTGGTGAAAGAGAGAGAAAATTTAATAAATGCTATCATGTGTAATAACCAGTGTCACTCATTACAACTATTTTGACGTTTCACACACAGGGCATACTCTTGTCAATACTCAGGAGGATCTTGTACTCAAAGCTGTCTCTCACTCCAGATGGCACATCCCCTTTAAGTAACCTTATAATACTACAAGTTACATAAGAGCTCAAAGAAAACAGTTAAAGGAAGAGGCCTATGAAATTGGGTTTTCTGTGCAACACTAAAATTATGAAACCCCTTACCTGAAAAAAGGGAATCAAAAGAGAAAGTTTCCAGTATACCCAAAATGAAAATGCAAAAAGAAAATTAACTTGTCTTAAATACATTTTGAGTTACAATTAGGACAGGGCCTTCAAACAAATACCTATTAAAAGAATGAAATGCTGATGCAAAAAAACACATCCATTGAATACTTAACTGAAAATAATTGTATAGAGAAAGTGATCTGTAGATCTGGCTGTTCACTCCCATCCCGTCACCATGAAATAATAGGAAAATTAAATGCTATTAACAGGTAGAGACTGCTCTGAATAGATTAATCATCTCTGCTCAAATTTTACTGTTTCTCTAGCTTTGAGACAGAAAATGTAGGGACTATGATAATGGATTGAAAGGTTGCCTAGTTTTACTACACCTTCTATATCCTCTACTAAACTTGTTACTTTTCTTTAGTGTATCAGAAAAGGTAGACTGTGGTCAATAACTTTGCTCTTCTGACACAATGGAATTCTCTACAATAAGGGTAAAGATCTCCTGTGCCGGAGACAACTTACATGGGGGCTGCTTTAAGACTGTGGAATGAACCAGCCCAGGAATGAATGACCATCACAAACCACACCATCTTCCACTGCATGTGCAAGGTGTATTTCTTTGACTTTGCCTTCTCTAACACACACACACACACACACACACACACACACACACACACAGCAACCTGTATATTTAAAATTAAAAAAGCACCCTACCAAAAACGCTGCAAATCAAGACTGCACACACTTCTTCGCCTGGGGAGACGACGGGTCTGTCTACACTGCAATTAGACACCAAAAGCTGGCCTTGACAGCGGACTCAGGCTTGCAGGGCTTGGGCTGAGGGGCTGTTTAATTGCAGTGTAGACTTCTGGGCTTGAGTTGAAGCCCAGACTAAGATCCTGTGAGGTGGGATGGTCCCAGAGCTCAGGCTGCAGCCCCAGCCTGGAAGTCCAAATTGGAATTAAACAGCCCCAGAACCTGAGCCCAAGTCAGCAGGCACAGGCTAGCCATGAGTTTTTAATTTCAGTGTAGACATACCCAACGAGAGAACACATGCCACGTGATAGATGTTTAATTGCATTACTTAATGCCCTACTGAAAGGCATTCACATACTAGGGTGATGGAGTGTGGTATGAGAACCTATAGAGGACAGGACGGAATAGGACTCCTACAGCAACTGTACTCTAAGGGAAACATTTCTGCTCCAATGGAAGAATACCTCCATCACCAAAGCCATGCTCAATAAAGGTACTAATACTTAATGGATACCTATCAGCTTGAACAAAGACCTTACAAAGAACAAAAATGTCTTCAGGAAGAGATGCCTGCCATGAAAACAGCAAGACTGGGTGCCTCATGGCTCAAGGACCAAACAAAAAACAAAATTTATTATCTATATTGATTTTATAAATTATATAGAAACAATTAATTATGAAACATCCTCATGTCAACGCATAACCAATTCGATTTTAACTAGAATGACTGATTAAAACTACCTGAGGGCATTGCTAAAACCAAAGCAAAGTCTTTCTCAGCAAGCATCGCTGCTTTGAGTGGAACAAAATACCAAAGAAATTTTCTGGATTTCAGGACAGGCTCCTAAAACATTCACTGATGAAGATTTCGGCCAGAAAAAATAGTAGATTAATTTTGTACATGAAACAATGAGATTGTCAATATAGCAGGCGTGAAGCAGAGCAGTCCCCTTGCTGACATACAAGGTATATGAACCTCAAAGATGGTGATCAAAATATTTAAAATATGAGTTAAAAGGAAAAGATGAAACAATAGCCTTTCCCATAGCCCTTCATGGAAATGGAGGATATAAGTTCACAAACATAAGGAAATAAAACAATTTCAACCACCAGTATAGGATATAAAAGCACAACATAAATTTTAGTCAAACCCAACTGGTAAAGCTGCTTCTCCTCTGATCAAACCAGGTCACATAAAATGCATTTCATATTGAGAAGTTACTGTGTAATAGTGACAATGTGTTCAATGCTGTAGAGTACACAAGGAGGAAGAGGTTTTGCCCCAAATAGCTCACAGTCTAAGATAAGACCTGTAGAAAAGGACATGGACAGGACAAACTAGAAATTAATGATGCTGGGGGGTAACTCAATAGGTTTTAAATTTTTAATTTTTTAAAAATTAAATGATAAACTTCCATCCCTGTGAGCCTTAATGAGGCTCCTAAAATGTTGAACATTGAAATATCAGGAAGCGAAGAAATTTACCAAAGGTTCAAAAGTGATTTTAAAGTAAGGAATGAAAAGACAGCTGTAAGCTGGCTGGCTATTTATCACCTGCTTTATGGCATTATGATCAAGTCTTCATTACATTTTCATTTCAAAAATATATGCCTGCCATACATTAGACCAGTGGTTCTCAACCCGCAGCCCACTAGTATGTGTATGTGTATATAGTGTGGATGCACCCCACATAACACTGAGAGCTGCATATGCGGCACACAATGGTACACAGGTTGAGAACCAATGCATTAGGCAGAGTTAACAGTCAGTGACTGAACCCTAAAAGTACCTCTCTCAACAAAACCAGGAACATCTATTAGCTATGGGCCTTACAAAGATTATTAGTTCGTTCCATCTAAAACATTAAGAAATGCAATACTATGTGGGAGCTGATAGTTACACATTCCAACTAGCTGAGGTTGCAGAAATGTACCAAGAACATTATCACTACAGAAAAAAGACACCATGATTTGCAAAAAAGGTCTAAAATTCTCCAAAAAGTCCACTAATAATAAAAAAAAAAAATTAATAAATATATCAATGTAGCATCTAGAGTTTGAACAATTACCCTTGCCATGGTTAAACAAAGCGTTAGCCAAGAGAGACATGAAGCACAAAGCTAACTGAGTTTGAGAGCCTGCAAGAGTCTGTCCACGAGAATGGACAGGCAAGCAATGGAGGCTGCGAGATCACTCAGTTACATAATAGATGCACAGCTTCCTTTTTAACCTAAGCCAGTTTATCCCATAATAGTATCGGGTCTACGGGGACAGGTACTGTCGGGAAAGTCAAGAACAAATACACCCACTTACCCTGGGCTGCCAGTTTTCATATTGCTTTTGTAAATTTGCACCAATCGTTTCCAGAGCTTTTTGAGGACCCATTGACAGAGGATCTAGAAATAGAAAACATAAATGAGTATTTTTGATCACTACTAAATTACCTGCTTTTGCACAAGGCAAAAAAAAAAAAAATCATCCACCTCAATGAGTATTTGACTCCATAACCCAACTTCACTTACTCCAGGCTAGGTTTCTGTCAAGTTCAAAATGAACTCAGATGACGAAATATAATGGTCTGGGTAGTCACTATTTGTGCCGAAGTACGATCCACAACCTTTGTAAGAGAGAATCAAGTCTTCCTCACTTTCAGCCTCCCAGCTAGTGCATGTGATAAAATATTTTCATGATATTCTAAAACAGGCTTCTTTCATGATTCAAGTTATTTATTTTAACGGTAAAACCATCCGTTTCAAATTCATTCACAAAGCTTTTCACCATAGTTACCTAAGGGCAGTATCCATAGGAATTGACCCCAGGTTTATCTACTGTTATACAGAATTGAAGAGCAGCAATGTCTGCAATAACTTGCAATAAGAACATTTTTTCTCAAAGTGGAAAGTCAAAATCTTCTTAGGAAAAACGTGAGGTGTAACTTTAGGTTTTTAAATATAAATACGAGCCGATAACAATAAAACAATACACCAATCCCGGGGGGAGGGGTGCAGGGGGACAATGGCAGTGAGAGGACCTAGATTTTATATTAATACTTGGAAATACTTGGTTTATCAACAGAGATTTGATTAACTCCTTTTTAAAGCTTTTTATACTTTTGAGCACAAAGTTCATTTCCCTAGACACTGGAGAGTCACTGTTCCAACATACTTAACAATTTCAGCTGCTCTTTATCTGCTTTACTCAAAGCCCATAGCTGTGTAATTGGCCACAATGAGTATCAAGAATCTAGAAGCTAGTACTGGCCAGTTTAATGTAGAATCTTATTGATTAAAAAAGCAAGGTTCATAACACTGATGAAGTCATATTCCTTTAAATGTTTTCTTTAGCATAAATACTCCATTGCATACCTCCAGCACCAGAATAACACCACTTTATACAGTATGGGAGAAGCTAAGGTTTTTTTTAATGGTTACTGAGATTGTCTTAACAGACCAAAAGCTTTTTCTGGCATATGGCTTCTAACAGCAAAAACAACGAACTAGATGTTAAGAAAGTGATGTAGCCCCTATCACAGCAGCAGCATCTGGAACCATCAAGTGCACCCTCCACCAACAAGATGATAGAGCAGTCCATAACCAGATGGCACATTGTTTGTTCTTGAGCCCGGAGCTCAGGAAGCCCCAACAGTAGATATGCAAGTTAAACCACCTGCGACCACAACATCTCCTGTTATAACAAGAAGGATCTTTTGATTCATATGATTGTTCTGAGGGACATACACAATCTGATCCAGAGAGACTAGGAGACGCAAATCTGAGTTGTCTGTCTGCCAAGAAATGCGCCAGAGATCCAAAATATAGTCCCATATCACCTGTTGCTATTGTTCCTTAGAAAGGTTGTGTCCAACATACCGTTTGAGAGGCTCAACTATTTCAGTAAAGCGGCACCTGACTTCAGCCAGTGTTTTTGATATGGCTTTGAGATGAAATTGTGAAGTAAGCTGTTTGAACAATTGGCTGCACACAATAATGTGGCCAGGGCCCTGCCTTCACATTTAACCACCAGGGGGAGCACTACTAGCCATGAGTGGAAGATGGGAGACTGGAACGGTCCACGCGGCAAAAGTAAGGATACAAAGGGCAGGGTTGATCGAGTCCAACTTGTCACAATGACTACTGGAGCCCCAAGCTGTTGCACAGTATTCAGCAGACGCAATAATGAGGACATTGGTAGATGTCTATAAGGGTGCGGCGCTAAAGCCCCATGAGTAGCTGGCAAGCCCGTGGAGCAGTGCGAATCTCAACTGGATTTTAGCACGTCTTCTTGATGTGTTATTGAAAGGACAGAGAGCAGTCCGGCTTCATCCCCAAATAAGTAGGGTACAGTTCAAAAACAACTGGCTGATTGTTCAGAAGGATCTATAGCTGTAAATGAGCTAACCAGCTGGTGAGATGGAAAGCACATTTAGGTTCTGTCGCCACTTCAAATAGTACTTGGCCAAGATGTCAAGGTCAAATGGCAGGCAGGATGTCAACAGTGTACACAAACAGTTGCCAAGGTGGGCAGCAGGGTAGCAGTATATACCAAAAATCAACACTAAAGTTTAAATATACCATTTTTTTCTTCATAGAAAGGTTTATTTCTTAAGCATTTTGGGAGGTGAATCATTAATGCTTTTGCAAGGACTGAGATTTTAGGAGAGATACAAAGAGAAGAAAATCCATGGGCTCTCCCATTCAGTTTTATCCAAGAAGAGCTTAAGAGCATAAATTAAGGTCAAGCCTTGCTTCACAAATAGGGCCCTACCAAATTCACTGAAATGAAAAATATGTAAAAATCTGGTCTCCCACCATGAAATCTAGTGTTTCGTGTGCTTTTACCCTATACTATACAAATTTCACGGGGAAGACTAGCATTTCTCAAATTGGGGGTTCTGACCCAAAAGGGAGTTGCGGGGGGGAGGTCACAAGATTATTTTAGGGGGGGTCATGGTATTGCTTCTGCGCTGACTTCAGAGCTGGGCAGCTGCAGAGCGGTGGCTGTTGGCTGGGTGCCCAGCTCTGAAGCAGCGCAGAAGTACGGGGGGCAATACCATGCCACGCCACTCTTCTGTGCTGCTGCTTTCAGACCTGGGTGGCCGGAGAGTGGTGGCTGCTGCTGACTGAGGGCCCAGCTCTGCAGGCAGCACCATACCAGGCCATCCTTACTTCTGTGCTGCTGCTGGTGGCGGCTCTGCCTCCAGAGCTGGGCTCCCGGCCAGCAGCCACCACTCTCCAGCCGCTCAGCTCTGAAGGTAGCGCCACCACCAGCAGCACAAAAGTAAAGGTAGCAGTACCGCAATCCCCCCCCCCATAACCTTGCGGACCCCCTCCCCCACAACTCCTTTTTGGGTCAGGACCCCTACAATTACAACACCGTGAAATTTCAGATTTAAATAGCTGAAATCATGAAATTTATGATTTTTTAAATCCTATGACCGTGCAATTGACCAAAATGGTCCTTGAATTTGATAGGGCCCTATTCAGAAATTAATGAAAGTTTAGCCATTTATTTCTTTGGGGAAGATCAGTCCTTTAACGCAAAATCTCCTTTAATGCACTAATGAACCTGCAGTTCCAACAGTCACCAATATAGTCTCTAGACAAAAAAAACCTCTATTTTAAACTGCAACAATGTATTTTTGCCACTATTCTGAAAACAAGCAAATTGTGGAAAAACTGCACTAGGTCTCTTGCCATTTAAGCCAAATTTCAATCACAAGCCCTTTGGAACTGGTGAATAATAAATCTTCAAAAGCCCCTCAGACTTCATCATAGAAATACTGATAGCAAGTGAACTATACAAAGGTGCTACTGCAGTACCCCTATGATTAAAAAACAAAACACACTGGCAATTGTACAGGATTACTTAACAGTTCGAGCTGAATTTATTAAAATGCATAAAAAGCCTAATGAACAATACTTCAGTTTCACTCAGTGAAGAAATGTGTACTGTGGGCTTTGGAACGCCTCGGGGAACTAGCATTTTTAATGAGGCCCTTTCAGAGCCTGGTACAAAAATAATGAACTTGGTGCCACTCTATAAAACCAGCCAATGAAGGTGTTAATAACCTGAGGTTGGAAACCAGGGAGACTAGAAAAGGCACATTCAATAAGTAACTTTTTAAAAAGTTGACTCATCCACTCTGAAGGCTGCTATGAGCTAACCTGTGCCTTCTAGAGGACTTCATGCTGGACAAGAATAGGACTGACATCATCAAATTTCATACTGAAGCTTGAAACTAGCAATAGCCTTGGCAGAATGTGACTAATTAGATGGCAATGTGCACAGGGCGTGGCATTTGTGGAGAGATGAATAGGACCTCTTTATAATTTTAGTTATTGATTTATTATACAGGAATAAGTCAATATATTACATTTTCTCTTTACTGAGATAGGGAAGAGGCAGTAATCTTTCCATTTAGTTACAAAATAAGACCAATAACTAAAGCTGATAAAGGCTGTAGCAATTATAATTTTACAGTTTGCATGGCGGTCCCAATGGCGGCAGCACTTTTGGCAGGGAGGAGGGATAAAGAGCTCAAGCAGAAACACTCATTTTCTTGTGACTTTTACAGACACGTGCTCTGACATTTTAAATAAATGGACGAAAATGGGCATTTCTTTATGTACATCAAGCACAGCTTTCTAGTTAATGCATTTCTAAACAAAGGCCCTGACAAACCTCTCTACATATTCCTGCCTTGCTTTGATGCACAACTTCTATTAGGTGGTATATATAAAAAGAGATTTCTGTAGAATTACATTTCCCCCTGTTCAGCATTCGACTCATTTATACCACTTTTAAACAGAGATTTTTCTTCGCATGCTACAGGGCATGCATCTTCTAGAATGGCATTTTCTTCATTACTGTTGTGGCATTTAATGTCTGACCATAAAACAAAACAAATCAAGAAGAAAGGACAGGTGTCATTCCTCTAGAAAGGAGAGGAAGCATTATGGAAACTGTGTGTATTACCTGGAGTAGAAGCCTAATGGTTAACCTTAGTTTTCACGAAGACAAATAGAAAACAAGTTCAGCCATGTTTCTCTGCTCACTGAGGGCAAATTACCAGAGATATACACACCAATCCCTCACCTTGCTAGAATTCATAACTGCATGCTTCCTTCAACTCTCATTCCAGGGAGATACATGAGACAGATTCAAGGAAGGCAAAGGGAACAGACTGCAGGAAGAATTACCTAATCATGCTTTAGACTTCATGTTTTTTAATTTATTAGCTGAGCACCAAAGGTATCTGGATAAAACTGCCACAGCAGCAAGGGATAGTCCACAGAATCATCTTACAGAACAATTCACAAGCACATTCAAAGCGGTGGGCCTTGGCAGTTATAGTACAGCCCTTAAAATGTCTTATTTTATCAATAAGCCTCTTAGCTTTAAAATAATAGTATTAACTCTAACGTATCAGCAGCACTGTGGACTACAACATGCAAACACAATGTGGACACCATCAATCATCAGCTGGTGTTGACTTGCTAGCAGACCACATCACAAGTGGGTGGTGCTCCTCTTGGATGGCTCAGTTTGTCCTCGAGCAGAATTTCCAGAGGGTAGTTTGTGGCATTTGCTCATCCGGGGTTCTAGTTCGTCTCCCTTCCTGTGCAATATGTACACTGGGCTTGTAGGAAGGTTAGTGAAGAAGCACGGGATAAGGTACCTGATGATGATGACACCTAGCTCTCTATGACTTCCTTGATGTCTGGTTGACATTAGGAGGTTATGAATGAAGGCTAGATAGCAAATACCAAAGCAATTCTGATCGTTTCAGGGAAATGTCCAGGAGGCATGATAAGAACTGCATCTGACTTTTTGATTGAATGTGCCTGCCATCTATTACTAGAGTTCACAAGAAAGGAGTCTAAATGCAATCCATAACTGCTGTTAAATGGCCCTATAACAGCACTACCCAGGATGGCTCTTTCCCCTCCACCTGCATCTGGCTAAAATATTATGAAGGATTCTTTCATATCCAAAAGTTGTTACCATAATCCAGGCTTTTGTTATATCAAAACTACATTGCAGTACAGGTTTTATGTGACTATTTTAAATTTATGTAAAAAACATAAAAGGCACTTTATATATTTTAAATTAAAACAAAAGAACTGTCCTAAATTTTTCTTGCTGATATCAATCACTAATCATCATATTTGGATGAGTCCTGATTGTTCTTCATTTTGTCCTATCCCCACCCAATTTAGTTTTTGGTGAATTTCATATTTCACTCAAGAAATCAATGCTACAAACTGCTCATTCTACCAAATACATCTGTTGCATTTGGATACATTTGTGGGTGCACGTTCAGTGCTTTTTAACTACTTTAACATCTTCAGCATTTTTAACATCTTTGGTAAGAAAAGTTGAATACCAGTTTCAGTGAGGGTGGGAACAAGAGAAAGCCAATTTTGAAAACCAGGAACTCTGTACAATGGAGAATTTGCTTCAGTCTGCTGTAAGCCCCAAGACTGCATGTTCTAGATGGCATGGCTTTAGGTTTCATTTACTGAAAACACACAGCTGTTCGACAGTTTGCACATGAGAAATACTTCACATCCCAACATTATTAGTACCAGATGAATTTGACAGCAATCTAACTTTTGTCCCCAAAACATGGGGGAAATCCCCATTTTCAATTAAAAGGCCAGGGACAAGTATCCACCACCACAATAATGAAGAAAACACTCGTAGGAGTAAGGGCTGTCAGCAGGACAGTTTCTGGGAAAGATCCTTAACTTCTAAATTCACGCCCCCAATCCAAAATAGCCAAAGAGTTTTGTAGGACATGGTATTTTTAAAATGTAACCGTCTGGCTCTTTGCAAGCCTAAAAAAAAAAAACAGCTAACAGAATCATCTTTTTCCTCCACATGTTGCATTTTGGAATAAACCAGGAAGTAGTGCATACCACAGCACTTACTGTTGGGGAAATAATTACCTAAGGCCATCTCTACACTACCAAATTATGTCAACTTAACTTATATCGGCATCCAGCCACTGCAGTTGTGTGCACAAGGCTCCTTATGTTGGTAGTGTGCATCCTTGTCAGAAGCACTTGTATCGATTGAATTGCCAGTGTGGGGCATTATGGGATGGCTCAAGGAGGCCATTTACAGTCAACGTAAGCAACGCAGTGTCTACACTGACACTGTCGACCTAATTACATCGACCATAACTCTATTCCGCTCGGGGAAGTGGTGTTACTAAATCAGCATAGAAAGGCATTTACGTCGGCAGGAGCCAAACTTAAGTAAATATACTTCCACAGCTAGGTTGTCAAAAGGCAGCTTACGTTGACCAAATTGTGTAGTGTAGGCAAGGACTTATTTACACAGGCATATTCAAATCAGATGTCACAGATTTTCTTTTGTTCAACCTCCCTTTAGCCCAGGAGAAACATGCTGGTGGGGCTGCAATGAGCTCATACACGTGAACATTAATGAGATAAAGCAACATTTCCAAACTGCTCCCAAAGATATTCAATAAGCTTACCTATCCAGCACTCCAGACGTGCACAGGGAGTTGTCTTCACCACATCAGGAGGATCAACACCTACGTTTAGGCACAAAACTAAGGCAACGCTAACAGTCTTCATCTAGAAACAAGAGAAGATAATAATGCTTAGTGAAAAAAATCACCATTTATTACCGATGCTGTAATTCTCATTGCTACCGTACAACTCTCACAAAGAGTTCAAGTTCAGCTTTGTTAATCCATCCTTAACAAGCAACATTTTAAGCATTCTGTTAGAGTGGGAAGAAAAATTGGAGATAAGAAAGCTATGAAAGTTCTCTTTTTGTTCCAGCAGAACTGCGTTAATTCTTACTTTGTTAATCTGCAATCTCACTGAATTCTCATAAACATCCAGCAGGCTCCCTCCAGTTCTCAGAAGAGATTTAATAAAGCTTTACTTAAATCTTGCATTACTAAGATTTCTTCATTTCCAGGGCCCATACTGCTGTACATTATGGAGATCAGATGCCAATAGATTTCTGCCAAGCATCCTGGATTAGTCAATGTCTAACTGAAATGCTTTATTAAAAAGTAATGTGAACACACTATTCAAGATTCCAGATCAATAACAGAACATCGTAAACCCTGCCTTAAGTGACCACTCAAGCAAGAGACAAAAAAAATAAAAAAAATCAGTGGGCTAGAAGGTGGGTTTTTTGTTTAGCTGGGGTTTTTTTAAGACCTTTAAAATGTGTTGGCAATTTGAGGTACACTTTAAAGTGCTCTCTTTAAAAAGAGGGTGTATTGGAGGTGTCAATGTACCTTTTAAAAAAGTGAAACATACAAATGAAAATTTTGTTTTTTTAAAATATTAAACCTTTCAGGAGCAGAGTTTGAGATATTACCTATAGCAGAACTGAATTCTTTACCCTTTAGCAGTTTGTCTCCAGCTTTTGGAGTGTGTGGAGAGAGGGAAGCCCCCAGAACTCTAGAATACATATTCTGGGAAGGACTTGGAATTTTTAATTATTTTTAAAGATGAACTATAAAGGAATTTTAAAGACTCCACCACATCTGACAAGTTCTCAAATAAATTTGAGAATCTTAATGGAACTTTTCTGATGATATTAACCCTTATGCAGCTACCTATGACTAATAGTCCTAGAGAGACAAGGTGGGTGAGGTATTATCTTCTATTGGATCAACTTCTGTTGATAAAAGAGACACGCATTGGAGCCACACAGAGCTCTTCTTCAGGTCTGAGAAAGGTACTCCAAGTGCAACAGCTAAATGCAAGGTGGAACAGATTGTTTAGCATGAGTAGTTAGCATATATTCTAAGGGACCATTCAAGGTAGAATGGCCTGATAACACCTCTGCAGTCATAGGACAAAAGGAAGAAGTCAGTGGGTTACAGGTTGTTGTAATAAGCCATAAATCCAATCTCACTGTTCAGTCTATGATTCTTGATGTCTAGCAGAGTAATGAATTCAAGCTCCCTGGATCGTCTTTTGAAAGTGTTGTGCGGGTTTCCTTTGCTTTGAGGATAAGGACTGATAGATCAGATATAGAGTGATTGCTTTGTGAAAAGTCACTCACAGTTGATAGGGTTTTTTTGTCTTATTTTCTTGTGAGCTCATTTGAGAATGTGGTGATTGTCTGGTTTCACCCACATAGTTGTTATTGGGGTATTTCATGCACTGGATGAGGTATACCACATGTTGTGATAGACATGTGAGGGATCCATTGAAAGGTGTGTTGTGGGAGCATTGATCCAGGGCTTTGGAGCAGAGCCCGGAGCTGGAGCACAGAGCAGTGGGTTTTATGCCCGGAGCTGGAGCAGAGCAATTCAAAAATTTGATTGCTCCAAATCCCTGCATTGATCATTGTAGTGGTAGAGATATGTCTGCAGGTTTTGCATCTGTTGTTCTGACAGGGTCTGGTGCCACTTTAGAATCAAAGAATCATAGGACTGAAAGGGACCTTGAGAGGTCATCTAGTCCAGTTCCCCCACCTCATGGCAGGACTAAGTATTATCTAGACCATTCCTGACAGGTGTTTGTCCAACCTGCTCTTAAAAATCTCCAATGATGATGATTCCACAACCTCCCTGGTCAATATTCCAGTGCTTAATCACCCTGACAGGAAGTTTTGCCTAATGTCCAACCTAAACCTCCCTTGCTGCAATTTAAGCCCATTGCTTCTTGTCCTATCCTCAGAGGTTAAGAAAAACAATTTTTCTCCCTCCTCCTTGTAACAACCTTTTACGTACTTGAAAACTTATGTCCCCTCTCAGTCTTCTCTTTTCCAGACTAAACAAACCCAATTTTTTCAATCTTTCCTCATAGGTCATGTTTTCTAGACCTTTAATCATTTGTGTCACTCTTCTCTGGACTTTCTCCAATTTGCCCACATCCTTCCTGAAATGTGGCGCCCAGAACTGGACACAATATTCCAGTTGAGGCCTAACCAGTGTGTAGTAAAGCAGAAGAATTACTGCTCATGTCTTGCTTTCAACACTCCTGCTAATACATCCCAGAATGATGTTCGCTTTTTTTTGCAAAAAAGTGTTACACTGTTGACTCATATTTAGCTTGTGATCCACTATGACCCCCAGATCCCTTTCCATAGTACTCCTTCCGAGGCAGTCATTTCCCATTTTGTATGTGTGCAACTGATTGTTCCTTCCTAAGTGGAGTACTTTGCATTTTTTCTTATTGAATTTCATCCTATTTACTTCAGACCATTTCTCCAGTTTGTCCAGATCATTTTGAATTTTAATCCTATCCTATCCTCCAAAGCACTTGCAATCCCTCGCAGCTTGGTATCATCCCTTTCCGTTGGTGTCCTGGTCTATGGTGAGCTTGCATCTGGTGAGCTTGGAGAGATTGGGAGGGTGGGGGGTGTTGTGTTTGAAGGCAAGAAATGCAGGTTCAGGAAATATTTGTTTCCAGTATTGGTTGTAGCTGTTTGAGGATACCCTGTAGGGGTTCCAGTGCAGAGTGATAGGTGACAACTGGAGGTGTGCAGTCAAAGGAGGTTTTATTTCTATATTGAAGCAGGTTCTCTCTGGGTATTCGGGTGACCCGTTCCATGATGCTATCTACTTCTCCGGTGGAGGCTCCTTGTTTGGTGAAGAACAACAGAAATTGGTCCAATAAAAGATATTATCTCACCCACCTTGTCTCTAATATCCTGGGACCGGCATGGCTACGACTACAATGCATACAAGAATGGTCCTAGAGTTGCACTCATCATTATTTCACTTTCCTTTAAAAACAGCCTCCTTGCAAGTAACCTGACATGACTGAACATCTAATCCTAATGCAATAACTGCACCAGAACTGAATTACAGACCTTCAAAGCAATAAGTGTTACAAAAAAAGTCAAAGAAATAAAGCACTTTCTATTTTGTAATATAACAAAACCAAAAACTTTTCAAGCTAACCAGATTACATGGTGCAGCCAAAGGTACCTCAGGGAGTGATCTCAACACTCCCCTGGGTCACTATTTGGATGGGAGATCACCAAGGAAAAATAGGCGCTGCAGAAAGTGCTGGCAGTTCGTTGGGGATTACTCTTCCTTCTTTCACAGCTGAAATAATGCCCCATCTTGCTGCTGTACTTCTGCAGATACCATCTTTAAGATACTATGCAAGTGTCAAATCTTCAAGAAGTGCATTTTACCCTCGACAGAAACGCTAGGATCAATATTGTCTTCACCTTGGTCACCTGCTCCCAAGTTGTCATCTCTTGTTTTTGTTCCAATTTAGGCCCCCATCCTACTTTCATGGATAAAATTATACATGTGCTTAATTGTTTGTGGGATTGGGTCCCTAGACTCAGTGCTTTAGGGGTAAGGATTCAGGCCAGAATTTTCAAATATTCTGTTTGTAAACAAAGTCTAGTGTCTTGGGTTGAAAAAACTGGTTTGACTGAAAAACATGGCTATCTAAAACCTCATGTTGATTTCCTGAAGCCTACAGGCGTGCACGAAGATGCACTCTCCCCACATACCATTTACTGAGTGCACATTTTTCAATATGAGGAACTTCCAGCTCGACTCGTAAAGTGTGCAAAACCCATAAACTATGTAAGCTAAACAGCTCCTGATTCTTCTCCCCCCGCCCCCACTTTTTCAAAAGAACACAGACAAGGAAATTGAATTTTAAAACTGTACTAAAGCAAGACTAAGTTTGTACCATTAAAATAACAAGTCAAGAAATTAACATTCCAGCAGCAAACTATGTAGTGTTTTCTATTCCTATGTCTTAGTATTGCAACTCCACAGAGTTAAGAAATACCAATTTTTATAATAATAATAATTAATAATTAATGGAGATATCCTATCTCCTAGAACTGGAAGGGACCTTGAAAGGTCATTGAGTCCAGCCCCCTGCCTTCACTAGCAGGACCAAGTACTGATTTTGCCCCAGATCCCTAAGTGGCCCCCTCAAGGACTGAACTCACAACCCTGGGTTTAACAGGCCAATGCTCAAACCACTGAGCTATCCCTCCCCCCTATATATGTAACCTTAAAAATGCACTTAATTTTTGCATTAAATATGCCAGTTTTGTGCTACATTAAGCACAGACATGTCACTACATTTTAAACGGTTTTTTTCCTATTCTGGATATTCATGATAGCTTACATCTAATATAAAAAAGTGTTTTAAATTAAAAAAATTAAAGCCTCAAAAGAGGATTTAAAGTATACTGAGGTACTATGTCTGTGGTACCTACACAGGATGCGTGATGTTTTCACTTTGGAACAAACCACTTGTTTGCCCTTCTTAGTCTTGCCTAAGGCTGTTGATTTGACAGCAACAAAGTAAAACTGATCAAGCAGCACATTCATCACACTTGCTTCCATATCCACAAGGGGCAGTGCAAACGTATGAAATCCAAACCCGATAGCATCTTAACTTTATCAGTACCTAGGACCAGCACTAAACCAGCTACTTAGTGCTTTTGTCAGACAAAAATACTGCTTAAAAATTGCATTTGGCAGCTCTCCCGTCCTGCCCATTCTCTTCTCCATATCAATACCTAAACTAGGGAAAGGAAACAAAAGAGGCAGTGTGGTTCTCTATATTTATGTCAGAAGCGTTCAGCATTCCCTTGCCTGTCTGAAGCAAAGCCACCCGCATCTCCACATCCCCGGGGTGCTCATTAAGATTCAGAACAGCAGGCAAAAAACTTACTGCAAAGCTGGAGCCATATAAATGCATAATTTATAAAGAAAACTAGAAACTGGAGCACATGGCTAAGAGACTATACATTCTAGGAAGGAAACAAAAAACCCAGTATGTCAGGATCAAATTTCCACAGCTTCTGCTGATTCCTGCTTCTATCCTAGAGACTCTGCTGCAGAAAATTAGCAGGAAAATTGGCTCCTGGTTCCTGGACTGCATCCCAAGCCACGTCCTTGATAAAAAAAAACCACTGCAGCAATCAGGGATGCAGTACAAGTTAGCCATCACCATGTTACATTAACAAGCATTAAGTCGTGCTTTCTAGGGCACAGGTGGAACAGCACAATCAAGACTCCCTTATCAGCATTTCATGGAGATTCCCCCAAGGTTGAAAAGCCCTGAGGAAATGATACACTTTAAAGTAAGAAGCAGATGTTTCAGAGAGATCTTATATATTAAGCTTTTATTCTAGGACGGAATAAGGGACACGAGTCCAATCCAAATTCATTGTTAAATGCATGTGGATCGGTTGAACAAATATATTTGTTGCTGAACTCCATTTATGAACATGCATGCCAAGAGCATGCCCGTGCCTCACTGAGAATGACCCCTTGAATATTTGTAGTGCATGTTTCAAAAATCTGGGACACTTGTCAGATCCCAGGTTTAAAGTTAGCCAAAGCAGATGAATATGAGCACAGTGGGGTAATCTGGCAATTATCCTCGGAAGACGTGTGATCCCCGGTTCGAACTAGAAGGGGCTCAGGAACAGAGAGATACGAATAGGTAATAAACGTCTGTTTTACTGGTTGGCTAAGAGTCACCTCTGACTGTGAAGTGGGGGTGCGTGCAGGACCTCTGGCTTCCCCAGGACCCCGCCTGGGCGGACTCGCTGTGGGAAGCGCACGGAGGGGCATATGCTGAATGCTCCCAGGAGAGACCCAGGAGATGAAGCTGTGTGAGCTTCTTGCCCTGAAGACAGTCTGCTCCATGGGAGAGGAGGCTCCCCAAAGTCCTGACTATGTTGATGAGGATCTTTATTATATATATCTGTTTCTGATCCCATCTAATGTCAAACAATTTCAGACTGCTCTCTAAAGGGAACCCCCAAATAGCTACAGTTTGGTTTATGTCTTGAAGCAAATGGATTTATTTCACCTTCCAAACTCTTTGAGGGTTTTTTGCTTTGTTTAATATTGACTAACTCTGGATGTTCTCGTTATTCATATAAATATCTAATTTGTTTTTAATCTTCTACGCTCCTGGCCTCAATGATACTATGTTACAATGAGTTCCGTAGGTGCATTCTACATTGGGTGAAAAAGTATTTTAAATTCAATTTTATTTCAATTTAGTGCCTAAAAAAGTGCTCATGAACAGTCTCTGAGCACCCTGCAAATTCTATAAAATTACAGATCAAATGTCAATGTCAGCTCACCCCTTGTGCCAAAAACAGCACTCCATACAAAACACTCCCAAAAAATTGGCTAGCATTTCACTCTGCTAATCCAAATGGTAGACAAGAAAAATGGGCCTTACAGAGTGCTGGCAACTTTGGGGTATTTTTGACTGAAGCAGGCAAACATTCCAGATCCCCAGGGACCTTATGAAGAATACCTGCTGACAGCACCCTCTACTAATCTGAGACGACCCAGCATCAGATCAGGTCTCACCAGTGACTTGTATAATGGTAATAACACTTCCCTATCTCTATTGGAAATACCTCGCCTGATGCATACTATGATTTCATTACATGGCTGCATCACACTGGCAGCTCAGAATCATCCTGTGATCAACTAATACACCCAAGTCTTTCTCCTCCTCTGTCGCTTCCAATTGATACAGCCCCAGATTATATCAAAAATTCTTTTTGTTAGCCGGTAAATGCATGAGCTTGGACTTTGAACTATTACATTTCATCCCATTTCTATTACTCCAGTTCTCAAGGTTATCCACATCTTCTTGTACGATATTCCGGTAATCCTCCATATTGGCAATACCTCCCAACTTTGTGTCATCTGCAAATTTTATTAGCACACACTCACTTTTTGCACCAAGGTTATTAATGAAAATGTTAAATAAGCTTGGTCCCACGACTGATCCTTGAAGATCTCCTTTACTAACCTTCCTCCAGCCTGCAAATTCACCTTTCAATATGACCCTTTGTTGTCTCCCCTTTAACCAGTTCTTACCCACCATTCAATACTCATATTAATGCCCATCTTCTCTAACTAATAAATTCCCACATAGGACTGCATCAAATACTTCACTGAACTCTAATTAGATTAGATCAGGGTTTCTCAAACTGGGGGTTGGGCCCTCTCAGGGGGACGCAAGGTTATTACATGGGAGGGGGTCCGCGAGCTGTCAGCCTCCACCCCAAACCCCGGTTTACCTCCAGAATTTATAATGGTGTTAAATATATAAAGAAGTATTTTTAATTTATTAGGAGGGTCGCACTCAGAGGCTTGCTGTGAGAAAGGGGTCACCACTACGAAAGTTTGAGAATCACTGGATTAGATCTACTGCATTTCTTCTGTCTAGAAAATCTATTAGCTTCTCAAAGAAAAATCAGGTTGGTGCAGCACAATCTACCTTTTGTAAAATCATGCTGTAGTTTATCCCAATTAACATTAACTAATGTCCTTAAATATTCTCTTTCAAAATTTGTTCTCAGACCTTGCATACAACTGAGGTCAAATTAAAGGGCCTGTAGTTTCCTGGATCACTTCTCCCCCATCCCTATTTCTTAAATATGTACTATATTTTCAAATTCTCCAGTCATGGGATATGACCCGAGTTTATGGAGTCATTAAAAATCCTTGCTATTGGGCTTGCAATTTCATGTGACAGTTCCTTTAATGTTCTTGGATGGAGTTTATCCATCCCTTCCACCCCCAGTTGGTCGCATTAAGCTGTTTGAGTTTGGCTTCCACTCAGATGTGGTCACCTGTACTTCCATATCCTTGTTCCCATTAGCCACCATGCCACTGCCCCAAGCTCCTCGCTCCTCGTTACCCTTATTAAAAATTGAGGTAAAGTATTTGTTTAAAGATAATCTAGGTATGGCCCAACACCTAGTCTGCACCACATAAGATGTGGGACCACTAAACATTGAGTCTTTCCCTGTTTTCTTTTTATTTATATGGCTAAAGAACCTTTTACTGTTGGGTTGAATTTCCTTTGCAAGGGCCCCCAATCAAGGTTCAGATGTGATCAAAGGCTCTGCTTCTCTCACAACACATTGCCCCCTTCCAGACTTTCAAACTGAAAACAAATCAGCAAGCAAAACACACACTCTCTCTCTCTCAAGAGCTGACTTGCTGCCCCTAAGGAACAGGGGTTTGGATCCCTTCTCCTCTTCCCTCCTCCTTCTCAGCTGTTTTCTGGCTCTTGTGCCATGGCTCCTGTGTTTTAGGCTCTCTATAGAAAGACCTGCTCATCTAGCAGGCGACTCCTTTTTCAGCAATTCCACCTTTCGCATACATTTGAGATGTAGCTCCATCTTGATGCACTGCATATGCTACCCTCACATTTAACTGAATGTCCCCTTTCCTTTGATACAAGAACAAGGGTGGAAGTCTTCTCACTCCTTACGCATGCAGAGAAAAAAAAAGTTTCAAGAATTCTTCTAAAATGTTCCCTTCAATCAGGTTCCAAGCAAACATAGTGGTGACCTTTTTTATACATCACTGACAAATGTCAACTAAACCATTTCATCGCAGTCAAAAATCTGAATCAACTGTTGATCTGCTTCTGTTTCCACACCTCTATCAAGAGTTTCTTACTATGCAAGGCTTTTTAAATATTCCCTTAATTCAAGGTAGAATACATGTGGTGTTTCATTTGCAACTAGCACTACTAGTAATAAAATCATCAATTCATTTACTTTCTGAAGACTCATCTGACAGAATCGTTCCCAAGCTGAGAACTGGTTACTACAAGATTATTAAAAAATAGTTTCATTTCCTTGAAAATATTTTCAATGTAATAAAACAATGCTTAGCTCTAAGGAAAGGAAGTACTTCTTGGTATAAGGTGGCTCTGGGGTGTTTTATTTTTATTTTTTTTTATTTTTATTTTTTTCAATAAATCTATTACACCCTGCCTGCCAGCTCCAACGAAGCTCCAACAAAGTTATAAGCACCGGGAGTAAAAACCACACACCCCCAGTACAAATACAGCCATATTGCCAAAAACACATTTAGGGATAGAGAATGGAACATCTTTCAGCAACAAATTACTGATCTTTATATAGGAATCCCTGGATAAAGTTCTATAGCTCATGTTATCCAGGTGGGTCATTCTAGATGAGGATAACAACAACTATTGCCCTTAAAACCACTGGATCTATGTTTCATGTTTGTTTCTCTGCTAGAACAGATGTTGACATCTTATGCTTTTGTGACTCATGTTACACTCCATAATTACATCTTCAGTATTAACACTATATTGCCATTGTCACGTAAAAACACACTTCACCAGAAAGACTTACAGCAAAAAGTTTATCCTTTTATCCACTATCCGGGTGATGACAATTAACGGTTAATAGAGGAAGGAGGAGAGAAGACTAGAAGTGCAGGAAACATCTCCCACCCTGATACCAGAGATTTAGTGTTTTGTTATTCAGAAACAAGTCAGTTAATAATGTCTCTCCCAGCTACATACAGCCTCCCATGCGCCACTGTCTGATGACCATGCCAGTGAGAAGGCAAGCAGCATTACAGCTTAATCGCTTTTTAATTAACATTCAAGTAAATTATAACTCGATTGTTCATTCTTACTAACAAAAAGTGTGATGGTGTATGACTAATGCAGACTTGCTTATATTAATGAGCTACAGTGATTTACTACAGTAGGATCATAATGCACTTATATGAGCAAAATCCAGCACCATGTCTTATGTTCACCTTCGACTTTTCTATAGTATAAACAGCCACAGATATTTTGGTGCACACAAATAAAAGTGTTTTCTCTCTTACCCTGGATTCCCTTTTTTATCATTAATTTAATTGTTTGGGTAATGTTTTGTGCTCAGTAAAGAGGACTGATACCACTGGTTACAATAAGTTTTCCCTAGGAAGCTCTACTAATTTCCCCTCTGAAACAATACTGGTTCCCTTCAGTAGGGGCTGCCAATCATGCAAAGCAGAGGCCCCATGGTGGTTTTATGAGCACTGGGAAATCCACTAGAACAATCCACTAGAGACAAGTGGGACTCCAGACTCCTTTTCACTTGTGACATAAAGACACCTTCAAGTCCAGGTTCCCAGAGACACAGTAGCCCATTGAGCATGGAGACTGAACTACCTTCATCCCTAGAAGTGGCCTCTGCAAAACAGGTTGAGATGAGTGTGCAAGAAATTTTCAATGCCACTGTGACATCAGTTCTGCAGTAAAACAATTTCATTTTCTAGTGCTATCAGTCTAACACCTTACATAAGCACTAAATTAACAAGTTAAAATAATGTAAACTGCAGTTTACAGTGACTTGCACGGAATAACAGACTACAACCAACACAGGCTACGTCTATACTAGGCACCTTTTAGCAACACTGCTGCGCCACTACAGCTAAAAGGTGCGCAGTGTAGCCGCTCTTCGTTGGCAGGAGAGAACTCTCCCGCTGATAAAGTGCTGTTCACACCAGCGCTTTTAGTCAGTAAAACTTTTGTCGGGGGAGGAGGGGGGAAGAGTTCACACCCCAGAATGACAAAAGTTTTACCAACGAAAGTCCAGTGTAGACAAAGCCACAGTCTTAAGCACAAGGAGTTACCTGTTTTCCTAAGCTTTTGGGGAGAGAGGTGAGAGGGAAGAGGGATAATGGAGTGGAGCTTATTTTGCGTTTGGGCTTGTTTGTTTTTTTAACAAGGTTTGCTTTTTAGTGTCTTTTTGGCATGTCTTTATTTAAAATATTGACCTCTATAATGTGTGAAGAAAATGCTGACAGGCACAACTGTAAACAAATCTAAGGCTATGTCTACACTGGCACTTTTGTCGGTCAAACTTTTGTCAGTAAGGGGTGTGGAAAAAAAACACACCCCTGATCAACAAAAGGTTCACCAACAAAAGCGCCGGTGTGGACAGCGCTATGTCGGTGGGAGATGCTCTCTCTCACCGGCATAGAGGGGCTACACAGGAGACCTTACAGCAGCGCAGCTACAGAGGTACAACTGTGCCGCTGTAAGGTCTGCAGTGTAGACATAGCCTAAATGTAAAGTATTTCCAAACACTAGGTGACAATCCAAGACAGACACAATTAGCATTACAAATTTATAAATGCCAGCATCCACAGAGTTAAAGAACTTAACCCACTAATCCCAGTGCTATAGCTTGCTTTCCTGTCCATGTAAGATCTCCTCTGAGTGTCAGTCAAGTTATTACCTCAGTTACTGTAATTCCTGTCAAGCACGAAATAAGAACCTGGCCTTCCAAACATCCTCTGTTCTCAGAACTGTGTGTGTTTCTCCATTTTAACACTCTAGAAAAGGTCAGCTATTTAGTACTGACTCCTCTCTCCCAAGTACATAAATCCTGCCTTTACCTTCAGTGTAACTTGACCTATTTATGACATCCAGGACAGTTGCCTCTAAGTACCAGTACATTCTGTGGGATGAGGGGCCTGTATGGACCCTGGCACTCATACGGGTCTGGCTCCCCACTCCCTGGCACCATTACTTACACCCGTGCAAATGTACCCTTCTGTCGATCTTAAATAAATGTGGATTCTCTCTCTACCACCTCCTCCCTCCCACAAAGCCACACAGTTATGGAATATCATACACAAGAGAGTTGCATGAAATTAGAGATATAAAGGATACCACTTAGTTCTACAAGAAAAAGGATTCGTTAAAGACTACGCTCCTTCCCCCAACTTTTAGTATTTAACTAGCAGCTTTATTTAAAATGTGGGCTTTGGTGAACATGGCAAACAAACCCATTTCACACAAATGAGGATCATGCCCTTTTGTGAAACAAACAACTATCACAATGTATTGTAACTGCAGTAAGCCCCAAGCAAGGAACCAGTCCCAGAACCATTACAAGTTTAGCTATACATCTATTTAGATATCTTATGTATTGTTAATGCATGCATCACCAGGGCACCCAAGTGCCAGTGAAGCCTACTGATATTGTTCAAAGTCTCGCTGATGTCAGGCAGTAACATGCATATGAGTATTATGCTGCAAGTATCTACAATGGACTATTACTGCAGGCAGTAGATGAATTCGCAGGCTAAGCAACTCCCTCTAGAAATCCCTGTATTTTACAGTACAGTGCAGGCATAAAATCTATTGTTAACAGGAGTCATTCATACTACTCTATGTACTACAATAAAAGTGTGACACACACACCCTCATTAAGCCCCTAAAAAAGTAAAAGTTTTCTGTTTGCTGCAGGCAGACTATTTCCCCAATGGGTTATCATTAACTCTAAGCCTTGCAAAACAACAAAACCAACAGGCCATTTACCAACTAAACTAGTAGTTTAGTCAGTTTCATATATTTGGTATTTTAAAAGCAAAGAGACAGAACTAACTTGTCAAGCAGTTTAATTCCATATTTCAAGCTACATACATTTTCTTTTGCTCTGTTCGCTGCAACTGTGCATACTGTGCAGCATGTGAGGTCACACGAAGACCTGACAGCCAATATTCTCTGATTGCTCGAGATTGTCCACCCCTCAAACATTTAACTCCATTAAAAAATATTTTTTGTCAAAATAATTACAAAAAGGAAAACAGAAAGCAGAAACCGAGAGGAGAATTCATAATTGTGCTTTGTTATAAAGTGTTTCAGGAAGAAGGTACTTAAAGGACCTGACTTTTTTGCACGGCATTTCTTTGCCTTTTTATGTTTACAGATAATGTTAATGATGATTTGGGACATAGTTTAAAAAGCTTTTTCATTCACCTCTTAATTAGCTCTGAAATAAAAGTGGGATAGAAGCCCTGAAACAAAATAAAATTGCAGATGAAGAAAAGTTATCTAACATTGCCTGTAACTATCTGAAGGCTCTGGAACTAAAATCAGTTCCACCAAAATTAGTGCAGCTCCATTACTACTTGAAGTTACTGTACCTACTAGTAATTTTCAGCTACAGAAATCCCTATATGTAATTCATAAAAATGAGTATGACTAAAGAGCAGAGACTTTATCACCACAAGGATGCCTCACTTTTTCTGCTTTAGTAAACCTGAAAGCAATTCCTATTCAGAATGAAAACTTCAGAGACAGCTACACCCTCCACTCCATCCAAAGGTATGTCTACACTGCAATTAAAAATCCACAACTGGTCTGTGCCAGCTGACTGGGGCTCGGGCTATGGGGCTGTTTAACTGCAGTGTTGATGTCCAGTCTCAGGGTGGAATGCAGGCTCTAGGAGAGATGGGAGGGTCCCAGAACTCGGGTTGAACATATACACTGGCTACATTGCAATTAAACAGCCCCACAGCCAGAGTCTGGCGAGCCCAAGTCAGCTGGCATGGGCCAACTGCAGGTGCCCAATTGCAGTGTAGATATACCCTAAGTCTTGTTATGTCGGAAGTAAAAAATTTAAAAAGGGATGGTCAGTGCTTTATCATGTAGCCTCAGTAAAGCAATCAGCAAGTCAGTGTCAATAAATTTATAGATGGAATTTCTAGTTTTAAGTTAGTACTCCACTTAAAATTTCAGAATGGGCATTTTTTTGACCACACACCAAAACATCTGAAATTTCAACACTACTAGAACAAGTTTCAAATCACGGGATCCATCGTATTATAAAGCTAAACATCTAAGAGTTGATAACTAGAGACTGATTTTTTCCTTCGTCTCAGTAGGTTAATTCACAAAAATGTCATTTCTAACTAAAATAAGCAAGTGCAACGTGCACAAAAAATAATATATTCTGTCAATTTATTTTAAAAAACTATGGGCACACATACCAACATTAAGTACACAAGTTAGGATTAATTTCCAACATAAGATATCCCATGGACCCACCCAAATTGGGTCTCCTGCATCATCCTATAAAATTTAGTCTGTCTACTTGCCCAATGTGGTGCATTGAAACCTGTGTTAAAATTATAAACTATTGCTTTAAATTCTATGGGGTTTTCCTGGTCCTACTTGCAGGCTAGAGGGCTGTTTAGAGAAGCACCAAGCAGAGTCTTCAGCAGTCAGTCTGCAACAGCCAGCCTAGAGCAAGGTGGTGGGAGGTGTGCCTCTATGCCTTAGGGCCTGCTTTGTGTGTCTGTTTTTGGTTCTTGTGTTAGGATTCTGATTCTAAGACAAAGTGTGTTAGGTTGCAACCTTCTAGAAAGAGTATTTTATATTTTTATCTAAATTCTCTGTATGTATGCCATGAGCATAACACTCAGAAAAAGCCTTAGGGAAAATAATGACATAACATTTCTCTTTATATCCATTTATACAGTTGCAGGGTTTGGGGGGGGGGTTTGCATATATTTTATACAGAGAAGTCCAGAATAGCTTTCCATGAGTAACTCTCCAACAAGCCTCTGCGGTGACGTGTAACCAAAATTTTATTAAGCAGCTCCTTTAAATTTTGTTTAACAGTGGGCAATATTTACAATTTTCCCTACATAAAACGTTTGTTCCATCCACACTGCAATTTCTCTAAATAAGTAAATAAATAAAGAGACAGTAAGCCCCTCCTTTTTCCCTTACAATTCATCCTTCCACACCACTCTCAAGCAATAATGCTCTCTTCCCCAGCACCTCATGGAGACTCTTCTAAGGGTATGTCTATACTTACCTCCGGGTCCGGTGGTAAGCAATCGATCTTCTGGGATCGATTTATCGTGTCTTGTCTAGACGCGATAAATCGATCCCGGAAGTGCCCGCCGTCAACGCGGGTACTCCTGCTCCACGAGAGGAGTACGCGGAGTCGACGGGGGAGCCTGCCTGCCGCGTCTGGACCCGCGGTAAGTTCGAACTAAGGTACTTCAACTTCAGCTACATTATTCACGTAGCTGAAGTTGCGTATCTTAGTTCGAAGTGGGGGGTTAGTGTGGACCAGGCCTAAGTCACTCCCCTACCTGACAGAAGTTCCTCCAAGCAGCAACTGTGGCAAGGGGGTTGCCCTGTGGCCTCTGGCTGCAAGACTGATGGCTGATATGAAGAATGGGTCCCTACTGCTTCTGAAGTTGGGGGAATTCATATCGGGTTTGCCCTGGGTGGTTGTGGTGGTGAACTCTAAGCTCCCCTCAGTACAGGCTCTTTACGCTCTGAGCTAAGACTGGACAGGCAGCATCTTTAGACACCTACTCAGTGCAACAGCACCTTGGTCCCACTGCCTTCTCACACTGCAGGAGTGGGTGGCAGAGACCAAGTGTGAGCTCCTAGCACATGAGTGAGGAATGCAGAAGGGGAGTACTCATCAGGTCAGCTGTGGAGAAGGCTGAAAATTGTAACAAGCAGAGACAACTAGCATGCTGAGGGAAAGAAACATTTTTTTCTTTCCCTATCCATCCCCATTTTAAAGCAATTCTTAGTCACCACGATTCCATCACCATGCATAAAGCCAGTTTAAGTATTTTGAAGAGGGATAACAAGATGATTCGTTGTGACACCCCAGATTTAACTGACTCATTTTTATATCAAGAGTGGGTAAAGGGGAAGGGAAATCTGCTGCAGACACAGATTCACCCAGCTGCTTGTTCCTTTCAGTCCCAGCAGTTGGTTTAAATTTTCAACCCTCTTTAAAAAAAAAGAGCACTTAGAAACTTAGAGCTTAATTCTCAATTTCCCTGCATCTTGTACAGTCATTTAGGCCAGTGCACAATGAGCGCAAAATGCTGCCATTCTGACTTGGTAGCAGTTTACGCTCACTTGCACCAGTGTGAGTGACCCCACAAAACGCAAGCCAAGGCAGAATCTGGCCCTTATTCTGGCTTTATAATGGAGATTCTCTTTCATGTGGCCTAAAGGTCAGATCAATTAACAAGGGGCACGTGCAAACCCTCACAAAGCCTTTCCAGCTCACCAGTGGTATTTACAAGGGAAAGAAATTCTTCAAGGAAACAGCTCTCAGTTTCAAAGGAGGCTTTTATACGAAGTTTGAGAAAAGTCACGTATAAAATTAGGAACAAATTATTTTTCTGGGGAGACAAAATTTAATAGAATGCAAAGAAAAAACTTGAAGTTTAATATTAATAATTCATATGGCCCTGCCGGTAGTCTGCAGCCATCTGTAGCCCAAAAGGTCAGTTCTTGCTGTGACTGTGGTGACAGCATGCGCTAGAGTCCTGCATCAGCTCCTTTTGAGTGTTTGTTTCTCTTTTTTATCCTCAGTTTTCTGCACTTCTAGCATGGAATTTCATCAGATGTGTACCCATGTCCAACACGCTCCCCACTTCTGTGCTTTTATTTACCCAATGAAAACAGCTACGAAGCAAAGTCCAAGGACAGTCACGAATGCAAATAAAGCTTATAATAAAATAGATTTTTAACTGCTAGACTAATCGTTTACTTCATAAGCACTTCGCTGGACTGGTATTATAGATATATTAGCAGCAGAAATTGATATGTAACATACACTTATACACTATTTGCTTGCTCTGAGTTCAGCAAGATCCTGCTCTGAACATAAGGGAATACTATTAACCAATGAGATGTGGACCACTGCGCTCAGACTCTGAAGGTGCCTGCAGAGGTCCAAGGTAATCATACATGACAGAACCACTAAACTGAAGATTAAAAACTCCAGTGTCAATGAGGCTTATCCACTCCTTTTGGCACAGTGAACTCGCAATGCTTTTATGACACTGCTTTGTCTAGTAATAGCAAATTGGTGTTTCTTGGCTCTTGGTGAATAGATGTGACAGCCAGTGAGGAAAAGAAACTAGCATGAAATAAGTTAATATTTGACGACTGCAACCTCTTGCTCTTCAGTCCTTACACTTCCCCACTAGCCTTTACACAAAATGACACAGCTAAAGACATCTTCCACTGCATCATCCCCCTCTCTGGTTCACTGCAATGGTTTCCTTTCTTTTTGCATATGAAGTGTAAGCTCCTCATCGGGTCCTCAAAGTGGAAACTGCAGAACATCTCTCTGAAGATCCAGTTGGTCCAATGGAATGGAAAGATGTACAGGACAGACCTGGGGATGGCTGCTCGGCCCAACCAATAAGAAAATCAAGCTAGCTCACAAAGAGCTCTTCAGTCCTACAAGGGAGTCAGGTGATCCTTGTTGGGGATTCAATATGAAGAAGAACGAAAAGAATGTTCTGCAAGGAACAGCCAGACTACAAGATGATGAGCTGTCTTCCCAGAGCCTAGACATCACTCTAAGACTGGAGAGGCCTCTGAAGTCGACAGGCAAGACTCCACCAGTAATGGTGCATATCGGCACCAAAGACAATGCATTATGGGATATCTCACAGATTATGGATGACTTCAGGGAACTTGGAAGGGTGCTGAAAATAGTCCAAGTGATTTTTTCTTGGATATCCTTCCCATCCCACGAGGCTGTACAGTCTGGATGGCATCAGTCACAGATCCTAGTGAGCACCTTTTCCTGGTCACACTCTAAGACTGCTGTCAGGGGAATCCAAGCCTCTTGCTCTGGATTCCCAAGAGTGTTTCAAACTCCAGGAGCCTGAATGGAGTCCAGCCACTTCCCCACACTCAGGGTGCCTAGGCACACACCTAACTGGTGTCCCCCTCCCCTCACACGTTGGAACCCATGGTCCAGCCCCCTAGCCCCTCTGGGCACAGTGCTGACTCTTCGAACTCCCCAGTACTTGAGCACCCCACTCCCAGAATTCCATCCAAAGGTATGGAGCTTCTGGTTTACAATTTAACTCCCCCTAGGGCACACAGTAGTTGTGAAGCAGTCAACACAAACACACTTTGTTTAATCTATCAACTTTATGCTCCTTAGATTTAATTGTGCGCAGGAGAGTTCACATCACACAAAACAATGCAACATCCCAAACACATTGTCCCTCACTAGCTCACCTTCTCTTGGAAGATCATGTGTGTCCCATCAGTAAGTCAGACAGGCAGGCAGGGTCTTCCACCCCATTGCCTACCCCACCCCTGCAGCAGTCTCTCAACTTATTCTGGTGAAGATGGCTCCCTCTTGCTCCTGGTCTGCAAGCTGCTGGATTTCCAGATGCACTCCATCCCTCTCCTGCTGCAGCTTCTCCTGCTCTAGCTTTGAACTGTCCAAAACTCCTGTTGCAGTGGTGTACCCCATCCAAATTAGTGATCAACATTACCCAAAAGAGCCACTGTAGTGTGAATTCATAGCTTCATTTACTATAGTGCTATATATTCATATTTAAACAGTATGACCGGGGAAATATTTAGTTTTTATATTATATATATTATTCTTACAGCAAAATAATAATACTTGGTCAGTCATTTTATCAACTACAACTGGTTAATAACATAGTAAAAGCATCCTGATTGGTTAATAATTAAATCACACAGTTTCAATATCATGTGCTGCAAAGAGCCGCAGGAGACGCATTAAAGAGCCACGTGCATTTTGCGAGCCTGCATCTGAGTAACACTGTTGTAAAATGACCATCTATCACATAGTCCAGCTTGCCAGGCTGGCAAGATAGACTGGAATGCCCAAGGGGACTGTCTGTGACTCCATGGTAAGACTGTTGTAGTGCTTTAGGAGTTCACACTTGTTACTGGGTTAGTGAAAGCTAATTATAGAACATACAACCAGTTTGGGGTTTCTGCCCTGAAACTGGCATTCATGGCCATGAGCCACTCCAGACAGTGTGACAGTAACTGCCCCCTCCTCACAACCAGGTCCCCATTTTCTTACATAATCCCGAATCTGAACTGAAATCTCAGCAGCCCCCTTTTTTCAGAATGCCCCAAAACCTTCTCCCAGATGCTTCAGGGAAAGTTTAAACTTTTGCAACAAAGCTTGTTGACATTGTTCACAATTTTTATAATCTTCTGTGTTCATAAGGGTGAAAGTGTTCATTACTGTCACGGACAAAAGCCTTGGAGCCAGATATCTGAGTGACATATGCTGGAGGTCTCATGCTTCTCCTACTAAAACAGCCTCAGAATGTATAAATATTATAGATGACAATTTCCTAACTCTAGGGGTGTTGCATCCGATATGGGGGGGGGAATTTAAATTGGACCTCATCTGAGCAGCTAAAGAGGCACTGATGACAGAACTAAAAATTAATGGTAACTTAGGTACAAGTGATCCTGACTTGATCACATTTGTTATGTGCAATCAGAATGAAGTCCAAAGTGGTATTTTATATATATGTGTGTGGTGCTTTACAGGGCCAGTTTCACAAAGCTGAAAGCAATTATGAGTCAAATCAGTTGGGAGAAAGAATTTAAACGGAAAATTGTGAATAATAATTGGGAATTGTTTAAGAACATTTCACTAGATGCCCCAAAAGCCATATTTCCACAATCAAAAAGAAGGCCACACTAGTTAAAAAATAACAAATGGGCTTAGTAAGGAAATAAGGGCAGCTATAAAAAGTACATTATTTATATATAGATGTGGCTATATAAAAACAAATTGAAGAGAGAGAAGTAGATAGTAACTAATATAAAACAGAAGCTAGGAATTGCAGAAAATTAATAATGGAAGCAAAAGAACACAAGGAGAAATTTATGGCCAACAGAATTAAGGACAAGCAGCAGCAGCTTTTTTTAAAGTACACTGTATTAGGAACAAAAAGAATCCTAACAAGATTATTAGTACACTTCTAGATGGAAATGGTAGAATTGTCAATAACAGTGCAGAAAAGGCAGAAGCATCTGATAAATATTTCTGTTCTGTATTGGGGAGGGGGGAATCAAATGAGGTATTCATATCATGATGATAATGAAACTTTTCATTCCAATAGTAACTCAGGAGGACATTAAACAGTAGCTACTAAAGATAGCCATTTTTAAACCAGCAGGTCTGGTTAACTTACATCCAAGAGTTTTAAAAGAGCTGGCCTAGGAGCTCACTGGACCATTAAAGTTGGTTTTCAATAACTCTTGGAACATTGGAGAAGTTCCAGAGGATGGGAAGAAAGCTAATGTGCCTATATTTAAAAGTGGTAAATGGGACAATCAACATAATTATAGGCATATCAGCCTGACATAATTCCCAGGCAAAATACTGGAATGACTGATACTGGACTCAATCACTGGAGAATTTAAGGAGGGTAACATAATCAGTGCCAATCAACATGGGTTTATGGAAAAAAGATCCTATCAAACAAATTTGTTTTTTTTATTGAGATTACAAATTTGGTTGATAAAAGTCACAATGTCATTTACACTTCTGTAAGACATTTGACTTGGTACTGCACAGAATCTTAATTAATTAAAAGAATGATACAAAATTAACACTGCACACATTAAATGGATTAAAACAAGCTAATTAACAAGTCTGACAATGTGGGTGAGGTAATATCTTTTATTGGACCAACTTCTATTAGTGAGAGAGAAAAGCTTTCAAGCTACAATGTACTTGTAAATGAGGAATCATCATTGAGCGGGTAGGTTTCTAGTGGGCTTCTGCAGTGCAGTTCTTGGCCCTGTGCAATTTAACATTTTTATCAATGACCTGGAAGAAAATCTAAAATCATCACTGATAAAATACCTACATGGGGAACAAAAGATCAATAATGGGCTCTTCAATCTATCAGAGAAAGGTATAAAAAGATCCAATGTTTGAAGCTAGACAAATTCAGATTGGAAATAAATTCAGATTGCATTATACCGGAGGTCAGACTAGATTATCACAGTGGTCCCTTCTGGCCTTATAATCAATGAATCTTTATTTTTCTGAAGGCTACATCATCCCCTCCCATGTCCACATCTCAGGACATTTCTTCCTCTGTCTTGTACTCCACTCAGTCTTCTGCTTTTAATACTCTGTCTCTGCCTCTCAGTCAATTTTGAACCATTTTCATACCACCCATTATGTTTGGAATAGCCTTCATCTTCCTGTGTGTCAAGCAACCTCCTCTCCTTCTTCAGATTTGTCCTTAAAACCCACTATTTTCATTTAGCCTTCCAATGCTTATCTCCTTTCTGGTGCACTCAGTATCTTAATTTATCCTCCACACTTTTTCTCTGCTCCCTATATCCCTGACAATGTCACAGGACTTCATGGGGCACAGGAAGCATCGTGAAGCAGGGACTGTTTTATCCTCTTGGATGGGAACCTGAGTAATAGCTGGGAGTGCCTAAAGGGGAGGACTAGTTCTTTAAATGACAGGCTAGTATTTTGAGCTCAGGAGAGCAAACAGGAGAAAGGCATGAATCCCAAATTAATCCAGGCACTTAAATCAGGGAGTAGAGAGGAAGAAAATTAGTGATGACTGAGTGAGCTCCCCAGGACTGTGCAGTGCCTTTCTCCCAAATGACACACAAGCAGTTGGGCACTTCAAGGGGCTTAACTTCCTGCTGTTGACCTACCCCTGGAAGGAAGGAGAGAAAGGAAGAATAGTTCTGACTTGACCATGTGGGAAGACAGTCCAGCTGCTTTTGGAGGCATAAGCTATGCTGCACATTGCTCCCTTGTTCCAGCTCCCAAATCATGCTCCAGACACCAAGACATATACAGAGGAAGAAAAACATTCCAATTATCACTTTCTAACACAAACCCTAGTTTACACATTCCTGGGAGATTGTTTCTTTTTGCTGTTCTGCAGACTATACGGCCAGTTACATTAACAACAGCTATTTCCTGCTGTAGCTCATACTAACACAAAACTAAGCAAAAAATCACAAGTTAAAAATACCGGCTCAGGTGTCATTGGCAAAACCACTGGGACAAGAAAACTAAGAAGGGACACATTTTGCCAAGTGCCAGTGATACAGACTTATTACTCTGCCAACTGTAAATCCTCCCTGTATAATAAAACAGGAGCAGGTTATTGCACCGCATTACTTCTCTGTGGTCATGAACAACATTTATAGGGAAGGTTTCATAATCCTTTAAAGAAAAAGCATCCACAAAAGCGTCTGTTGAGGAGAATGTGAATCGCAGACCAAACTGACTTTAGTTAAAGAAAATCCACCGTACAATAGCTGCGGTCATACAAGAGGGAACTTACAGAGGAAAGGTAAAGTCCAAAAACAGAGTCAACTCAGAACTAGAGAGCCAATCTGGTTTTCTATTTCCTTGCATCACAGGAAACACCATTCAGGTCTTCAACACCATTTAATACAGAAACAGTGCAGCATATCCAGCTCTTTAAAAGCTCAACTGTCCAAGAAGAGTAGTAAGGATGCCTGGGCAAGTGGGCTGAATATGGGGCCAGGGAGTTGCTAGCTTCTTCTCTCTAGGTAAGGGTTGAGAAGAGAAGCAAAGTAACCCAGGAGTCACTGAGTTGTTTTTTAGGTGAGGAGTGGAAGGAGAGCAACATAGGTGTTGTTTCTTGTCCTTTAAGAGAAGGGGAGGAAGGAGTAGAGTGACCACAGTTGTTACACTTTTCTGGTAGGAGTTGGTAGCAGGGAACAGACTAGCCCATATAAAGAAGAGATTTACTACACCAAGAGCTTCCTATGAGCCCAAGAGAGTGGCAACCCCCAGCGGAGCCCTTCAGAGAGGGTATGGGGACCAGAATGCACTAGCTGGTGGGGAGTAGGGCAGCACAGAATTCAGTAAGTAATATGCACAACCTGGAGGGAGCAGGAGGAGGGGGCAAGAACTGATTCCAAGTGGGAGGGAAGCGCAGTTAATTGGTGAGAGAGAAAAGACATGACAGTTTAAGTTAAGTAGTTGTGTATTGAGGGACATGGCCTTAGTAAGGCTATGTACACACTACAGCTTATGTTGGTATAAGTTATGTTGCTCAGGGGTGTGAATAAGCCACCCCCTGAGCGACACAAATTACACTGACTTAAGCACCAGTGTGGACAGTGCTAAGTCAACAGGAGAGCTCTCTCCCGGGGGCTTGCAAGGGTTCTCAAAATTCACTGCACCGCACCCCGCTTCTGACAACAAAAATTACTACATGACCCCAGGAGGAGGGATCGAAGCCTGAGCCCACCCAAGCCCCGCCACCCTGGTTGGGGGGCCAAAGCCCAAAGGCTTCAGCCCAAGGCAAGGGGCCTGTAACCTGAGCCCCAGGGCTGAAGTCCTCCAGCTTTGGCTTCAGCCCTGGGCGATGAGGCTTGGGCTTCAGCTTCAGCGCTGGGCCCCAGAAAGCCTAAGCCAGCCCTGGTGATCCCCTTAAAACAGGGTCACAACGCACAGTTTGAGAACCACTTAGAGCATCTGCACTATAGCGGTGCAGCTGCACCACTGTTAGCTCTGTAGTATAGCCATAGCTTAAGTGGTAGCACAAGTACCTTTCACCTGCATAAGAGTCAAGGAGCTTTTCAGGCCCTGGGCATATCCCATTACCTACTGAACCAGCATCACACACCACAGCAAAAAGACAGGTCTCGTCCCCATGTCTAGTCTGTGTTTATAGTATGCATAGATGTACAACTCATCACCTTGTTAAAATTAAAAGGTTTAATAGAAGTGAAGTGTTCACAGAATGTTCCTGACACCCCATTAAAAAAGTAAAGTGGAACATGATATAAGCAACTTGGGTGTGGCAGGTTTACTGGGGAATTCTTTAATTGCACTTAAGAGCTACTCACATAATTAAAAGCAGTAAATATTCCTCCTCTTTCAACAAAGAATAGAATAGATTTCTAGTTCCTCTAGAGAAAATTCTGAGGGCTTAGAGCAGTGGCTATCAACCTTTCCAGACTACTGTACCCCTTTCAGGAGTCTGATTTGTCTTGCGTACTCCCAAGTTTCATCTAATTTAAAAACTACTTGCTTACAAAATCAGAAATAAAATTACAAGTGTCTCAGCCCACTATTACTGAAAAATTGCTTATTTTCTCATGTTTACGATATAATTATAAAATAAATCCATTGGACTATAAATATTGTACTTACATTTCAGTGTATAGTATATACAGCAGTATAAACAAGTCATTGTCTGCATGAAATTTTAGTTTGTACTTACTTTGCTAATGCTTTTTATGTAGCCTGTTGTAAAATTAAGCAAATCTCTAGATGAGTTGATGTACCCTCTAGAAGATGCCTACAAACCCCTGGTTGAGAATGACTGGAGTAGAGGGTCATTGCAACAGCAAGCACTCAGCACCCAGCTTACAAAACTCTCAGGTCCAAAAAAGAATGAAAACGTGTTTGACCCATGTTGGAGACTAGCAAAGCCAATACTTTGAAGAAATCTGGGAGCCACTCTTCCAATTCCCTACTTGTGTAGGGAGAGGGAGAGAGGGAAGAAAGAGAATTAGAGAAGCATTTACAAAGCATTTCAAAAAGGTTCACGTAACCTCCTGTCTCTCAACTACCAAAATGTACACAATGCCAAAATTTAAAAAAGCGGTAGTTGTCAGAAGAACAGATGTTTCCCAGTTTTCTCCAGAAGAGCTTTATGTAACACAGCCCACTACCACCTGGCTATATACCACTGCACTAGAGTGCTACCGGTATTTACTAACATTTGCCACACTTGAGAAATAAGAGGAAAAAACTCTCACCCTGAGAGACATTAAATTAAAACATGCAACTTACAATTATACTCAGCACTTCTATACTGATTTTAGGTTTCTGCAGACACACGTGATGGGGCATTAGCAACCTACTCCAAAACAGACATCAATGATTTTAAACACCAATAAACACTGCACAACTCCACTGCGCTCTGCCATATGTTCATTTACTTTCAGTGCTGGAATGTTGGTTTTATCAGCTATGCTAATCTTTCTCCAAAAGAAAACATTAAACATTCTGCACACACAATACATGCTCCCCTCCTTTCAAAATCTTAACATACTCTTTCCCGTTTTCGAACTTAGCTGCTAGTCAAATTTCAGTGCCCTGAAGATGTTCGAGGTGGAAGTAGAAATGTACGGAGTGTGATATTTTCTCTGTTGCAATCTTCTTGCATCAGAGAAATGCATGTAATGAATGTAAAAAGTCCTGCTTCTCCAAGTACAGGAGGAACCAAGAACAAAAGGAGCAGTTTCATCACTTATAGCCCCAAGCCTCTTTAGCCAACAGCAGACCCAAAAGCTCTCTCTCTAGCTTTTTCCAGGGTCACGCTGCACTTACAAGCTATTGCGTGGCTTTCTTCCTGCCTCAGTCTCTGTTCCTATCAACAAGATTTTAACTCAACCCATAACAAGGTTTCACAAAGCTCATAACAATAGAAAGGGATACCCTTTTGAATGAAAAAATGAAACAGTAACAATTTGCTGTCATGCCATTCACTAATACTAAAATCTCTCCACTTTACAAAACTGCCCCTTGTCAAATTAATGTCAATTTCATTTTCATCATATTAATACTGTATTTCTACAATTTATTACTCTTGGTGCAAGTATAATTAGAACCAAGTACCCTCATGGAGCTGTTTAAATGAACAAGTCTCTTGGACATTTCTGTACAATAAATAAGTGATTTTGGTGAATTAAAAATTACATTTTTACCCCTTCCACATTGGTTGGAGCTGAAATACTGAAATCAAAGAGCTGGTCACTGATTTTGTCAGTCGTTATACTGAGAGACTGACCTAAGTCAATGCACAGCCAAAGGTCTGATCGGTCTCCAAACTGCTAGTGTAGAAGAAGAAACTCACCGTAAAGTTTGCTGGTCACGTAAGACACTAGAGAACAAGGGTGATCAGAGCAAGGGGACTGAATAACTGTACCATTGTGTGCACTTTTATTCGGCAATTACCAACATGCCATAAATTAAAAAAACAAAGAAACACAGAGAGACAGCCACAGAGAGAAGGTTATGGGGGGAGAAGGAGTGCTGTTGAACAGGGCTAGATGGGACAACCTTAATATCTTCAAAATTAAGGGGACATCATTTGTGGTGTGAAGTTTGAAAGTAGCAGCATATTTTCTTCAAACATTTCAATGTAAAATTGTGTTGCATTACATCACCATTACTGACATGAATAATTGATTATACCAAACACATGAAGGACACTCTACTAGTGTACTCTGAACTTCTATTATGGAGTTCAAACGCTGATTTCAAGTAGGATTTATCTTAAACAACATGCAGAAAAAGGCATGCACAATTGCACACTTAACTTGTATACTCAATACATAATTGTGCATACAATCAGTGTAACTACAAACAAATTAAGCATACCATTACATACAGTTTCCACTTACAATTGTGCATACATTTTGAAAATTAATTCCCTTATGTTTCCTATATGAGTAGGGCCCTACCAAATTCACGGCCATGAAAAATGCGTCACAGAGCGTAAAATCTGGTCTTTTGTGTACTTTTACCCTATACTATACATATTTCACGGGGGAGACCAGCGTTTCTCAATCTGGGGGTCTCGACCCAAAGAGGGCTGCGGCGGGGGGGTGTCACAAGGTTATTGTACAGGTTATTGTCTCCCTTACTTCTGCACTGCCTTCAGAGCTGGGTGGCCGGAGTGCAGCGGCTGCTGGCCAGGTTCTGAAGGCAGTGCCCCGCCAACAGCAGCACAGAACTAAGGGTGGCAATACCATATCATGCCATCCTTATTTCTGCCTCACTGCTGGCTGTGGCACTGCCTTCAGAGGTGGGCTCCTGGCCAGCAGCCACCACTCTCCGATGGCCCAACTCTGAAGGCAGCACCACCGCCAGCAGTAAGGGTGGCAATACTGCAACCCCCCTACAATAACCTTGCGACCCCCCCACAACCCCTCTTTTGGGTTAGGACCCCTACAATTACAACGCCCTGAAGTTTTAGATTTAAATAGCTGAAATCATGAAATTTACTATTTTTAAAATCCTATGACCATGAAATTGACCAAAATGGACCATGAATTTGGTAGGGCCCTATACATGAGAAATCAATATGGGTTAAAGAAGGAGTTAGCATGACTTTCCAGCTGAAGCAGACAATTAAGCCTCGGACAGAAAACAGAAACTGCTGCATTGGTTTATTGCAATACCAAAAAAACCTCTTCCATTAGCCTAGCTCTAGGGAATTTTTGGTTATATTGCAAACAACGGGATGGGGTATTTGGGAAATGTTAAACAAAATGCATGAGAGAACTATGGATTATAGATTTAGTAATTTTCAAACTTGTATGTCCACAAACTTCCAATTGAACTGGGAAAATTCTAGAGGTGGTGACAGAGATTATCCAGTTTGTATTGCTACTACCATATCAAGATTAGACCCTTTTCTTCTAAAATGTGTGAATTAACTACTCTGATTGAAGAGTGAAGTCCTCTCTCTCTTTAGGCACAAAATGTGTGTAGACATAAGCAGAAACTGCAAATTTCCCAACTCTACTCCATCAGTGCACAACAGCAGCCTTAACTTGGAGTGATCATGTCTCTGGAGAAGAGGAGATTCAATCTATAGCTTCAATAATGAGACTGCCAACAAGGCTCCCCATTAATGCCAGTTTTGGGGGTGATCTTTTGTGATATGGATGTTTGTTCACTAGCAGCCAGACTCACCCACCACATCATTTTACAAATGTCACTGGAGAGCCATAACTACTTTTGGCCATAATTGATCTAAAATGGATTTCAACCATTAGCCTGGAGGTGAAAGAATTCACATCATCAGCAGTCCTCAGAGCCATCCAGTACTCTGGTGTGTTTTCTTCCTAATATCCAGAGTTTATCTTCATTTAACGGAGACATTTGAATTTAGATCCCAGTCTAATTGACTAGCATAGGGTCTACTAAAATCTGCATACGGTTGGCACTCCATGATCACCTGTGCAATCAGTAATCACAGAGAGCAAACCCTGCACAGTTTGATTACAAATGTGACCTAGTGTAAGGAGACTTACAATGATTATTTCAAGCTGGAGTAATGGTCACCATCGTCTATTAGATTATTTAAATATGAACATACATAAAACATGAGTCAAAGTGTAATTTCAATGCTAACCCTCCACTACACTTATTATGCTGCCATGTTCCATTAATATTCCTGTGAAACATGGAATGTTTAGCAACCAAGCAGTTAAGCTCTACAAATTTATTTGAATTAAGAGCATTCTTATGCAGTACTGTTGTTAATCTACATTTCTGTAGAAAACCAATTGTCTGCCTATGCCTGTTCACCTAAAAGCAGGATTTAATTCTTACTGTGCAGGTTATAAAGCAGCAAAAAAACGTTGTTAAAATAAAACCACTATAACTAACTCTTTTGCTCTCTGTGTATTTTAGAAATCAATATAAGTAAAATGTGGCTCAATTTAAATGTTCTGACTTTAGTAGCATCTTGTCAGTAAAAATCCAACATATTTGAGATCCTTTTATTTTAATAAAGTTTCATGACTCACTTGCTACCAAAGCTATGTGATTTAATTCAACATTCAAAGCATACTCCCAACTCCTTCTGATAAAACAATTATTTAAATAAATAATAGATGAAAGCAGTGTCACTCTGCTGGCACACATATTCCATAGAACCAGAGCAGGAAGAATAAAACCTGTGCAAAAATAGGCCTTCTTGATGAAAGGGGTAACATGACAACGTTCAGTCATTTTAATTACATTTACCAATGATCACTCTTAAAATTGGGAGGTAGAGGCTTTCCCCTTCTTACCCAATTCCTCTCTTCCAAAGAATTTCCCTTTCAGGCCTCCATGAGATCAACACTTACACAGCAAGAAAAAGAATGCCATCTTACTCCCAAACCCTCATGGGATAGTTTTCTGTAGCTCATAGTAAAATTAAGATCACTAGCTGGCCAAATGGTGCTATGAAGAAACCTGGATTTGGGACTGCAGGAGACAACTTCCATATTCACTATGATGGTTAATAGCCTCTGTGTATGTGTATTTGGGGGCATGGGAAAGAATCCACAAGCACCCCTTTTAAGTGTGGTCTAGAAGTGCTTTCTGTTTACCCATGAAAATCTGATAAATTAGACACAGTCTCATATAGCTGTTGGCTACATCCTAACTAATGTACATTCTGGTTATTTACAGAAGACAAGCTTTCTATCTCAAGCTCTTCATAGACTGCTCCCCGCAGTGTAAAACACAAACCAGGAGATAAACACAAATAAGACCTCTCCAACTCTCAATCCTCCCTTTTCCAATTGCTTGGGAAAGAGGGGTTGGCCTCTGAAGGACCAGGGATAGGAGCCAATTCCAAATGTGAGGCTCCTGAGAGAAAACAAACTTCTCCCATTTACAAGGGAGCTCCAGCTTTAGTGTCTCCACTGGCCTCAACTGCAGCAGTACAACACGAGGAAAAAGTATTTCAGGTAACCTAGTCTCAAAAGCTATTAGATAATGCACTACATTTTAGTACTTTCTCCTAGACATTCCTGCAGAACTTCAGCCACTTCTTGCCTACCATTGTCACCACCAAAAGGATAATTATGAACCCTGACCAGTATACATAGGGACAGATAAGGCTGCTTAGAGGGACAGATAAGCAGGGCAGATTGATTTAAATCAAAGCCATTTAAATCACCAATTTGAATCATGATTTAAATCACCAAGCAGGAAACTTTAATTTAAAATCATCAATTTTAATCTTGTTTTGTATTTGTATTTTTTAGTTATTTTCCTGAAGGCAGGCTGATCTTCTTTGGTTGGTAATCATTAAAACATATTGATTTCCAACTAAATATAGGCTTTACCCTAAACTGATGCTTCTTTTTGCTAACCAGGATATAACACTATATCTATACACATTTATTTAAATTATTATATAGCTTTATATATATTCAAATTTTTTTTTTTTTTTTATTTTAAAATGGTGGATGTTTCATACTATATTTACTAGATTATTTTTATTTGTTATTTGTGTCAAGCTTTATTTGGAAGGAAACTAGAATTCAATTAAAATGCACAAAACAGAATGGAGTCTTATTTTATTAGCTTAATAAAACTACATTTAAGTGTGCTGGAAAAAAAGCTTCACATGTTCTGCATTTCATAGATTCATAGATTCTAGGACTGGAAGGGACCTCGAGAGGTCATCGAGTCCAGTCCCCTGCCCGCATGGCAGGACCAAATACTGTCTAGACCATCCCTGATAGACATTTATCTAACTAACTGATTTGTTAAACAGAGGAAGTATTACCCTTAGCTAGTGAACTGAAATGATAATGTACCCAGTGACCAGAAACACAAGTTTTAGAACTCACACCTAGCTTTTATGTATGGATTGGATGAGGAACATAAACTTTCTTGCTTTTTCAACTCCCAATCTATTTCTCAACTGTGAATGAACTAGTCATTGAACTGAACAAGTTGAACAAACTGAAACAAAATGTTCTCTCTGCACCTGCTACTGCTATCAAAAGCTCATTTAGCACTTCAACAAAGTCTGGTTCCAGGTGATTAGCCAGTGACTCCCTCCAGTTCAGTAGGCTGATTTCATAATAACTTCAGCAGCAAATTTATATTGCTTAATACTGTTTTTCTGTATTTAATTTAAATTATTTTAATAGATTATAATAAAGTTAGGCCTTAATATAAAGTTGTCAGTTTCAAATTTAATTTTAAATAGGGTTATTTAAAAAAAAAAGTCAACCTATACTTAATTCAAATTTTAAAAATCATCAATCTTTATCTACCCTTGGACAAGGCTTCACAAGATGATGCCAGCAGCCAAACATTGCTTTCCAATCCATCAAAGGCAGAAACAGACCAGAAAAGGAAGCTGTAGTGAAAAGGAGAGAACAAGTTGGCAGTCTGATTGAGGAGAGATTAGGGAAAAGGACTGCCTACCAGCCCCCTCAACTGATTAACAAACACCACAATAGGTATCAAAGAGACTGAGCCATGGCTGAAATGAATGTGGCTGCAACATGAAATTGAGAGAATGGGGGAGGATATGCTACAGCAAGCAACAACAAAAAAAGAATGGATTTTCAGGAATCACTGAAGGACACAAAACAATGGGAAGACATTATTTAGGGTAGTACGTGAGGCATAACAGAACAATGGAATGAAATTAAGAAACAGGATGAATATCAGGGAACACTTCTTAATAGGGAAATCTACTAGACATCAAATTGCCTCCCAAGGGAAGTAGGGGAAGCCCTATTACCTTAATTATTTTAAACTTATAATAGTCAGAAATGAACTCTCAGAGACTAGTTGAAAGTTGTGCCTTACATCACTGGAAAGGTAGTTTCCCTTTGATTAGCTGTAATTTCTCAGCTTCTTCCTATAACCCCAATGCCATAATAATCTGGTTATTCTGGATACCCCACCTTCTCACAGGTATTACCTCCACTAGTTCAGATACTAATATACTACTCCTGGAATAGGTCTCCATTCTCATGATCTACTTAATGGATACAGAAATATAACAAGTGCACTTTGCTCTGCTGTTTGAAATGAATCTGCTTTTAAGAAAAAAAGCAGCAACTGAACAGTATGTATACTGTTTCCCTCATTGCTATTTTTTACATGGATCCAAACATTTTCAAGTAGGTGAAAGATGCAAACATTATGTGGCTCTCAAGGAAACATATAACTTAGAGAACTATCAGATTAGCATATTGGGACCTGTCATGGGGGCAGACACATATGTGTGTCCTATATGCGATATTATGTTATTAGCACAGGTTGGGCCTTCAAAAAATTAAGCAAAGACTTTGGGTCGGAATTTCATAAGGGCTTCCAACAAGTGACTTAAAAGCATAAACTCCATTGAAAGTCAATGGGATTTGGCTTTCTAAGGGACTTAAGCATTTTTGAAAATTCTACTTTAGATTTTTTTCCCCAAACAAAATTGTGCCTTAAAAAAAAAAAAAAGTTGGAGACTTCAGTATGCACCACTTAAACCCGTCTAAATTGAGAACTCCCCTGCATATGCACTCATACACATTGCTCTAAACACATTAAAAATAAGATCCCTTCTATAACGTTGAAATCTAAAATTCCTTGGTGCCTCTTGAAAAGAAAAGGGATAACCACAGCCTTCCAGCCATCATTCTCTCTCTCTCTCTCTCTCTCATTAAAGCAGGTTCTTAAATCCAACAACTCATGAGCTATTACTAAGCTTGTAACAGCTGCTATATCTCCCTGTACATTAACCACACCACTATCTCACAATGCTCCACACAGAAAAGATGTTCTATACAATACCTGTCTGGTCTCTATTTAAATAAAGTTACTTGCTTTTCTGGATAAACGATCATTTTTGATGGGCTGTGAGAGTTACTGGCACTAAGAACTGGTTCAGTATTTTTTACCCTCTATTCACCTACAATTGTTTATACTTTGTTTTAATCTATGTGCAGAATACCAGGGTGGAGTGGACTTCAGTTAGCTGAATGGTAGGGGATGACTGAATGTTTAATAAATATCAATTTATTTAATGAAGCACCTGCTAGATTTTAAGATCCATTCCTGGTGTTTATTCACTACATGAAATCATAGTAAGCATCTGTGAGATCACAGCTGGTTGCTGGGGAAACAAACATCACAGGTAGGAAAAAAGCAATAGAAGCAGAAGACATCTAATAAAAACATACCAAAAATAGTTACTAGGATTTGGGGTAACAAAGAGAGATAAAGAAAATAGAGAAGACAACAAATAAAATAGTTTCTAAATTAAATTATCCAATATTTTAATTGTTCACAGTATATCCCTATACTCTAATAGGAAAAGCGGCTAGACACATATGAATGGCAGATGTGTACAAAGAACACCTGATAAAGTTAATCAGATTCACAGTGACACCACTGATCCCAAGACAAAGAAAAGCTCACTTGACACAAGTGACAAAGTTCAATGTAGATTCACCAACAATAAAAGTCTTGCGGCCTGCGCTATACAGGAGGTCAGACTATCACAATGGTCCCTTCTGGCCTTGGAATCTATGGATATTTATGGTTCAGAAAACTTTACTGCCCAAGTTGATGGTTCAAGATTTGCTCCTGTCTTCTTCAGTTAAAGAAATAGTACATAAGCTAAACAATAATTCTGCAGTTACATTCACACAGGGCCAGCCTTGCTCAGACTGAGTAGCACCGTACCCCATGAAAAGCTCCACTGAAAATAATGGGGCCTCTCAGGGAGGAGGAAGGTGCCACTTGGCATAAGGAAGGATAGTAGAATCTGGCCCACAATGATTAGTGTAACCATTTTGAAACAGTTTTCAATAAAAGTAGGCATTCACTGTGACTATAGTATACATCATTACATGATGAAACAGAGTTGGATTTGGAGCCACTCTTATTTGAGCATATACTATAAATCAGGGGTCGGCAACGTTTGGCACGCGGCTCACCAGGATAAGCACCCTGGCGGGCCGGGCCAGTTTATTTACCTGCTGATGCGGCAGGTTCGGCCGATCGCGGCCCCCACTGGCCGCGGTTCACCGTCCTGGGCCAATGGGGGCGGCGGGAAGCCGCGGCCAGCACATCCCTCGCCCGCACCGCTTCTCGCCGCCACCATTGGCCCAGGACGGCAAACCGCGGCGAGTGGGGGCCGCGATTGGCTGAACCTGCCGCGTCAGCAGGTAAATAAACTGGCCCGGCCCATCAGGGTGCTTACCCTGGCGAGCCACGTGCCAAACGTTGCCGACCCCTGCTATAAATCAATGAGAATGGATTTCAGGAGCCTTGATCAGGTCAGTCTCATTCCTGAACCCTGACAAGAGAACTTTTCAGGCAGGGGAGGAAGATAAATTAGAAGTTTCATAAAAGAACAGTAGTCAATGAGAATCCAAGTAGAGGGATACAGTCATCATACACCTCAGTTCAAAAATAAAACACATATGGAACTGTCTACTCTCTCATTTAAGATGCACAGTGGGATTTCAGCTGGGTCAAGCAGGGCTTTACATTCTGTGCCAGATTTAGTTTGGGTTCTAATCTTAGAGCCTGAACATTAGTCCCATTATTGCTTTGCCAAACCAAGATTTCAGCAGGTGACTCTGATAGCTTCAAGAACGCTACCTGCTATTCTTCAATCTGAAAATCAAAAAGTGTGTGTATTCCCTCTACCGGCTCTGTAGCAATTAACTGACATATTCGGTTCCCAGTACTGTGTTCTCAAAAGAGAGGATGCTGGGGTACAAACGTTTTGGTATGACAAGTTGCTTAGAGCCCTGCACATATATAAAATTTGTATCCACATCCGATCTGAGTTCTGCAAACATGATCCAGATGCGGATATCCATATATTCGCAGGGCTTTAATGATGCTTACATAACTTGTTTTTTTATTTAGTGGCAGCAATATGCTTAATTCCAGCTTTGTTTAAAAATACGAGGAAGGGAAAAGCCAGAGCTGACAAGAAAAAAAGGCAAATTAAAAATATTTTCAAACTTTTTGAAGGTTAGCATTAAACATTAAAAATGGACTTGCCCTTTCAGAGACTCTTTGGGGAATCACCACTCTTTGTAATTGCTTATATTTTGATGGACTCTTCATCTTTAATCATACATGCTGAACTACTAACTTCTGCCTTCATTATGAAGGCTAAAAACTATTTTCCACAAGAACATTCATATGCATTTATTATAAAAATCTTTAAAAAAAAAAGTATTAAATTTAGTGCTCATGGAAAGTGCCCAATTGACAATACTAGAAATCAAAGTCTTCTAGTTCAAACACAGACCTGGCATAGCACGGGCAGTAGTAATGCAAGCTTTTCACATACTGCTCGGTTAATACACAGTAACTCTGACTTGGAAAGATCCTCTAGTGCAAAACAGTTCAGGTTCCACAGGCCATTTAGTCCTTTGCTTCTCTGCTGAACCTACCCACACGTGGGTGTAGGGAAACTTAAGTATATATTAAAAAAAACCAAAATCTTAGACTACAAGTACAGTCCTTTTATATTACATTCTGCTTGTTCAAATATAAAATGTTACAAAATTAGAAGTATACTATGTATAGAATACCTTTAATCTGCCTACTCATTCTAGACTAACAGATACTTTCATCTCATAATAACTTGGTGCTGTCGCACTACATTTCTAGTGTTAGAAGTTGCACAAAATGTTTTATTAAAGAGAGAATGTCAAGGCAGATAGGCACAGAAAAACCTACCAGCTGTGTTTTGGTTTACAGAAATATGCAAGTCATGCTGCCCAGCTGCGCCAACTTGTGAAAAAACTAGGTAGGAAACTTACAAAAATGTTGCCTGCAGGAAGACAAGACTCTTGTATTTTTCATACCTTGCCTGCTCATAAGAACTGAGTGCAGAGGCACAAGCAGCAAACTACCAAGAGCAACCTGCATTATCATGTCTTGCATCTGAAGAAGTGAGGTTCTTACCCACGAAAGCTTATGCTCCCAATACTTCTGTTAGTCTTAAAGGTGCCACAGGACCCACTGTTGCTTTTTACAGATTCAGACTAACACAGCTACCCCTCTGATACTTGTCATCACCACCTGTTTGTCATTAATGATAACCCAGTTGCACAGCAGAGACAGGCAAGTTTGTCTAAGATGCAGCCTTCTTTAGAAGAGCCGATAAGATTTTTCAGGATCAGGAGAATAGTGGATGTGTATTTTGTTTTGTTTATTTTTAAGTAGCATTTTTACAGTAGGTTAAGATTTGGGCCAGAAACAATATCACATCCCTATAATGAAACAAATCTCACTTTGATACTGTAATTTTTTTTTAAGTGACTTCTGGAACATTTGAGTTGGAAAATGAGAGAAGTATAATTCTGTTTATCTAAAAATCTTCTTTGGCATAAAGAACTCACAGATAAGGTGGGGATAAGAAAGATCAGAAAGGAAAAAGGATTCAAAAAATGAGAAGTTACTCAGCACCCCACCACAATGACCAAATTGAGCAGGCATTTAGTTTGTATTTGTTTTCGAAGACAACTCTCTCATTCTCTCTCTGGTTCATACGGCTGAGGATTTCAGTAGCACCAACACGTGGCTATAACAGTTTTGAATGATTTTTTTATTTGGATAGCTTCACTGGGACATTTTACTTCCCAATTAAACTTTTCATATAAAAGTGAAAGTTAAACAGAAGCATATAAGCACTGCTGAATGACAAGCATATGAGCCTGTATTCTTCTTATAGCATCTTCCATCCCCCAAAGCACTTCATGCATTTTACTAACTGTGTAAGTTATATAGTTCACAATAACACCACACAACAGTTTAGGGCAGGAAATAAAGAACATGTATCCAACTGAAACTACAGTTAATTTTTTGTGCATGAAAAACAGAGTTTGGACAGGACATATGAGTTAACACTCTGATTCTTAGTGTGAAATGACCATGTCAATGCAAACACGAAGATCCCACTGCACCATGACCTACAGAATCTGCCAAAGACAAGATTAAAATCCCACAACCCTCTATGGAACCGCATCAAGACCCTTACACCAAACTTCGACGCTGAGGCTCAATGGAGAGTCACATGGAGCGTTTCGACCACTCAAAACAAACAGCTTCTCATTGACCCTGCCAAGGAACCACCAGGTTTTGATTTATGTCAGAAAGACTGGTGCAGATTGACTCGCATCAGGACATCTCATGGGAGACGTGGACAAACCCTCTTTAAATGGAAAATGAGGCAAACACCTGTATGCGACTTTGGTCACCAGCCACAAACGATGGAGCACATCACATCTGAGAGTTCCCTTTGTTCTTTCGCCAGGGGCCTGAAGGACTTCACCAGCTCACTGCTGCAGCAACGTGCTGGCTATCAAACCTAGATATAAATGTGTCGTCGTTGCTACGTACCCAAGCCGTACGAAAGAAAAAGTGTGCAATGGAGTCATTAATAAGCACAGAGAAGTCTCTTACGTAAACTGGAACCTCCAGTATCTCAGATCCAGCTGAAGTTGCACCAGGTCCAGGGGATAAAATGGGCTACATCCACCCCCACAACGTCCCCTGGACCCAGAACTGCGTATGGACAATAGGAACCATGCAGTGCCTCCCTTCTCACCAGCCAACTGGCCTTTGGGGAAAAACTGCAGGGAGGAGCCAGCCAGAAACTAAAGTAGGCAAAGCAGATACAGAAACAGTTTAAGCAGGAACAGAGGATATTTTCTACAGTTCTGACTGGACTTGGTCTTACCTGTGCTGGTTGGATGTTTGCTCCAACCTCCTCCTGCCTAGTCTCTTTACCTCAGCTTCACTCCACACCAACCCCCTTCCTTGCCTTCTTGTCCCATGCACCCTCCCTGTTTAGCCAATACCCTAACACCCTTTCCCCCTCCAAAAACACTGTGGAACTAACATGACTGCTGACATCATTCTGATCATTCTACTTGAACATTATATCCCTTTCCACTATCCTTTGTCTATCTTGTCTATTTAGACTAAATTATTCAGGGCAGGGATTGGTACAGTTGGGGCCCCAATCTTGGTTCATCCCTAGGCACTACTGTAATGCACGTTTAATAAGTTGTCTCAATATTCCCACAGATTTGAAGTGTCAGTGGAAATTTGGAGAGATTGTTTGAAGGGGTGATTATTAAATAAGAATGACATGACAATTATGGAACATTCTGACATCACAATTGTATTATCATAGTATCAAGAAAACCAAAAATAAAAAGACCTATTAGGTCCCATCTAGTCCATCTCTATAGGCCCAATGCAGAATTGCTTCCTGCAATACAATTTTCAAGATTACAATAATAATTAATTGAGAATGTTAGTTTTTTAATTTGTCAGGTAGCTGTGGATTTGGGACACAACAGGTGTCCATACACAGACACACACAAGGGCAGTATACGCCCAAGATCTCAGAAATTCTATAGCTCATAGCCGCTTCTGAGAGTAGATCAAGTACATACCCTTTTCCTTCCCACATTTAGAGATTTATATTTAACCAGAAAAGTTTAGCTGCAGCAACCAAGCTACAAAGGATTGCATGGGCTTGACAGAAAGGTTTGCCTTTTAGTAAAAAAGCTTAGTACAACATCAGTTTAATGTTCAAAAGATATTTGGTCAGGGGACAATATCCTGCTTGGCAGGTAAACACGTTTGAGGATCAAATAGGCATTTTCCATCTCAAAAATATTATGATCCTAAGACTGTTTTGGTAAGAATGCATTACTCGTATATTCCATGCAACATCCCAAAGAGGGACTAAACCCTCCTCCCACAGGACAACTTCACAGAATATAATGTCTCCATTTAGTGCACTGTCTGCCCACACCATTAACCCAGGAGTGGCCAACCTGAGCCTGAGAAGGAGCCAGAATTTACCAATGTACATTGCCAAAGAGCCACAGTAATACATCAGCAGCCCCCCCATCAGCTCCCCCACCCCCTCCCGCTCACCTGATCAGCCCTCCCCCTCACCTCCCAATCAGCTGTTCCCTGGCATGCAGGAGGCTCTGGGAGGGGAGGAGGAGGAGTGAGGGCAGGCAGGCTCAGGGGAGGGGGTGGGGAGGGGGCAGGGCCTGTGGCAGAGCCAGGGGTTGAGCAGTGAGCACCCCCTGGCACACTGGAAAGTTCGCACCTGTAGCTCCAGCCCCGGAGATGGTGCCTATACAAGGAGCCGCATATTAACTTCTGAAGAGCTGCATGTGGCTCTGGAGCCACAGGTTGGCCACCCCTGCCATTAACCTGATCCAGAGAAGTCTATTTTAAGACATCATTAATTCCACTACTTTGTCAGGAGGGCACCAGTTTCAAAGAAACTCAATGCGGCTATTTAAAATGCATATAATTAGGAACTGTAACCAGCATACATAATCTATAATATGTTCACTTCCACTGTAGTCATGCAACAAGTGCATGGGACCACAGCAAACCTGACTACTGGGAACAAATAAACTCAGTGATTTATCCAAAAGCGTGCTGCAAACCCTGGACTAAAACCAGAACCTCCTCCTATCCTTCCCCTCCTCCCGCACAGAAACCTCTGCCCCAGAGCATTACCCGGTCCTTCATCCTCCAGCTCTGGGCCAGAGACTTGGAGCCCTCGATCTTCTCACAGTGCCGCTTCTTCATGAAGGCCAGAGGCAAGTTCCAGTCTGTCAGGTCTGCCTCATCCTCCTCCCCGAGCCCCAGGAGAGGGGACTGCAGCATCTCAGACTCCATCGGGGGAGAAGGGTGCCAGGCAGCAAGTGCTCAGCAATCTCCAGCCCAGCACACCCCGGGAGAGGAAGGGGCCGGTGGGGTCCCGATCCCAGGAGGGGCTCGGAGAGGTAGCAGGGGGGTGTTCAGAGTGGAGCTCTGCGTGTCCCTTTCCCCGGTGCAGGGGGGGGGGGACAGCGGGCCCCGTCCCAGGTGTCTGCAGCAGGGCTCAGCGCCGGCGAGTCTCCTCCTCGGGGCGCCCGCAGACAGCAGCCCCGGCCGGGCTCTCCTCGGCCCCGGGGAGGGCTGAGGTGTCGCTAGAAGCACTCGGGGGGACCGGGCCTCTAGCCCCGCGGGCAATGCACGCTCCCCGGCTGCTGCGGCGGGCGCCGAGCTCGGCCCATCGTGCCCTCCCCCGGCTCCTCCTCACACACACCGGCCCCTGGCGGCTGGGCGGGCTTCGGCCCCCGTGGGAGGGGAACCGTCCTGCAGCGCCGGAGAATTAAACTCCCCTCAGCACCACACCAAGGAGGCGGCCATATTGCTACGGCCCACAATGCACCGCGGGGACGGGCCGCCGCGTGAGACAAACCAGGCCGGCCGCGTTCGGGATCGCAACTACAGGGAGAGGAGGGGCAGGGGCTGGGTTACCAGAGCATCCTCTCGCCTGCTGGCGCTGCCCAATCCCTGGTGTGGGCGTGTCACGGGTGATCCCTCCCAAGACTCCCCCAAAACAATCTCTCAGCTCCCCCCCAAACCCCGCAGCACCCCTAAATTCCCCAGAACACCCCCCCAAAAACACTACAAACTCCCCACCGCACCCCCCAAATACCCCAGCCTTCTGCAAAACTCCCCAGAGCCCCCAATTTCCCCCAAATCCCACACCGCGCCCCCAAATCCCCACAGGACCCCCCCAAAACACCCTCCAGCACCCCTGAAACACTCCCAAACTCCCCACAGCACCCCCAAAGACCCCATACTCCCCAAACTCTCCAGAGCCCCCACACACCCCAAAACACCCCACAGCACTCCAAAACACAATACACCCTACTATTCCAAAAGCAATCTCTAAGTCCCAAAACTCCCCTCAGCATCTCCAAAACACTCCAAACTCCCATCACACTCCCCCAAATACCCCAAACTCCCCATAGCACCCTCCAAATTGCTCCAAACTCCTAATTGCAGCCCCCAAAACATCCCAAACTCCTCACTGCTCCCCCCCAAAAACATTCAAAACTCATTACATCAGCTCCAATATCCCCTCTCCCTACAACAGACTTCCAAACTCCCTTAAATGCCCCCAAACACTGCCCAACAAAATTTCCACAGCACCCAAAACAGCCTCCAAACGCCCCAAAACTCTTAACATGCCCCCAGATTTCCCCAGAACCTCCAAAACCTTGCTTCAACACCCACCAAAAAATGACCCTCCAAAATCCCCACCCAGCAAAGCCCCACAAGAGACAGAAGCACACCCATAAGCAAGCCCATTTACACAAAAAGGGCACCACACTATCTAACCCAAGAGCAGGAGAAGGAAGGTACTGAGCTTCGCATAAGAGTCACTGTTCCATTTTCTATATAACCTTAGAGTATGTCTACACTACAGCAGCACAGCTACACACTGCAATTGTGCCACTGTAGTGTAAACGTTTCCTACATGGACAGAAGGGGCTTTTCCATCAGTGTAGGTAATCCACCTCTCCAAAAGGCAGTGGAAGAATTCTTCTGTCGATCTAGCTGCATCTACAATGGTGGTTAGGTCATCCTAACAAGTCACACGGGGCATAACATGTTTCACAGCCGAGTCAATCTAATGTTTAGCTGTAGACCAGGTCTTAGTTTCCCTGAGTCTTGGTCAGCATTTCAGGCAAGTCAGCATTTTTATGTCAATAACTGAAGGCAATAACGAACACTCACTGTGGCATGTGGTTGCCTGAGGTGAGGTGAAATGGGTCTAAAAATAAAGGTGTCCCTGAAGTTTTAGAAAAGCGGAAATTTGTGTATAATTATTTTGGAATAAGTTAGTCACAAAGTGTGTGTGGGGGGTGCTATTTTATGCAGATAAGACATTGGGCAGGAGGTGAGATGGGTTTTACATTCACAGCACTTTTAAGTTAAAACTTTTCCAGACATTAGTTTTCTGCCTGAAGTTGTCAAAGGGGCTGGGATTTGTTTATATATTTCAGGCTTTTGTAATAAATTGTGCAGAAAATTATGTAATGAAACAAAAAACAACCTCAGAAGAAAGCAAATTTATGATGATGTCTTTTGCTCCAGGGGAAACAAGTAAGATCTTGTGGTTGGTCCCCCTTTTTTCTCAGGGAGGAAGTGAGGGAATGAAAGGGAAAGCACAGACGTTTTGACAAACCCACCAATATATCTTCCAGGGCCTCTAAGTCACTCCTGGTAATTGTCTAACCATACTGTATTTTCAGATTGAGCCTCTTTGGGAGGAGCTGTTTGACATGATGCCCTCTGTGTTCCTCTAATGATATGGCTTCGCGGAACACAAAACAGACTAGCTCATCAATTACCATTGTGGCCCTAAAATCAGACACACACAAAACCACACAATTTACATTGCTATCACTCAAGACTCACCACAAAACTGATCGCAAAGCAGGCTTTTCAGACAAGCTTATACTGAAATGTACAAATTACGTTCCTGATGATCTTCACATAAGGAGAGTGTAAAATGAAATCTGTCTTTGATTTTAAGTCATGGGGCCTGACTAGTTTTACACCAGTGTAACTCTGTTGGGCCCCATTCTCTGTTGCCCTGTACCACTGCAACGTGAGTGGACATTGTCACTAATCTGATGTGACAGTGTTTTACACCCACTCGCATCTGCTTTGCACGGATGCAAAGGACTGTGCAAAATGCAGGGAAATGGAGAAACTGGTTCATTGACTTCAATGGATTTACTCCTCATTCTCAAATAGTGTTCAAAACACAAATGTTGCTTTAAATGGGGGTTCTCCTGCCCCATTCTTGAGAGTGTTTACCTTTGATGGCAATCCAATCAAACTGCACCCATATGTACATTTTAAATGCTTTTACATACAATTTGATTAATAAAGCCATGTTGCATTTGCCTAAGATTCTAGCTATATTTTTATTCATAAGATACATTTTTTAAAATATACCAACATGCTGCCAACAAATGGCTGGAACAAGAACATTCCCTGAAAAGACTAAGTTTCTGGGACGGCTAAAGGGGCTTTTTTGTGACTTTGATTTATTGGCTGCGTAAGCTAATTTATTTATTTGTATCTGATTATTTAGTGCTGATCGGTTATCATAATTATGTGATTGTAAGTCTAATTAATTGTTAGGGCACATAGGCATTTATTATCATTTAAATAATATAATAAATTAATTACCACCTGTCATAATAAAATTCTAAATGCTAGGGTAACATCCTCATACATAATAACAAAAACACCCAGGAAAACTAATACACCTCAGGCAAAAGTCTGAGTGAACAGATGGGTTTTACACCATGCCCTGAAGGTTGATAATTTGAGATTCTATCTGACTACTGGGGGGAGTGTATTCCAAAGTCAAAGATTCTCCATGGAAAACTCTCCATTCTCCACCCCCACCATTCAAACCTAGGGACTACTAGCAAGAATGCTTCAGATCAACACAACTGCCAGATGGGCACAGAGAATGAGACAGCTTCTCCCGTGTCTAGCACCGCAGCCATGCTAGGTTGTTCAAATTAGAATTATTTATTGGGGGGGTCGCACACTTTGTTGCTTCTATAGGCCTAGCTCATTGCACACACCGGGAGCTCTTTGCATACCTCCAATCCCCAAGCTCCCTGTTTGCCACCCTCCTAAGCCCCCCTGTTTCAGGGACTTGCTGCAAACCTCCTCCCTCATGCCAGGCACTCTGTGTGTCCCACATTCCTCCCTCCTCCCTTTCCCAGGGTCCCTCATTGTCCTTCCCATGCCAGAGGCTCTGGATACCTCCTTTCCTCCATGTCAGGGGCTCTGTGTTCCCCCGTTCCTCCATGCCAGGGCCCCTCCTTCTCCCCCCCATGCCAGGGGCTCTGTGTGCCTCCCTTCACCCCTTCCCCACCCTTATTCTTTCTCCTTCCAGTTCTTCACTTTCCCCCAAAATCAGTAGGACTCTGCCACTGATGCCTTGGATAATCCTGACATTTTGGAACTGATCAGATGCAGCATTTGAAAGTTGTCACATTACAGACAGACAGACAAATGTCCAAGCAGAGACATACGGTCAGGTTGAGTGTAAGGCCTTACAAGCTCAGCCAAGTATTTGTCAAGTGCTAACCATGTTGCTGATGTTGAAATTAGAACTTGTTTAGCACTTATGCTCTAACTGCATGTTGTCCTGCCTTGTGTTTCTCCCACATTAATGACAGCACGAAAGCAACCTTCCCTCTGGGTGCCCCCTGCAATGGAGAATGTAAACTGCAGGAACAGCCTGTAGATTTTAAAGATCTCCCAATAAAGGACAGTTCAAAGGGATTCCTCTGGGAATCTATCACTTACTTTCAAACAATATTTTGGTATTGTCAGGCAACAAAAGTGATACATTTTTTCCAGAGTTAAGACAGGAACATTCTGCCTTTGCTGCTTCATTCCTTCATGGACCTCTGTTTCTGGATCTTAATTGTTACAATGCGGACACTGTGCACATGCATTTTCTGTGTCTCAATTTCTCCCTCTGTAAAATGGGGGACAGTAACATCTCCTCACTTTACTGGGATGTTATGGTGGTAAATTTATTAATATTTGTGAGACATTCACATATGATGGTGATGATGCTAATAGAAAAGCCTATAAATCAATAATACTGTACACAAGCATACATGCATGTACACAGACCGATTTTCCCATCTTGCTTTTAGGAGGGCTTAGACCACCTGAGCCTGCACTTATTCTCAATGCACAACAGGAGAAATCAGTTCAAGCCAGTCCTTGATAATCCAATGAGTGTCTTTGCCTGTTGAATTTATCCCAGGTTCCCTCTGGGGAATTCTTCTCCAGCCTCACTCTGCGATGTAATTGGGCTCTGCACGAGACAGCAATATAACCGCAGCCTGCTACATGTCAGCATCACTCCACAATGTTAGAGTAGATTTTTAAAATATCCCATTTTAATAAAACTCCAGTCTCTTAAATCCACATTAAGCATATGGTGCAACCATGTGTTGGCTACATTCTTTCCCTGCAAACCTAATGTCTGTCCCCTTGTTTATATCCCACATCTGTGGAAACATAAATCCTACTTAAAGTAAATTGTCAAGAGTAATTACCTGAACATATGTGAGATATGTAAAAACTAAAGCTAAACATGCCCATTCTATCCCCCGAAGTGTGCAGGCTGTAGTTCCATCAGCCATCCGAGGTATCACAAGAAAGCCAAGGGCAAATGAACTGACAAGTACTGGAGGACAATATGTATCCCAGGTTGCAGTGCTTTGAAGACAACCAACCTCAAAATCCAGCCAGATGGAGGGCCTGACTGCACAGCTAAGAGCCAGTCATGGTGAGGGCAGACTGGCAGCAAACTCCTTTCACACAGCTCTGCTAATGCATCTCAATCCTGACCCGCAATACCTTTTATCATCCCAGACACATGTTCCCCACACGGCTTGGCCTGAACCACTCACATCGCCGGTTATTCCAGGCCTAAGGCAGCACACAGCCCTGTCAGCTTGCTTCAGTTCTCTGGCTGCGCCAGTCCTATGACCCCAGGTTCTGAGGTAAACAATAAGTGTTAAACTGAAACGTTAAAAACTCGCTTTGCTTTAGAATAATAGGCTCATAGAGGAGCCCTACCCCATGCAGTCCTTTACACGTGCACCAAGAACATATTGGACATGTACGTGCCTGCTGGAGCGAGTGAGGGGCACATTCTGACTTGGCAACATTTTATATTCACTTGCTCTGGGTGTAAATGGCTACACAAGGAACAGGGCAACAGAGAATTAGTTAGGCCATCTGGATTTCTAGCCTACAGGGGAAAAAACCAGCAGAAACCACATAGTTAACTGTGGAGACAGGTGTTGCCAACAGGTTTATGTGCGCTGCAGATCCACATGGCTACAAACCTGTTTAAGAGGAGAGTGTTATGTTATGTCAGCTATATCCCCCCTTTTACCCGTGTCACTGGACATGGCTTTGGTGTGAGGGAACCCCAGATCCTGCTTCCCATTCCATTCCTACCAGCTCCCTCGTTACATATTGTTCATGTCTAAATTCCTTTTAGCTGGGCTTTGTTTGTGGGCTCCCAGTGGAATGCAACAGAATCACACAAGGTGCAGAGCGTGAATGCTATCGACTTACGCGGCAGCGGGGAATTCAAACCTGTTGTGTTACTTTAGATGGAGTATATGGACCAAAGGTGTTTACACAACCCAGTCACTGTCCAACAATTAGAGTAAATTTGTAGGCCCACTTATCACAACATACCCTACAGACCCTTTAAGGCTGTTATGCCAGCTCTAAAGGTCATAAAGCAGCCATAAGGCTCCTCATCCAGGGAATATCCTCTACACAGGTGGCCTCTCTGGCAGGAGAGGGCTGAGGGCAGGAGAGGGCACAGTTCGGTGTGTGCCTACACCTCAGCTATTCAGCAAACCTGCAATTGCCCAGAGCAGTCATTGCAGTAGGGTTGCGAGTTAGGGAAGTCCCAGGATAGGGGAAACACATCGCATGTCCATTTGGTCTCTACACCAGTGCAATTCAGGCCACAGTGACTAGTACAAGCACAGGAGTCCTCAGAGCACCAATGAATGGAGAAGCAGGGATGCTGCCATTGTTATGATGGTTTCTGGGACCTGACCGGGATGACGTAATCACAGTTTTGAATACACACAGCTTTTTATGCATGATGAAAAGGGCATAGCATTTACTTTTAGGAAATTTGTGACTGGGGATTCTTGAACTCCAAACCCAGTAAATATCAAAGGTAAAATAATAGAACTTTACATTACCAGTCCTCTTGCTGAGGCTCACAGATTGCCCTTTCTAAAGGACAGATACTGCCGGTCATCAGGGACCCGGTCTCTATTTGAATTCCTAATTTTTGCAAGTTTTCATCAAGATCAAAATGAACTGATTTATTCAAATATAGCACTACCAGGAACTTGGCCCTGATGGCATCCAATCTCTGATAATGAAAATCTTCAGGCTAGTGGTCATGGCCTCTCCTTGACATTTGTAGCTGAATGCATTACCCAGAGCTAGTCATCTTATTTCATATCCATAGAGTGAGGAGCAGAGGGAGCCATAAATAATCCCCATTTATAACCCCATAAAAAATTGCTATTGAAAATTATTCCTTTCCCATGGTTCCTATTGTTGCAGTCCAGAGTCCAAGGTCAGATCCAGGATTCTCTCACAATGGACAAATTCCGCAGTTCTTACTGGAGCAAAACTCTCATTGATGTCAATGGACCACAGAACTTGGCCCAGTGCCACTAGATTACAGTTTAGACTCTCCATGTGTTTCTTCAACCAAACCCTGCCTCGAACTATCACATGTTAATGTTCTTCTTTTTCTCTCTTTTCCCTACTTCTCTCTTAACCTCTTTCCTTCTTCATCTTTCATTCTCTAATGATAATATTTTATATTTATTTTATATTTCTATTAATATCTTTATATGAAAATGATCCTAAAACGCTCTACAGCCAATATATAGATAAAGGAACCATTTCACTCAGCAAAGAAATGCAGCCATCTCTGGGGTGGAATGTGACATCTCTAACTGTACAGAGGAACAACACACAATAGTTTAGGACAAGAAGAGAAGAAGAATCCCATATACAAATTAAACTGCAAAGGGAATTTAGGGAGGCAAAATGTAGTTACCCAAATTGGTATTTGGATAGAACATCAGGTGAATACTTTTTTTTTTTTGGAGGTAGAGAAGGGCAGTCATGGGAGCTTTAAATTGTCATGATTAGTCAAGACTACTGTTTTACATCTCATCAAAAAGGTGCCACTCCCAGCGTCACAGTGCCCCCTGACACTAGGCTGGGGCATTAGACTTTGAAGGAAGAATGCCATCTACTGAATTACAGACATCTTGTTGAGGTCGTACCACCTTGTTTTTATTTTGGGCTCCCACCCTGGTGTTGACTTGGACCAACCCTACTTAACTTGTGAAATTTGATACAATGACTGCCCAAGGTGCAATGGGTCTAAACACCTTCAGGCAAACGGGAAGGGGCCGCTAGCCCATTTCCAGAAGAGGCAATTGTGTGAATCAGGGATCCAAGGGTGCTGAAAATCCTTCCCCGGGAACCAATAAATTCCTCCAAAAGAAAAGAATTTTCCTGCTTTCTTCTGGTAAGGACACCTGTTGACAAAGCATTCTAAGGGACCTTCCCTTTGTGATGTCTCTCCACTCAATTAATAGCCTGCATCCCATGACTTTTGTATGAACCAAGGTTTGGCCTTGTGTTCTTGGGCAAAACTATCTCCTTGCCTTTCTATTACAGGGTGCAGCATGAGAGTTGGCTGCCACCCTCTGTCAAGAAGTGGCTTCATTTCAACTGTCCTGTATATATATAACACCAAATCCTAAAGCATGTCCTCAGTTTTCACACATTCCTCACACACTCAGGGCCGGCCCCTATCAATTTCAAAGAGAGTTTGGCTTGAGTAAAGTCTGAGTAAAAACTGAGTAAAGATTTCAGGATTTGGTCCATAGTTTTTATAGGGCTGTTTCTGGGCTCCAAGTCTATTCCATTTCCCATGCCTGCTGATTATCAAGATATTTAATTGTCAAGTAGTTAATAAAAACACCCACTCTTCTTGCCTGGATCATTCAGCATCTATGACAACACAATTCATAGCCACTGTGAGGTCACGAACTCCAAGAACATTAAATGACTCCGAAGAAGAACAGGTTGGGGAGAAAGGAGAGGTTTTTTGCTAATGCATCAAAACTGTTGGGTCCTATCCATCTTCCATCAAAGGCAGTGGAAAGACTTACACTGACTTCAATGGGAAGTGGATCAGGCCCTCAGCGATCAGCAAAGATGGAAATGGAAGTATAGATGAAATGCAAGGGGGGTTGGGTAAAACATTATTTGTGCTAACAGAGGAGTCCAGCGTCTCCAGCTGCAGTCTCTTGTCCTTAGCCCCTCACTCCTCCTGTCCCCACAAAACAATAATCACTATATTCTCCATTGCCAAGGAAACTAGATGTCTCCAAAACAATGGGAATTACAAATCTGTTCAATCTGAAGTGTCAATTATGTTAAGTTTCCTGACAATGTGACTCAAAATCCTGTAACTCAAAACACATTTGGCTTCTTCACTTTCAACACCAAAGCAGCTATAATTATGAATAGAGGGAGCTATTCCAGCTATTGCTCTCCTTAGAAGTGCGTTGCCTGATACGTGTGTTTCTTTACTGCCCTCATACATATGTCTGCCTACACACACACACACACACACACACACACACACACACTTCATTTATTGAATTTTGTGCTGGGGGGTGAGTCTGTATCTGAGTCACATGTTTCAGTCCTAGACCTTCACTTTTACAAAGCTGAATCTTGGTTTAGCAAATCGGCTGCTGGTGAGATTGATGCTTGCAAACCCCCCATCCTTCCTTAAGTAGTCGAGGAAAAAGGAAACAGCATGTCAGGTGGGCCATGCAGGCATGTGTCAAATGATATCAGACAGGATCACCTGCAGCAAGGTCACCAGAAACTCTCACTTTGGCAAATTTTCCCATATTCTATCAAAACCCCATATAATACTTGGGTTCTTTTCCTCTAGTTCCCATCATTGTTGATTGCAAAGAAGTAGATGGGTAAAAATCTCCTCCACAATCAGCCTCCTCCTCCTGCCCAGCCAGCTCATTCAGTTTTACTACCATCTACTTTTTATGGCATCACCATTCAGCACTAAAAAAAAGGAAAGAAAAGGTAAGTAGCAGGAAAAGTCGATTAAAAATATTATCAACTAGTTTTAGGCAAATCAGTTACATTCTTTTAAAATGGTTTTAGAAAACCTAGTATCACAGACATTTAGAAGAGAGGAATCAGTTACAACAGTGTGTGTGTGTGTGTGTGTGTGTGTGTGTAAGCAGATAGAGGGATTGAAACTGTCTTGTACAGTGCTGTGACCCCCAAATCAGCGCTCTTGTCCTAGTGCATGAACACCAGATAGTGAAACTGAGTAGGAAAAACAGGAGAAGCTGGCCAACCTGTTTTTATTGTCCAAACTGAGTGACAAGCAAATAGTAAAAAACGCGTCATAAATAGCAAAGGAAAATCAACCTGAGAAGACTCTATCAAATAATCTAAGGAGCTATTAGCAACAGAGATAAGGAAAGTTATTTCTAATATGTGAGTACTGTGCTGACAGAGCCACTTTAATGGGCTGTTAGTGACATTTGGAATGTTGTAAGGTTCTTTAAATTCTTTCTACTTGTGTATCATCTTTACCTAACTCAGTCACAGTGGCCACCTGATGCCCTCAAATCAGTTCCCTCTGTCACTGGTCACTCCATGGCCCTGCTGCAAGCTACAAATAGCTAATTCCAGCTCCTCTGATTTGGGAAGGAGAAAAGTATTCATAAACATCCAAGAGGTATTTTACAATTAACTTGCATCAATTGAATTCAAAAGTCACCAAATTACCCACAGACTTAAAAGCTGCCCTTTAGTCAAAGCGATCTGTCCCTATTTTCTTAAATGTTTTAGAATTATTTTATATCTTTCTATAGATATAAAACACTTGACCAAACAAGCATTGTTTGTAAAGTCAGAAGTGGTCTGACTTAGGGTCTAACACCAGGGTTTGTTTTAACACTTCAGTCAGGGGAGTTTTATATCCTAAAGACAGTATGTAAAATATTTATTAAGAAGAATATCTATTTTTAACTAAGGATGATTTCAGTTCTATTATTTATGCATCTGCAGTGCACAGCTTCCAGTGCTTGTCTCCTTGTAGTAAATGTGAATCAGAGCATTGGAGCCTGGAAACAGGAATCAGGTTTGGGGGTTGGGGGGAGGGGCAGTGAGAAGGAGGAGCTGCTGCTACATGCCAGATTCAATGTGCACCCTCAAACTGAGTCAGAAGCCTGATTTCCCCTTCCCCAGCAGCGCCCAGTAACACCTGCCTCTCTGAGAGAGGCTGAGATAGCACAGAAGGGCATGGTAACCTCTCTCTCCACCATGGAGCTTTTCAGAAAGATCAGCTGTAGTATTAAACCTGTCAGACTCAACTTAACAGAGCGTCCTTCAGGCTGCCTGCCAAAGGCACTGGAGTACAAAGCATCATCTGATAAATAGTTACTGCTGAAGCCTGGCTTCTGCCGTCTAAGCAGGTTACACACTGCACCAGGGGGGCACTGACAGTGCTTCAGAGGAGCAGCAAGGCTGCAGCTTTCTCACCCCAAGATGCCGACTAGCTGGGTAGAAAGAGAGCAGAATAAGAGTCAAACTTGGAGGGAAAAGGGAGGGGATAACAACACTTTTTTTAAACAGCTGTGGATATTGTGTCTTATTTCAGCTCATTTTGCTTTCAGAGATGGGAACACACAAACAATCTGGGGCCTCTCCACTGTGTCTGCCGTCCTGCAGCCCCTTTTCGCCGCGCTGCAGCACAAAGGGCCCATAAGAAGGCCAGAAGCAGCCCTCAGAGAATACCTCGCCCCTGCATCAGGGAGTTCCACAGCTGGCATAAAAGTGGCAGCATGGCTCCTAGCTCGGTGGGGGTTACCCAGGGTTTTCAGAACCCAAAGCTGGGGTAACTTAAGTGTTTCTCTCCTGGCGGTGTCAGGAATAAATCAATGGGGACACAGCTCCTCCATCTGATAAACGATTGGTACAAACAAGAGTGCTTTTACCTAAACCCACTTTTTTATTAGGTCTCAAGCACACACCCAAATATATGCTGTTGCAATAGGTTCAGAGCATCCCAAAATGTTTATATTGACCCAAAGTCTGAGATGGTTTTGAGTGATCAGCAGCCAGGCTTCGGGGGCCCTCCTTCTGTCCAGCTGCTGGGGAGTTTAGGGGTCAGCTCCTTGGCTGAAGAAACGCTTCCTCGGACTGCTCCAGATTGTATTCTTTTGCTTAATCTTTTATAGCTAATTTAAACAAAGCATGTCACTCATACTGGCTCCTAGTGGGTCACCATAACAACCCCTAGGGGTCACCAATTCTCCTAATTTCAGCAAATTACTCATTATCTCATATCATCAAAGCATTTCTAGTATTTCTAGTCATGACAACAATAAAACTTATATGCCGGGGGCACTTAACACCAAGGTCAGCTGTCCAACCATTCATGTACATGAACTCTCTGTCCCATCCTCCCATTTTGAACTGTAATCATGCAGCCGTCTGACCTTGCCTCTCAGAGCCTAAGATTATTCCTACCTAGTTGTATTTGGTTTTCAGCTAACAGTGGCTGGACCCCAAAATGTCTGACTGCAGTAATGTCAAGTTCTGGGGTTACCTAGGAGGAGGGAGAGACATGGTCAGAGTGTGTTGCACACCAGCTATTCTCCACTGCCCACAGTCCTGGAGGCTGCTGTAATTCACTGTTGGGGCTGGGCGGGAGGCAGTACAGCCTCCGAATTTAGGAGACACAAGTTGAGTGTAAAGCTCCCCTCACCCCTACCCCTCCCAGTTCCTGTGCCAGGGCCGGGAATGGAACAGCTCAGAACAAGGGGCACTTTGCCCAGATGGAAGGGACAACATATGGTGTCTGGCCCAGGGAGATTCAGACCCTGGATGTTCAATTCTCAGATTGATGTCACCTGGCAAAAAGCTTCTGAAGCAAAAAGATGCTGGGGTGCAGGCTCATGTTCTCCCTCCCTGCTCCCGTCCACTTGCTCCCTTCCCCTGAGCACATGGACTCTTCTTTGTTGCCAGATAGAAGGGTTCAAAGTCAGCTGCTCAGGTAACACCAGCATGATGACTTGTGACAGAGGCATATTTCACACACTTGTTCACACCAAAAGCCTCCAGGAGCTTGTAAGGGGCACCTCAGGTTAGCAGTACGGACTTGGGAGTTTCGTCAGCCCAAGAGGAGGGTGGATCGATGATATCCTCCAAGGCCATCACCCTGCTCGTTAGCTATTCATTTCTGGCAGATTTCCAATCAAAGAGGTGCAAAGACAACAGGAATGGATGGGACCCTCTCATCATGTAGAGCAGGGGAGATGTGTAAGACCACCCCCACCCCCCACCGCCTTTTCCCATTTGTGCCATTATCACTTCTCTCCTGTTTAGCACAACTGCCAGGGCCCAGTGCCATAATATACCAGCAAGTCCTGGGAGAGGAGGCCTGAGTTACGGCAATTGTACTCACTGGGGAGGTGCACCTATCCCAGAATAAGCCTATGTCTACACTACACAACCATGCCAGTAAAAGGTGTGCAGTGTAGCCGCTGTTTGTCGGCAGAAGAGAGCTCTCCTGCCAACAAAAAACTTCCACCCCCAACGAGCGGCATTAGTGTTGTCCGTAGGAGAGAGCTCCTGCCGACAAAGTGATGTTCACAGCAGCGTGTGTCATCAACAAAACTTTCGGGGGGTGGGAGGGGTGTTTTTTTAACACCTTTGAACAACAAAAGTTTTATCTGTCACTTGCCAGTGTAGACAAAGCCTTAGATGAAGCAACAGAATTTCATCTTCCTCTTCCAGGCCAGGATACATTTTAGGTCAAAGTCTCTCACCACACTTTACATGGCAGAAGTGCTCTGCAATCAGAAGAGGTATTTCAGTGAGCAAGAGAGAGTGAGCATAATATAGTGGTTAGAAGAAGGGGACTAGGCATCAGGGCTTCTGGTTTCTGATCATGGTTTTGCCACTGCTTTACTACGAAAGGGCCAGTCAATTAATGAATCTGTGGCTCACAGGGATGCTAATTAATGTACTTTGAGATCATTGGATGAAAGGTGGCATCAAAAATAAAAGTGAACGTGGATTTTTAAACAGCTGCTGCAGAGCACCCCAGAGGTGTCTGCACTTCACTGATGGGCGTAAAGCTTCATATATACTTATACACACAGTGAAGTCTCGCCTAAATGGCCACTCCCAGGACTGACAAAAATTGGTGGCTTAATGGAGGTGGTTTTCTTATAAAACGTGAGTGGAGCTGTACTCAACACAACTGGGGATACAACAGATTTGATAGTTTGTACAATCAGTGAGTAGAGTTCCCAAACCACTTGGCTATCCATCTCAATGAAAGGCATTATCTAAATGTAAGATCGTTCATTAAATTATCATTATCTCTCTGTGCCTCTTTGCAGCTCCTGATAATTTTCTCTGTCACCAAGGTATGTGTATTTAAATAAACAATAGTTGTACTGTTATAGACATCATCATCATCCTAACAGCTATTAGCCAGCTCTCTCATTTAGAAGGGCAGGAATGTTTCCTTGAACAATTTGCAGGTACTATAGATCAGTATCAGCTGTGACTCAGTGGCAAAACAGCCCCTAAACTATGGGAAATGAAGTCAGTGAATTCTGTTAGCTCTTTCTGAGCCTGTCCAAAGCACTCAGGCCAAGTGCTTTATTTTCTGGGATGACTTTTTTGCTGTTACCATGTCAAATATACCTTGCCAAGGAGGGTGGACTCGACTTTACATTCTGTCTATCCAGAACTGAGCTGCCTAATAGGAAGAAATAATTTCACATTTTACAGAGCATTACTGGGGTAAATGCTTCTGAGTCTTTGGGCTCAGGAACATGGAAGTTATTCCACAGCAGCAGCATTTAGAAATGATGATGCTGAGATTGCTCCATAATCAGAACCATTAAAATGTTTGGTTTTATGATGTACAATAAAAGACAGAAAGACAACAACCAAGAGACTCATGTCCAAATAAAACAAGTCCTCAATGGAAAAAAAGCAACATTTTCTGGTCCCTGTAAAATTAATGCTAGTGTCCTTCTGAATGAAAAAAACCCTCTCTCCCCATTCTAGTCAGCCATGGAAATTCTGCCTTTTTGTGGAATCTGTATAATCTCTAGTCCCCTCTTTACCGTTTTGGCAACATTTACCAGTTATAACAGTTCTCCCTTTCCTATCACTTCTCAAATCTCAAATTCCCCAGAGTGACCTAATGATCAAAACCTATTTCCCATTCCTTCTCTGGGTTTTGAGGCTGATATGTGAACTTGATAGCAAGCTGCTGGAGCTGTGGGAATTTGATTGGCCTCTGTGGTTAATCTCATTATAATTAACAAGGCAGTTAACAAATGTGATCTGGGAATATTGATATTAGCACACACACACTCCAGGGCCTGACACTGCTGCCATTTCACCAGTGTCAATCAGGAGTAACTCTGCTGATTTGAACAATTAGACTGGCATAAAGTGGAGTGAGGCCCACAGAGTGTACGTTGACAGTGTCATTACTTTGCGTCTGTAGAAGAAGAAGAGTACTTTCCACAAGTTTGGGGTGGTGTGAGAATAGCACTTCCCATTTATCCAACTGCCCAGTTACCCAAAACTTTCAGCTGTCTCCCCAGGCATTTGGATAAATGGGAGTGTGCTGTGCTATATACATGCATGCACTGCGTAGGTTAGCCAGCCCCTTCTCTGGACATCTCTGGAATTCCCATCTTGACCTGACTCCCCTTTTCCTCCCTTTGAATCCCTCCTATAATCACCACTCTCCTGGAAGGCCGGCACAGCCTCACCTTCCCTTCCATGTAGCGTTCACATAGGGACCAGTGAGAAAGAGAGAGTGCAAGAATGATTCACACTTGTAGAAAAATCATGGCACTGACACTCATTGCTCAGTCACTGGCTTTTGTCACGTCTCTTCTCGCCCTCTCTTTCATCTCTTTGGAATGTGAGCTTGTGATGGGGTGCCTGTGGAGGGCAGTTCTCTGCTGGGAGCCCAGGGAGGAAGGGCTGTGTCTCTGGAGGGCTGAGAGAACTGCCAGCACCCTGGACAGAGCAGTGCTGCTAGCAGTGACCAGGGGAGTAAGAGACAGCTCCTGGCTGGCTGCTGGAGTTTGCAGGCTGAGGCCCTGAGGCAAGGGCAAAGAGGATGCTGGGGCCCGAGGAAGTGGCCAGACAATACACTGCAGTCGCCACTAAGGGAAGTGGCTGAACAGCGGACTGCAGGTCCCCCGGAAAGGGGGAGCACAGTGTGTGGCACGGCCAGAGGGCTGTGTCGCTGAAGAGACATGGTTCCTAGAGCAGGAGTGATGGCGGCAAGGCACCACCCAAAGAGGGCGCACTACCATGCAGAGCTAATTCCCAAGACAGCCAGCAGGAGGCTCCAGAGTGGTGAGCGCCCCCCGTTACAGAGCTCTTCGCAGCAGGGGCTTGGGCCCCAGTCTTACACGGAGTTCCATGTGGATGCAGAGGGCTGCCGAGGCAGAGCCACTTGCAGGGTTGAGGTTTAAACCTGGGATTGTCCAAGGAGCCCAGGTGCCCAATTCCCACTGAATGTCACTGGGATTTGGATGCCAAATTCCTTTAAAATCTCAGCCTAAGTCTCTGGTTTTCTCAGAGCACTGCCTGGAACGCTGTAGGTGCTTTATAAATCATAATAGTACAGTTCTCTATGGGGCTGGTTTCCAGTGCACCCGCAACTCCAGTTAAAAATCAATGGGAACTGCAGCTGTGCCACATCTCTGAAAATTAGGCCCAGACTTATCCATCAGCTGGATTATTTGCATTAATGCAAATAATTTCTGCATTATTTCGCCGTTCATTTCCATGGGAGCAGGATCAGACCCGAGCGAGGCGATGGAGGAGGAAAATGACACAGGCGCAGTAGCGCTGCTCTCTGAAGAAGCTAGACAAGGACACCAATGGGCTCTGAACACATTCATGCTGATCGTAAGCGTGAAATACAGCTGGGATATTTTCTCAATTAAAAAGTCAGTGAAAAAAACTTAATTTTCTGTTTAATTTTTCATGGAAACGTTTATTCTATTTCACAGCAGCTGGAGACTCGGCTGCATTTGGAGGGGGGGTTATGTGGAGAGGAGTGTAGCTTTTGCAGATGCCTAAGGCAGGCTCTGAGCCTGTGTTTACGTCGGAAGCGCCTACTCCTTATTACGAAGAGACTTTCCCTCCTGTTATGGGCACAGGAGGCTCACTGTAATTTTGCCCCCTCACAAGTATGGATTTTATAACACTAAAGCCACGATCACAGCTTGGACCCTTGTGGGCAGCCTCAGCAGAGAGGCCAAGAACCAAACGGGCCACAGAGACTGAACACCTCCCTCCACGCCTCAAGGGGCCCCTGCCAGCTCTAGGCTGAGCAGAGTAGGCTGAGCATTGCCAGCACCCCGTGCTAATGGAGAAAGACACAGCTTCATGTCCTAGCACTGGGAGCTGGCACCTTTCGCCATCATCAAATTCACGCTTAGCTTTATTTTAAAATGGGTGAGTGAGAAATTCTGGGAACACTGGGGATTAGGATGATCAGGTAAATGGCTGAGGGGGGCCAGGGGTGGGCCTCCTTCCATCTAATTCTGGCTGCCAAACATGGGTGCACAAAGAATCCTGCTTCGTTCCAGGAGTCAAGGAAATGCCTGTGGCAGTTGGCAGTGACCAGGAGGGACAACAAGGCGGACAGCCACTCAGGTGTGTGTCATCTCTCCCTTTCTCATTCTGTTCTATTCAGGTTCTTACACAGAATGCATCATCATGGTATCTGAGCTCCTTGTGGATCTCCCCCTGCAATTTTAGCTGATGCAGGATCCAACCCCAAGCACCAAAAATTATTTCTCTGTTACACTTTTAAGGGAATGCTGCAGTTTTAAACCACAAATTAAATTTTTAATGAAGCTTCATAACTGTAGTACCCAAATGTACTGTAATATTGATAGGGGCTGTGCATCCAGCTAGCTGAGATTGCCCCGGAAAGCTGTTCAGAATGTTATGCAATATGTAGCTAAATTAATGATTTGTAATGAAAGGATCCATGTCCCCATAGCATCTCTGAGACCTAGCTAGTATGAAGAACCAGCTTTTCATCCTCGCTGGCTGTAAATGTCAGGCATGGAGAAGAAAACTGACTTTGGATCCAGGAACAGTGAGAGAAAGAAGGGAGAAGACAGAGAAAGGGAGCGATCTGCAAAGAGAGACTGCAGCTAAATGCAGCAAATTTCAGAGCTCCAGTGTGAAATGTTTGCCTGCTGCCTGCTATAGCAAGGAACACTCCACCTTAAAAGCACAGAATGTCTTTTCTAGTTATCGCACCGTACCAGTTTTCACACTGATCTAACAATGTATTGTGGATTTTAGAGGGGGGGAGGATCAGCTTTAAACAGAAACCGCCTAGCAAACTTAGCCGTGGAGCAGCAATAGCTCATTCTGAGCTCATTTAGTAGTGCTCCTTGTCCCATCCTATGCCTTAAAGAATTGTAAAAGAAACTCAGCTCTCCCTGTTAGTGGGACATGGCTAGCAAGAGGTGCAGATGGCATTACTGGGTAATCTGGGTAAAGATCCTTTCCCCATTGTGTTCTTACCCAGAATACCCCTCAGGTGCCAAGTTCCACCCTAAAGCACATTTTTGGATGTGTTATAGACACATACAATCCAGGGGTCAAAGAAACAGGGATCAGGGAATCTCTGCTCCCTCCTGGATCCTTAAAGATAGCACTAGCACAATCTACAGTTAAACCACGTATCAGCTGTCTCCTCACTGATGGACAGGCAAAAGGGGCGGGGATTTCTCACTAATTGAAGCCTAACCATTATGATTTCCCATCTCAAAGCTCCCTGTTCCCATAATGGATTGTGCTGTCCCCACTGCAGAGAAGAGAATTATCTGTGAAATTAACACTACCCCAGAGGAGGGTGCTTTCTGTACTGCAGACTTCCTGAACAAGAGAGACTGTTCTGCAGCTCATTGCTCTCTGGGGCTCCAGCTTCCAGGATTAAAGAGATTTGTTCACTTTTTTTAAAAAAAATCCTTTTTATTTTTGTAATTCAGTTGTTCTCACCCGAAGGTTAGCGTTGGACAGATTGAATATTTGCATATATTACCTCTTCCTCAGGCAGTAGGCTTTGGCAAAGGTTATTGTGAAGGCAGGAATCTCAGACCCTTGAGGGAGCAGCTTGGACTGCTTTGAAATATTGTAATATCCTCCCCTCCAGCCATCCGCCACATGCACACAGTGTTCCCGCGGGCAGATATTCAGCACCAAGTCATCTGGAGGGGTCCTAGCCAGGGGTGTCTGGCAGGCCTCAGTTACAAAGGCAAATCCACTCTTTGGAGGTAGGGAGGGACTTGCTCTGTACACCTACTAAATCCACAAAAGCAAAACAGACCCTGGTGCATGAGGCAACTTTCCTGAAGAAGCTGAATTCTAGTTCACAATTGCCAACTCTTCCTTCGAGGTAGGAGAACCAAGGGGTTGTTTTGTGTATCTATATAGTTCACATTTTTTCCTATCTAGGTCTTTATATGCCCCACAGTATCTAAGCAGCTCTTGTGTTGCACCTGTCACCTTAATATCACAAAAGCATAATGTCCCGTGAACCACAAAGGCTTCCCCTGGCTGGGTCCTAGTTAAATCAGCCTGTTCAGTGACACCAGCCGTTTGTGAATAACGTGGATGTTTGCAGAGGTGGAACCTGAGTCTGTTCTCATGTACACCTGTTTTACCCAGGGTTTAATTCCGTTGATTTCAGGATTTACACCAATGCAGAGACCTATAGTCTTTTCAGACTTTTTCATTCCATCCCCTTTCTCAGAACCAGCCAGAACAAAGGGACAAGAGAGCTCAGGTTTGGCCAGGTAAGGCAAGAGCCACTGGCCCTGCCCTACAACACCCCCCCCCATTATTTTTGCACTCAGAAAATGCAGGATGGATGTCAAAGAGGAGAAAAAGAAATCAGGCCAAATGGAGCAAGATACGAGAACCCGAGAGGAAAACACAGGCCTTTCCACTGACAAATTCCTGAGCTAGGGCCTGATTCAAAGGACACTGAGTCAGAGGTAAGATTCACAATGACTTCAATGGGCTATGGATCAGGTCTCTCCAGAGCAACATGTGCCAATATTAAACCACAGAGTACAAAGAAGTGAGGCCATTATAGATTGAAGTTATGATCATAATGAGAACAAACTGTCACATAAGCTTTTGGCTAAGCAATTATTATTAGGGAAATACAACCTAGATCAAGCTACTATAAGGTGGGTGCACAACTGGTTGGAAAACCATTCCCAGAGAGTAATTTTCAGTGGTTTACAGTCAGGCTGGAAGGGTCTAACGAGTGGATCAGTTCTGGGTCTGGTTCTGTTCAATATCTTCATCAATGATTTAGATAATGGCATAGAGAGAACACTTATAAAATTTGCGGACGATACCAAGCTGGGAGGGGTTGCAAGTGCTTTGGAGGATAGGATTAAAATTCAAAATGATCTCGACAAACTGGAGAAATGGTCTGAAGTAAGTAGGATGAAATTCAATCAGGACAAATGCAAAGTACTCCACTTAAGAAGGAACAATCAGTTGCACACATACAAAATGGGAAATAACTGCCTAGGAAGGAGTACTATGGAAAGGGATCTCGGGGTCATAGTGGACCACAAGCTAAATGAGAGTCAACAGTGTAACGCTGTTGCAAAAAAAGGCGAACATCATTCTGGGATGTATTAGCAGGAGTGTTGTAATTAAGACACGAGAAGTAATTCTTCCGCTCTATTCTGCACTGATTAGGCCTCAACTGGGAGTTGAGTTCTGGGAGCCACATTTCAGGAAAGATGTGGACAAATCCAGAGAAGAGCAACAAAGGTCTAGGAAACATGAAATTTTGTTACAAGGAGGAGGGAGAAAAATTGTTCTTAACCTCTGAGGATAGAACAAGAAGCTATGGGCTTAAATTGCAGCAAGGGAGGTTTAGGTTGGAAATTAGGAAGTTTTTCCTATCAGAGTGACTGTCAATAAATTGCCTTGGGAGGTTGTGGAATCTTCATCGTTGGGGATCTGTAAGAGCAGGTTGGACAAACACCTCTCAGGGATAGTAGATTATACTTAGTCCTGCCATGAGCGCAGAGGACTGGACTAGATGACCTCTCGGGATCCCTTCCAGTTCTATGATTCTATGATTATTATAATTTATTTGTATTTTTGATTGAAGTGCCTAGGAGACCCAGTCATGGTCCATGACCCCACTGTGCTACAGAACCACAAGACAGTCCATTGTTTACCAGTTGTTATTAATCTTTGCATCTTAAATTCTGTGAACCCAGAGCAGGTTTCCAGTGGTGGTAGATTCCTGGGAGCTGACAGTGCATAGGGGCAGTACTTGGGGGGGGGGGGGAAGGGAGATAGAAGTGAGCAGTGACCGTTTATGGTACCTATGGTACAATTTGGAAGTCTCAGGAAGGTTAACTGTAGCAACTACCAGTGTATGTCCTCTGACAATTAGAGCTCAAGTGGCACTAGTGAATTGGTACCAATGCAAAGCCTTGGAGAAGCGTTAGGGCAAGCTACCAACTGAGGCATTGCAGTGCTCAGGGCACAGTGACCAGTTATTTGCTCACTCCTTGGGCAGGGATGGCGTCCCTAGCCTCTCTTTGCCAGAAGCTGGCAATGGGCGACAGGGGATGGATCACTTCTTGATAATTGCCCTGTTCTGTTCATTCCCTCTGGGGCACCTGGCATTGGCCACTGTCGGCAGACAGGATACTGGGCTAGATGGACCTTTGGTCTGACCCAGTATGGCCATTCTTATGTTCTTGGTCGCTTTCCTTAGCTTTTCATTGAAGTTACAGCACCTGATGGAATATAGCAAGGGATTCACCAGGCCTTTATACCAATGACCATGCCCTCTCCCCAAATGTCGAAGAGACCAATGCATAAACCATTTGCTTGAGGAACAGTAACAATCATATTTTTTCCCCTGTGCATGAGGTGAACCTCAAAACTTTGGGTCTAACTCTCATATTAAATCTACTGGACTTTGCTTAGTTAGGAGGAAAGCATAGAGATAGATAAGAATGGTTTCTGAGAAGGAACCTTTAATGTTTCAGTCTTTTGTAATGAGACTCACAGGGGACATCTGGAGTTAATTAAATGCTTGCATTAGAAGTTCTGTCAAACTGATTCACACTGTCACACACGCAAACTCTATTGTGAACAACATGAAAGGCTCCCTTTCTACTCCATCTCCTGGAGAGATCTTACTAGGCCTGGATAGCAGCCTGAAATGGGAGGTAAAATGAGGAAGGGGTTGGGAAGTTATGTGATACTCTTTCTTTAAAGTACAGTGTTCCCAGACTGGAAGTCCTTGCATCCCTTGACCCAGGGGCGGCTCAGTGTATTTTGCTGCCCCAAGCACAGCAGTCAGGCGGCTTTCGGCGGCGCGCCTGTGGGAGGTCTGGCTGGTAACGCGGATTCGATGGCATGCCTGTGGGAGGTCCGCCGGTCCCGCGGCTTCGGCGTACCCGCCACGGAATTGCCGCCAAAGCCATGGGACCGGTGGACCTCCCGCAGGCATGCCGCCGAAGACTCCCTGACTGCCGCCCCCACAGCAACTGGCAGGCCGTCCCCTGCGGCTTGCCGCCCCAGACACGCGCTTGGTGCGCTGGTGCCTGGAGCCGCCCCTGCCTTGACCCATTTCACTAATCAAAATTCAGTCCCCTCCTTGGCTTCACTCCATTTAAATTAGTGGAATCTTACACCAGGGCAGACTTTGACCCTGAATGTTCTGTTACCTACAAAACTGAAATGTGGCCGGACCATTGAGCTGGCTCAATGCATATAGGGCGGGGCTCTGGGCAAAGGATAACTCAAATGTCATCAATGGGAACTACACCAGCCATTTTCCTTTCCAGCACCCAGGGCAGGACTCATTGGGCGAGTCAGAATGTGCACATTGAACCATAAGGTCCCCAGAGTGAAACGGAAACCCCACTTTTCTGCCCGGCTGTAGATGCCCATAACAAAAGGAAACAAACAAAGCAACCAAGAGAACCAACCATGCAGAATGGATGGAGGAAAGAGATACAGATCATCTTATCTGTATGCCTCCATAAATGTGTGAGGAAACAACAGTGATGGATGCATCATAAAAACATGATAGGTAGATCTGAATTCATCCTAACAAATTCCTCTCGAATTTTCCGATTCTCACCAGCTGGTATAACCTTTTATTAGTGACTGGAGACAGGAAACAAATTAATAACACATCTAGATTAGACAAGGCAATATGTACCATGGACCATAAAGAAGCTTATTGTATCTTGCAGCAGCCTGTCCCACTCTGAAAGCACCCTCATGCGACTCTCACAACTCCCATTCAAAGAAGAGTCTATGGGTTCCCATCTGAAGGGAAGGGTGGTGGGGAATGAATACAAACAGAAACGCCACATCCTCAATTCCCAAGGCTTGAATAATAGTCAGCCTTGATTGAAGTACTGAAGATAAAAAAGCAGCAATTTCTCGGAGTAACCGTGGCTACCAAGTACCCTCACCAAGGCCTTTCATTTTGTCAGTTCATTTGTTTTCCCATGTCAATAAAAATGCTCGCTCACACCCACAGCCAAGTGATGTGTCAACATGAGTCCTGCGTTCCTGAAACCGACACGGCCAGACGCCCAGTCTAGACCAACTGTGCGTAGGGCAGGACTTGGGGTGGGGTGGGGTTGAGCGGGGGGCTCTGATCCACCTCCTGGCTCCCCTGATCCCGGTGCCAGCTGGAGGCTGATTTGGTCTCTGGCGATAGAGCAGGAAGAGTCCCCTAGGGGACTGATTGCTGACTGCCAGTGCCCAGTGTTTGCAGGTCTCACCCCGGCCCCCAGGAACAACCTGTCATGAATTATGGTCATTACTATGAATGTTGGATTATGGGAGCGCCCCGAACTTCAATCAGGGATCAGACCCCGCCCCCATTGTGCTAGACACTCTGCACACAGGGGCAGGTGGCACAGGGCCAGCTGGGTACCCCCAGGGGTTCCTCTGCAGCGGGGGATCCCCAGCTGTGCATGGCCTGAGCCCACAGCAAGGGCCCAGGTACTGGCCTAGACTGTTCACACCGATGGCGGAGCGGAGCGCTCGGGTCGGGGGCGTTCTGGGAAAGCTCCTGCTTTCAGCGAGACCCTGGCAGGGGTAAGCGCTGCTCCGGCGAGCCAGGCCCGCAGGATGCGCCGGTTTCTCCTCTTCCAGCTCCGGGACTCCGTCCTGTGACCGCCCCCAGTCTAGCGCCCCGCCCGCCCGGGACTCCGAGCCTGGGAACGCCGCTCGCTTCCCGGCAGAGCCGGGTTCCCGGCCCGGCCCCGCTCGGCTGAGCCCTGGAGCGCCAAGGCTCGGCCTCCGCGGCAACGCCCGCCCCCGCAGGCCGGATTAACAACCCCTTATCCGGCAGGCTTGAATTTCCGCGGGGGGGGGGGGGGGGGGGGAGAGCCAGCGCTGAGCCCCGCACGGGAGCCCGCGGCACCCCACTCCTGGCTCCCCTTGCGTGCGTCCACACACACACACACACCACTACCCCCCGGCTCCGCACACTCTCCCCGCGTGGGTCCACACACCCCACTGGCTCCGCACGCACCCCCACGTGTGTACACACACACACCCCACTATCCCCCCGGCTCCGCACGCACCCCTGCGTGTACACACACACACACACACACCCCACTATCCCCCCGGCTCCGCACGCACCCCTGCGTGTACACACACACACACACCCCACTATCCCCCCGGCTCCGCACACCCCCCCTGCGTGTACACACACACACACACACACCACTATCCCCCCGGCT